>NC_138294.1:44706606-45149106 GCF_965601325.2 Salmo salar
GCCAAAACACAGGGTGACCAGCGGAGAATCCCTCTCGCTGTCCTCCACTGGCTATAACACAAAGTATTTCATTAAGCTAGTCGGCTTATAACACTAATGACATTGCTATGGAAAGTTCTGGTTGAATTGACAGCTACATAAGTTACATGAGAAGGAATATTGACCGTCGGGCATCTGCTGTTACAGTACTGGATCCAGTCCAGGTAGACCATACAGAAGGCAGTGGGGGTGACGCCAGAGGCCCTGTGGTCGTAGTCCTCGTCTATGTTTAGGTTGAAGGTCGGGTCACTGTCCACGTAGGCCGGGCCCAGGCAGGGCCGCAGCGCCTCCTGGACCGTCTCATTGGCCAGCCACTCCTCCAGTTTAGGAGAGCGACTCACGTAGAAGATGATGCTCTATGGTAGAGGAAACACTGGTTACAGACCGGGCCAACTACTGTTCAAATGACATGTTATTGTATATCTCATTTTACAGTTTGCTGTATGTTCAGGATGGATCATACACCTTGACGTAGTAAGTAATGAGGATCTTGCGCAGGTCGAACACTTGCAGCATGGAGGCGGCGTTGTTGTCGCTGATGCTGTAGCCCTCCAGGACGTACTTGGTGGCGGCCACCTCCCAGGCCAGCCAGCGCTGGCCGAACGCCGCGTTGAAGGAGAGCATGTGGGGCAGGTGGCCTGGCTCGCAGCAGCAGCAGCCCTCGTCCTCCTCCACCCCTTCGGTGATGGCCTCCACCTCCCGCTGCTGGCAGTACGTACCTGGGGGAGAGACACCAGGAGAGAGAGAAAAGACAGCATTTTGAACTTGTCCACCACGCGTTCAAGCCATTAAAGCCTACCACGTTGAACTCGGTTCCATAAAAGCTCATTCTAGCCCAAACCCTCTCCCCTCCTCCTCACCCCTGAACTCCAGCCCCCTCAGCTGGAAGGTGACCAGGCCGTTGCCGATCTCGATAATGTGCACCAGGGCGTTGAGGTAGTCGGAGGCCAGGATGAAGCAGTCTCCTGTGGTGTAGTTTCCCCAGCGGCCCAGCAGCAGATCGCCACACAGGCTGTGCTGCAGTGAGCGCGTCAGGTGCTCATAGAAGATGGAGTTGAGGTTGTTGTCGTCAGCACCTGGAAGAGAGGAGACCACAGGCAATGAGAGCAGAGTCCTTTGAAAGAATGATGACTCGCGTTAGATGAGGGGAAGGAAGACTGCGGCAGCTGACCTGGGTTGCGGTCCAGCTGGGTGGCCAGTCGCGTGTTGGAGTGATCAACCCTCTTGGTGCTGGAAAGACAGATATTATGTTAACCGGGCGACACAGAGGCTCTAGAAACTGCACTTTTCACAAGACAGGTGGTGACTTGTGTAAAATGGTAACGCAGTCTGCTAGCTTTCACGGCATCTAGCAATAATCTCCTTAATCTGGTTTTAACATTGACCTCTGAACGGCAATGGGGTGTAATCATTAGTCCAAAACATTTTTCAACGGAAACCATTTACTCTACGCAGAAAACGTTTTGCCCACGAAAACAAGAGGGTTTCTATTGGACACATTTAGGTAGGTCCTTCCCTGTTTCGTTCCCGTTTGTTTCTTTTTGGATCCTAGTGAACACACCCACCTGGTCTGAACAATGCATCTCTACATCTCTAGGGCTCCTGGAAAGTAAAGAACTCACTTGTAGTCTCTCTCCCAGAACTTGACGGGCCTGGTGTAGGAGGTGACGAACACAGCACTGCCCAGGACAGGGTTAAGAGGGGTGGAGAAGAGAGCCGAGAACACGGCCTGGACAAACAGCATGGCTGAGTCTGAGAGTTAGGTTAAGGAGCTCTAACAGACAACACTAACACACAGGACATCCAATGTGCACAGCATTTAGTGTTGTTTAAACACTTTGTTTCACTGGCAAATGAGCAACAGGGAGTGCAGAAAGTACTTTGTTTAACAAGGATGTAGTCTAACCAACAGTTTTCTGCTGATCACAGCGCCAGTGTACAGGGATACGGGGCACAGCGAAGGGCTGGGCGAAGGCGTGGAAGGCAGAGCCCCAGGTGATCTGCCAGGGAGCGATGTAGGTGAGGACAAAACGCAGCTTGTAGAGCAGGTCCCAGAGCTGTAATGAGAAACCATCCAATGTAACGTGAGCGATCAAACACCCGAGTCCAGTCATTTCTCAATGTAACGTTCTTGCGTAGCCAGAAAAGACTTAAAAAGGGAAATTTCAAACATGTTCAACGTCATATGCATCAATCCCCAGCACCACCCTAACATCAACATGCCGTATATGAAAATGGCACGTTTCTGTTTTGCATTAAAAAAAGAATAGAAGATACGTTTTTCAAATGACATCGGTGTGCCATTTGTGTTAGTAGGCATTGCCTATTCAATGGTTGATGTCGTCCCTGGAAACACTATTCTTCCTCTATCTGTTTTTACTAAAAAAACATAGAAGCACTCCATTTTAACATACAGTGTGTGTTGATGGTGGGGTGGGGCTGATGATTGTGATGTGGGAAAATGATGACATTTGCCTTTAAGGGTCAGAGTGTACAACTACGCTGAACAAAAATATCAACGCCACATGTAAAGTGTTGGTCCCATGTTTCATGAGCTGAAATCAAAAAATTCAAAATCAGAGACATTTTCCATACGCACAAAAAGCTTATTTCTCTCAAATGTTGTGCACAAATGTTTGTCTTACATCCCTGTTATTAAGCATTTCTCCTTTGCCAAGATAATCCATCCACCTGACAGTAGTGGCATATCAAGAAGCTGATTAAACAGCATGATCATTACACAGGTGCACCTTGTGCTGGGGACAATAAAAGGCCACTTTAAAATGTGCAGTTTTGTCACAATGCCACAGATGTTTCAAGTTTTGAAGGAGCGTGCAATTGACACGCTGACTTCAGGAATGTCCACCAGAGCTGTTGCCAGAGAATGTTATGTTAATTTCTCTACCATAAGCTGCCTCTGTTGTTTTAGAAAATTTGGCAGTACGTCCAACCGGCCTCACAACCACGGAACACGTGTAACCACGCCAGCCCAGGACCTCCACAACCGGCTTCTTCACCTGTGGGATCATATGAGGGGGGGTGCTGAGGATGTCTGTCTGTCTGTAATAAAGCCCTTTTGTGGGGAAAAACTGATTCTGATTGGGTGGGCCTGGCAGCCAAGTGTGTGGGCCTATGCCCTCCCAGGCCCGCCCATGGTTGCACCCCTGCCTAGTCATGTGAAATCCATAGATTAGGACCTAATGAATTTATTTCAATTGACCGATTTCCTTATATGGACTAACTCAGTAAAATATTTTTAATTGTCACATTTATATTTTTGTTCAGTATACATACAGCTAAGTATGTGCAGGCACTTTCATTTGGTTGAATTTGTGCAAAACCAAATCCCAGGGAGGAGTATTCTGTACCTTGCTGAAGAGGATGGACATGAAGAAGTAGTCGAGCAGGAAGGTCTCTGAGAAGTGTGGGTAGTCGAAGAGGAAGAAGAGTGCGGTGAAGGACAGCGTGACGTACTGCAGAGACGGGGCGCAGAACGACGAACGCAGCAGCTTCATCCCCGCCAGAGAGATGAAGAGAGCCCGGCCGCTGGAGGAGGGGAAGGAGAGAGAGAGAGAAACCGAGAGGAGGGGGACATCAAAACACATTCATTGTGCAATTACAAAGCGTAGTCTTAATAAACATGCACTCAACTCTGACTGGATGGATAGATGGGGATGAGGGAGAGGAATGTGTGGTGAGGTTGGTAAAAGGGGATGGCTCGAGCTGCTTACTAGATGTCAAGCTCCTTGGGTTTCAGGCTGACGCGCTGCGCCTCTGTAGTGAGGGAGTTGAGCACTACAGCCGGATAGATAACATACTTCTCCACACACTGCAGCCACGCATACAGCTTCTCGAACCACATCAACTGGGCGGCATCTGGGACGGACAGGGCACAGCAAAACAATTCAGGACAAACCTCAGGCCTCGACACAATTCTTCAGGGTGTGTGAACGTGTGCGTTTAGGGGGTGGCGGGTTGCTACTTACCGCGGACCTCGAACTGGCTGTACTCTCGAGAACGGAGCACGGGGTGGGCCAGGCAGAACCAGGGCAGCTGCTTGCGGAGCTGAGGCAACAGGTAGTGTGTGAGGAAGCCCACCACCCCAGCCACCATGTACAGGATATAACTAAGAGCAGGCTGGAGGGGAGGGAGAGAAGGTTTCACTGGGGAGTGTCAGAAAATCTGAAGGGTTTCTCTCTAGATACTGAAACGTCATATCGTCCATCTACAGTCGACCAGGTGAGTTGACTGACCTGCAGAGCGATAAACACAGTGCTGGCACTGATGGCAAACGTGATGACAGCCATGAGGGGACACATGACCAGGTCCGAGTGGAAAATCTCTCGCTGTAAAAAACCCAGACAGAGAGAGATGAAGAGGGTTTTAAAACCTCGGACCACCAACCGCGTTCAAACATTTGTTATAGTCACTGAGTGGGAAAAACATTAGGAACACCTTCCTAATATTGAGGTGCACCCCTTTGCCCTCGGAACAGCCTCATTTCGTCGGGGCATGGACTCTACAAGGTGTCGGAAGCGTTCCACAGGGATGTTTCCCATAGTTGTGTCAAGTTGGCTGGATGTCCTTTGGGTGGTGGATCATTCTTGATACACACGGGAAACTGTGGTGTGAAAAACCCAGCAGCGTTGCAGTTCTTGACACACTCGCACCTACTACCATATCCCGTTCAAGTCTATGTCACTCACACAATGTTTGGTTTGAGTCCCAAATAGCACCCTATTCCCTACATTGTGTACCGGTACCCCTTGTATATAGCCTCGCTATTGTTATTTTACTGCTGCTCTTTAATTATTTGTTACTTTTATTTCTTATTTTTCTTTAGGTATTTTTCTTAAAAACTGGGTTGTTGGTTAAGGGCTTGTAAGTAAGCATTTCACTGTAAGGTCTACACCTGTTGTATTCCGGCACATGTGACAAATACAATTTGATTTGGTAGTGCACTACTTTTTAACCAGAGCCCTTGGTCAAAAGTAGTGCACTATACAGTGAACGACATGCCATTTGGGACGCAGCCTTGATCTTACCACAGAATCGCGTAGTTTCTCAGGCAGGGGGTCTTTGATCTCCAGGGGAGGCTCCTCAGGGGTCCGGCTCTCCAGCTCGGAAAAGAACTTAGAACGGACCAGAGACCTAGAGAGAAAAACACACACAGTGAAATGTAGGATATGAGTGACAGGGTAGAGTTGATCTTATGACAGTAGCTAGGATCTGGGAATATTAGTGTGTTTCAACGTACCAAGTAGGTATATCATTGTCATTATATTAAATCAACGCAGAGACACTAATGAGTTTTCCATTGACCAGACAGAGAGCAGTAAAGAGTAGTGTTGTCACGATACCAGAATGTTGACTTCGATACCGATAACAGGTTTAGTATCACGATGATAAAACCATACCTCATCAACAAAAAAAGAAAGAAAGAAAGTGGGGATGCACTGTGAGATGATCACTTCTGGTTACTTTTTTGAAAATGAGATTCAACTCCAAAATGAACACAAATAAAATGAAACAATCAATCCCTGATGCATTCTGTTCAGGTCTTAAAATCAACTTGGGTCAAAACATAGGTACAGTAGACTCCCTTATTGTATGGGACACTTTTAAAAATGTGCCTTTGGAGGACATGCAATTCAATACTCATCTTTAAAACAAAAAGTAGTTAGGTCAACAGAGTTCATCTTAAAAAAACAGGAAATAGAGGAACTAACAGTACAGATAGATAGCATTGTAAACTTATATGCTGACCAATCCGGAGGCGCGCGTGATTTTGTTCACCCAACCCAGGTTGAACTAGCAAAAACTCTGAACCAATTATATTAATTTGGGGACAGGTCAAAAAGTCTTAAACATTTATGGCAATTTAGCTAGCTAGCTTGCTGTTGCTCACTAATTTGTCCTGGTATATAAAACATTGGGTTGTTATTTCACCTGAAATGCACAAGGTCCTATACCACAACAATTAATCCACAGATAAAAACGGTAAACCGAATTCGTTTCTCGACACATCTCCTCCTTCCTTCAGGCTTCTTTTTCCTTCGTTGGACTTTATATGGCGGTTGGCAACCAACTTTACAGCATTACTAAAACCAACTGGAGTGTGAACATCAGTTCATCTGTCAATCACCCACGTGGGTATATGCTCCTAAAAACCAATGAGGAGATGGGAGAGGCCGGACTTGCGGCGCGTTGAGCGTCACAATTAGATCCAATTTCTATTTTGGCTACGCAGACGCTCGCTTGAGGAGCGCGAGCAGTGTGGGTGCAATGATTGAATAACATTCAAGTGTACATTTAATTGCAACGCTCGCACATACGAAGCGAGCGGTGTGGTCAGCATGTAAGGGGCATAGCCCAAATCATGAAAAACAGCCCCAGACCATTATTCCTCCCCCACCAAACTTTACAGATGCCACTATGCATTCGGGCATCCGCCAAACCCAGATTCATCCATCAGACTGCCAGATGGTGAAACGTGATTCATCACTCCAGAGAATGCGTTTCCACTGCTCCTGAGTCCAATGGCAGAGAGCTTTACACCACTCCAACCGACGCTTGGCATTGCGCATGGTGATCTTAGGTTCGTGTGCGGCTGCTCGGCCATGGAAACCCATTTCATGAAGCTCTTGACGAACAGTTATGCTGACATTGCTTCCAGAGGCAGTTTGGAACTAGTGAGTGTTGCAACCGAGGACAGACAATTTTTACAAACTGCGCGTTTCTAGCACTCGGCTGTGCCGTTTTGTGAGCTCGAGTGGTCTCCCACTTTGCAGCTGAGCCGTTGTTGCACCTACGCTTTTCCACTTCACAATAACAGCACTTACAGGTGACCGGGGCAGCTCTAGCAAGGCAGAGATCTGACTCAACAGTCAACAGTGAAGAGGCGACTCCGGGATGCTGGCCTTCTAGGCAGAGTTCCTCTGTCCCGTGTCTGCTCTTTTGCCCATCTTAATCTTTTATTGGTCAGTCTGAGATAAGGCTTTTTCTTTGCAACTCTGCCTAGAAGGCCAGCATCCCGGAGTGGCATCTTCCTCTTCACTGTTGATGTTGAGACTGGTGTTTTGTGGGTACTATTTAATGAAGCTGCCAGTTGAGGACTTGTGAGGCATCTGTTTCTCAAACTAGACACTCTACTGTACTTGTCCTCTTGCTCAGTTGTGCACTGGGCCCTCCCACTCCTCTTTCTATTCTGGTTAGAGCCAGTTTACCCTGTTCTGTGAAGGGAGTAGTACACAGCGTTGTACCAGATCTTCAATTTCTTGGCAATTTCTTGCACGGAATAGCCTTCATTTCTCAGAACAAGAATATACTGACGAGTTTCAGAAGAAAGTTCTTTGTTTCTGGCCATTTTGAGCCTGTAATCAAACTCACACATGCTGATGCTCCAGATACTCAACTAGTCCAAAGAAGGCCAGTTTTATTGCTTCTTTAAATCAGAACAACAGTTTTCAGCTGTGCTAACATAATTGCAAAAGGGTTTTCTAATTATTAGTCTTTTAAAATTATAAACTTGGATTAGCTAACATGATGCCATTGGAACACAGGAGGGATGGTTGCTGATAATGGGCCTCTGCACGCCTATGTAGATATTCAATAAAAAAATAATAATAATCAGCAGTTTCCAGCTACAATAGTCATTTACTACATGAACAATGTCTGCACTGTATTTCTGATCAATTTGATGTTATTTTAAATGGACAAAACATGTGCTTTTCTTTCAAAAACAAGGACATTTCTAAGTGACCCCAAACTTTTGAACGGTAGTGTATATATTAACAAAACAATATATATGGGGGTTTGGAAAAGATGCAGACAATTACATTGATAGCCTCAACCTATCTGCACTATTAAAGCTGCCCCTCTCCCCCTCCCAAAATAAAATAAATACATAGTTCTAATACCGGACCGTTTTTCACGTTGTAGTACCGAGAAAGTACAGAGGTTTCGGTATGCCATGCAACACTAAAGAGTAGAGGTATACTGACCACAGGATGACAGGGTCACTGCTTTGGCGGCTCAGGTGGTAGGAGAGGGCCAGGAGCAGACCGCAGAACACTGAAAACAGTACTGGCACATGGGGATGTTCCCAGGGCGCATTGATAGCCCCGAGGCAGAATCCATAGAGCAACGCAGCCACCAACACACTGCGTAACAGGCTGTAAAGAGACGACAGGGGGCTGGTGGTGGCTGTGGAGAGAAACCACACACACACACACAGGGTCAACAGGCATCGCTCAACAAAAAAGAGAATTTACTTTGTGAATTACAGTGAATGGCATCTCACTGTGTGGCCCCGTCTTACCTGTTCCCCCAAAAATGTGCATGTCGACCTGCTCCAGCAGACACATGAGGAAGGTGTTGACCTGAGGTAGAAGCCCAAATAGGAAAATGATGGGGAAACACAAGGCAAACACTGAGGAGGAAGAAAGAGAGGGAGAAAGTGCTTGAATGAGTTGGTTGGTCGCAACACGATACAAAAGACATAAGAGCACACAGCTAGAAGTTGCTAACACTGACTGACCTATGAGCACGTCCCTGGCACAGAGCAGGAAGTGAGCGGAGAAGAAGGTGACGCCGTAGAGCGAGAAGGGCTGCAGGTGGCCTGAGCGCCCCGCCAAGTCTAACACCCAGATGAGAGCACAGCACAGGCAGAAGTAGACGGGCCGACTGTACACGATGACCCAGTTATGGCCCTGACGGGTTAGACCAGACAGTCATCAGGTTGTGCCATCAAAACAAGAATCAACGATAGATAGGTTACCAACTTGATAATGACCAAGACAGATGTTTGAACGACACCATCCACTTACATGCATTGGGGAGGCTGCGTCTGGTTGAACACTCTGAGGAAGGACAGAGTCATCAAGCGTTAACACATTAGTTTACTTCAAGTTAACACTGGTCTATTACGGTTCAATAAACGTGTCGGCAGTTCATTTTCTTAATTGTATAACCGTTTTAATAAAAAGGGGAATATAGGAATTGAATAGAACTTTATTGAATCCTTATGACTTGTGTCGTGTACCTTTAGTAGTGAGTACTGACAGCTGGCGATGACCAGGCAGAACTGGAAGACCCAGATGTCCCTGAAGAAGCCCTCCAGGAGCAGCAGGAACCCCAGGAAGGCCACCATGCTGGCCAGCACCACCGCAAACACATTCTCTCCTACACCACGGTTCCTACAGGACAGACAACGGAGGTCATTTACTGTCCAGGGTTGAAAAATTCCAGTAACGTTAACAGAAAATGCCCAGGTCTTCCAGAAAATGCTATATTTTTGGAGAAAGCCGTAACCCTAACACGGTCACTCCACAGTAAATAAAATAACCTCTTAACGAAACCTTGGCTTCCTCCTCAGTACAGTGACAAACATTGGATCATATTACCACTGCGATAAACTAGCTAGCTGCTGCGTCTCACCTGTCCAGTAGCGCCAGCAGGGCCAGGCGGTCGTAGCGTACCCTCAGCCACTTCCCTGGCAGCACCCAGAAACGGTAGTACTGTTTGGGCTTGGCCTTCTCCTCGATCATCAGCGTGTTCTCGTGGGACTCATGCAGAGACTCATGGTCCAGGTCAAACTGGAGCCAGAGAGGGAGATTCAAGTCAAACATCATGCGTATTAAAGATTTTTAAATAAACTAAAGCCACATTTACAGGAATATGCAAGAAATGTCCAGAGGGTTAACTTGTCTGAAACACATGATTTTGATTTGATTGATTAGGATCCCCATTAGCCGACGCCAGCAGCAAGTCTTACTGGGGTCCCACATATAACGAAAAAGACAGACAAAATACTTTAGAATTGACATACATTTAAAAACATTAACATGTAGTGTGTGTGTGCAACTATCAGTTCCATACACACGCTATCATTCCAACATACATGTCAGTACACACACAAGTAGGTCACACGGGGGAGAAGCGTTCTGCCGTGAGGTGTTGCTTTATTTGTTTTGAAACCAGGTCTGCTGTTCACATGCACTATATAAGATGGAAGGGAGTTCCATGCACTCATGGCTCTGTATAATACGGTGCGTTTCCTTAAATTTGGACCTGGGGACTGTGAAAAGGTGGGGTACGTGTGTGTGTGTGTGTGTCAGTGCTGTGTAGAAGTTGACTAGGCAAACAATTTGGAATTTCCAACACATTGTTTCTTATAAAAACAAGAAGTGACGCAGTCAGTCTTTCCTCAACTCGTAGCCAAGAGAGACTGGCAGGCATAGTATTAATATCAGCCCTCTGATTACAATGGGGACAGCTGCAGCTTAACTAGATCTTCCTTTGCAGCACTTGACCACATGACTGGACAATAATCAAGCTACTATAAAACTAGAGCCTGCAGGACTCGCTTTGTTGAGTGTGGTGTCAAAAAAAAGCTGAGCATCTCTTTATTACGGACAGACCTCTCCCCATCTTTACAACCATTGAATCTCTAAGTTTTGACCATGATAGATTGTAAACTAAGGTAACACCAAGTCATTTCGTCTCAACTTGTTCAACAGCCACATCATTCATTACCAGATTCAGCTGAGGTCTAGAACTTAGGGAAATATTTGTACCAAATACAATGCTTTTAGTTTTAGAGATGTTCAGGACCAGTTTACTACTAGCCACCCATTCCAAAACAGACTTTGTTAAGGGTTTCAGTGATTTCATTAGCTGTGGTTGCTGATGCGTATATGGTTGAATCATCAGCATACATGGACACACATGCTTTTTTTATTGCCAGAGGCAGGTCCTTGGTAAAAATGGAAAAAAGTAAAGGGCCTAGAAATCTGCCCAGCGGTACACCACACTTTACATGTTTGACATTTGAGAAGCTTCCACTAAAGAAAGCCCTTTGAGTTCTATTAGATAGATAGCTCTGAATCCACAATATGGCCGAGGTTGAAAAGCCATAACACATACACTGTCAACAACAGGTTATGGTCAATAAAATCAAAGGCTGCACCGAAATCTAAGAGTACAGCTCCCACAATCTTATTATCAATTTATTTCAACCAATCATCAGTCATTTGTGTCAGTGGAGAACATTATTCGTGCCCTTCTCTATAAGCATGATGAAAGTCTGTTGTTTTGTTTTTACAGAGAAGTAGCATTGTATTTGGTCAAACACAATTTTTCCCAACAGTTTACTAAGAGCCTTGCGGCAAACTGATATGTCTGCTGTTAGAACCAGTAAAGGCCGCTTTACCACTCTTGGGTAGCGGAATGACTTTGGCTTCCCTCCAGGCCTGAGGACAAAGACTTTCCTCTAGGCTCAAATTAAAGATATGACAGATAGGAGTGGCTAGAGTCAGCTACCATCCTCAGTAGCTTTCCATCTAAGTTGTTAATGCCAGGAGGTTTGTCATTATTGATCGATAATCATTTTCCCACCTCTCCCACACTAACTTTACAAAATTCAAACTTGGAATGCTTCTTTCATAATAAAAAAAAATATATAAAAATGTATACATGAGTATGATGGCTCACTGTTCGTTGTTGGCATTTCCTGCCTAAGTTTGCCAATGACGTAATAATAAAAATATTTGGCAACATCAAATGGTTGTGTGATGAATAAGCCATCTGATTCGATGAAAGATGGAGTTGAATTTGTCTTACTGCCCATAATTTCATTTAAAGTACTCCAAAGTTGTTCTCCATCATTGATCTTGGCTTCATAATACAGTTTCTTATTTTTTGTTGAGTTTAGTCACATAATTTGTCAATTTGCAGTAAGTCAGCCAGTCAGATATGCAGCCAGACTTCTGAGCCACTCTTTTTGAACCATCTCTTTCAGCCGTACAGTTTTTCAATTCCTCATCAATACATGGAGCCTTAACAGTTCTAACAGTCAGTCTCTTAACAGGTGCATTTTTATCAATAATTGGAAGAAGCAATTTCATAAATTCATCAAGTACAGCATCTGGATGCTCCTTATTAATCACATCAGACCAACAAACATTTTTAACCTGTTGGGGATAGGGGGCAGTATTTACACGGCCGGATAAAAAACGTACCCGATTTAATCTGGTTACTACTCCTGCCCAGTAACTAGAATATGCATATAAATATTGGCTTTGGATAGAAAACACCCTAAAGTTTCTAAAACTGTTTGAATGGTGTCTGTGAGTATAACAGAACTCATATGGCAGGCAAAAACCTGAGAAGATTCCTTACAGGAAGTGGCCTGTCTGACAAGTTGTTGTTCATCTTGGCTCTGTTTATTGAAGACTGAGGATCTTTGCTGTAACGTGACACTTCCTACGGCTCCCATAGGCTCTCAGAACCCGGGAAAAAGCTGAATGATATCGAGGCAGCCCCTGGCTGAAACACATTAGCGCATTTGGATAGTGGCCTGTCAGAGGACCATCAGACTGGGGCTCGTGCACGAGGGCACGAGATGTTTTTATTTTCTCTCTCTCTTTGAACGTAAACACGCTTTCCCGGGCGGAATATTATCGCTTTTTTACAAGAAAAATGGCATAAAAATTGATTTTAAACAGCGGTTGACATGCTTCGAAGTACGGTAATGGAATATTTCGAACGACGAACAAAACGCCGCTATTTGGATATAACTATGGATTATTTGGGACCAAACCAACATTTGTTATTGAAGTAGAAGTCCTGGGAGTGCATTCTGACGAAGAACACCAAAGGTAATAACATTTTTCTTATAGTAAATCTGACTTTGGTGAGTGCTAAACTTGCTGGTTATCTAAATAGCTAGCCCTGTGATGCCGGGCTATCTACTGAGAATATTGCAAAATGTGCTTTCACCGAAAAGCTATTTTAAAATCGGACATAGCGAGTGCATAGAGGAGTTCTGTATCTATAATTCTTAAAATAATTGTTATGTTTTTTGTGAACGTTTATCGTGAGTAATTTAGTAAATTCACCGGAAGTGTTCGGTGGGAATGCTAGTCACATGCTAATGTAAAAAGCTGTTTTTTGATATAAATATGAACTTGATTGAACAAAACATGCATGTATTGTATAACATAATGTCCTAGGGGTGTCATCTGATGAAGATCATCAAAGGTTAGTGCTGCATTTAGCTGTGGTTTGGGTTTATGTGACATTATATGCTACCTTGAAAAATGTGTGTCTGATTATTTCTGGCTGGGTACTCTGCTGACATAATCTAATGTTTTGCTTTCATTGTAAAGCCTTTTTGAAATCGGACAGTGTGGTTAGATTAACGAGAGTCTTGTCTTTAAAATGGTGTAAAATAGTCATATGTTTGAGAAATTGAAGTAATAGCATTTCTAAGGTATTTGAATATCGCGCCACGGGATTACACTGGCTGTTGAGTAGGTGGGACGCCATAGAGGTTAACATCATCCACATAAGAGTCACAGCAACATTTTTTGTATGATCTGTTATACACAATTTTAGGCCCAGCTGTTGGAACTTTGGCTTTCCTGGATATAGCCACTATATTGTGATCACTGTATCCAATGGGTACGGATACAGCTTTAGAACAAAGCTGTTGAAACAGGAATTCGAATGGTGTTTCCTCTCACCTCTGGCATCTCTGACATCTCCAGGGGCACCCTGCGTACTTGCATGCCCTGCAGAACCACGGGCCTGGGCTGGAGCATGGTGAGCACCGGGGCCCCCTCCTGGACATCAGTGGAAGTGAAGCTGGAGGATTGGGACTGTCGTTCCCGCTCCCTGAGAGGAGAAGAGAGAGGGGGTCAGACATATCAAAAACAGTTTCAGGCAAAGAGCCTAATGCGCATCAGAGAGAGACACTTACGCCACTGGGTCCTCATAACCGCCTCCAGCAGGTCCAAACGTGTACGATCTCTTCACTCCTGGAAAAACACCAGCACGGCAACAACAATGAATGGAGAGAGTAGACTACGTCGTAAACTAGGACGGAATCATTTGCTATGCAAATTTAAATACATGAATGTCTCAGTAAAGCCCACGAACAATGGGGCTTATTTCTCGCTCTCTTCAGGCTAGGTTTATTAAAAAGAGAGAGGGCCCCCCCCCCTTTCAATGCACCCCCCCCCCCAAGGTTCTAAAGCGAGCCTCAGCCTAGCATCACCACACACACACTCACCACCCTCGTCATAAAAGTAGTGCACAGCCCCCTCTGTGGTGTCATCGAACGTAGAGGCCTCGTGGACCCCCCCGCGGGGCAGCAGTAGTGAGGTGGCGAACTGTAAGGCAGAGGGCAGGGTCCGGGTCCGCGAGTGTGAGGAGGTACGGGCACGCTGGAGGTCCTGGAGACTACAGGAAGACAGGAGCTGGGCTTTTCGGAGCATGTACATACGGAGGTGACTGGCATAAGAGATACAGTTGTTGAAGTCGGAAGTTTACATTCACTTAGGTTGGAGTCATTAAAACTCGTTTTTCAACCACTCCACAAATGTATAGTTTTTAACAAACTATAGTTTTGGCAAGTTGGTTAAGACATCTACTTTGTGCATGACAAGTAATTTTTCAAACAATTGTTTACAGACAGATAATTCACTGTATCACAATTCCAGTGGGTCGGAAGTTTACATGCACTAAGTTGACTGTTCCTTTAAACAGTTTGGAAAACTCCAGAAAATTATGTCATGGCCTGAGAAGCTTCTGATAGGCTAATTGACATAATCTGAGTCAATTGGAGGTGAACCTGTGGATGTATTTCAAGGCCTACCTTCAAACTCAGTGCCTCTTTGCATGACATCATGGGAAAATCAAAAGAAATCAGCCAAGACCTCAGAAAAAAAATTGTAGACCTCCACAAGTTAGGTTCATCCTTGGGAGCAATTTCCAAACGCCTGAAGGTACCACGTTCATCTGTACAAACAATAGTACACAAGTATAAACACCATGGGACCACGAAGTCGCCATACCCCTCAGGAAGGAGACGCGTTCTGTCTCCTAGAGATGAACGTACTTTGGTGCGAAAAGGGCAAATCAATCCCAGAACAACAGCAATGGACCTTGTGAAGATACTGGAGGAAACAGGTACAAAAGTATCTATGTCCACAGTAAAACGAGTCCTATATCGACGTAACCTGAAAGGCCGCTCAGCAAGGAAGAAGCCACTGCTCCAAAACCGCCATAAAAAAGCCAGACTACGGTTTGCAACTGCACATGGGGACAAAGATAGTACTTTTTGGAGAAATGTCCTCTAGTCTGATGAAACAAAAATAGAACTGTTTGGCCATAATGACCGTCGTTATGTTTGGAGGAAAAAGGGGGATGCTTGCAAGCCGAAGAACACCATCCCAACCGTGAAGCACAGGGGTAGCAGCATCATGTTGTGGGGGTGCTTTGCTGCAGGAGGGACTGGTGCACTTCACAAAATAGATGGCAAAATGATGTGGATATATTGAAGCAACATCTCAAGACATCAGTCAGGAAGTTTAAGCTTGGTCGCAAATGGGTCTTCCAAATGGACAATGACCCCAAGCATACTACCAAAGTTGTAGCAAAATGGCTTAAGGACAACAAAGTCAAAGTATTGGAGTGGCCATCACAAAGCCCTGACCTCAATCCTATAGAAAATATGTGGGCAGAACTGAAAAGGCGTGGGCCTACAAACCTGACTCAGATACACCCGCTCTGTCAGGAGGAATGGGCCAAATTTCACCCAACTTATTGTGGGAAGCTTGTGGAAGGCTACCTGAAACATTTGACCCAAGTTAAACAATTGGGCAATGCTACCAAATACTAATTGAGTGTATGTAAACTTCTGACCCACTGGGAATGTGATGAAAGAAATAAAAGCTGAAATAAATCACTCTACTATTATTCTGACATTTCACATTCTTAAAATAAAGTGGTGATCCTAACTGACCTAAAACAGGGAATTTTTACTAGGATTAAATGTCAGGAATTGTGAAAAACTGAGTTTAAATGTATTTGGCTAAGGTGTATGTAAACTTCCGACTTGAACTCTATAGCAAGCGCGCTGGTGTGGAAGAGTTTGACTGGACCAACCTGGGTGGGGAGCCCATGGTAGAGGGGGGTGGTGTGGGGTTGCTCCCCGCGTTGTGTCGCCTGCGGATGGCCTGGGTCCTCTTCACACTGCTCACCGAGTCCCGCTTGCCCCCCTCCTCTGGGGCCAGAGCTGGGACAGCAGATATTCACATTAGTACAAGGACGTTCACTTCAGATGTTGAATTCTAGAAATACCTGACCCTGATTAATGGAGTAAATATAGCAAACAATCCAAATTTCAATGAAACAGTTACACATTTCAGAGCTTTCCATCTTGAATGGGACTATTTAAAAGTAGGGGTTGCTGATCTAGAATCAGTTTTGCCTTTTAGATTATAATGAAATGGACAGGGGCGATCTGATCCTAGATCAGCACACGTTATGAATAAAGGCCCAGAGTTAGAGAGAATAGTATGTCTCACCTCCCCCCACAGCTCCCTCCTCCACCAGTTCCCCGGCCCTCCAGCCCGTCTGGTTGCCAGCCCAGGAGCCTCCCAGAGAGTCCAGGCGATGGTGGTGAGTTCCAGAGAAGCCGTCTGTATGGCTGGTCCGGGCCTCCAGGTCTGACTTGGAGATGGTGAGGGGTCGTGGAGCGGGGGTGGAGGAGGTCAGCATGGTGGAGGGCAGGGCCACAGTGTTAGTGTGGCCCCCACCGGCCCCGTCCATACTGAGCACCCTGGCATGAGTCTTAGCACTAGCTGAGCTAGCTGACCTCTGAGCCCTATGGGAGTGGGATGGGCCAGCCGTCTCAGACAACTCTCCTTCCCTGGGGGTGGGCAGCTGGGTGGAGGAGGGGGGCGGGTTCGTAATGCCAGCGTTAGCAAGGTCAGGGGAGTAGCAGGAGGTAGAGGAGCTCGAGTCGTCATCATCATCGTCGTCAGAGCTGTAGCGTCTCTGGGAGCCCAGACTTGAGCCAGCGCTCATGTCACTGCCGTCGTCCTCGTCACTAGAGTCCTCAAACAGGCTCTCGCTGTAGGCCTTAGCCCCCAGCCGGCTGCGCACTGGGATGTAGTCTCTGTGCTGCCCGTGGTGCCGCCTGTAGGAGCCGCAGTCAAAGCTGCTGCTTCCCGCTCCACCTCGCTTACGAGGGGCTTTCCTGCGGCCAGGCCGGTGGCCCACACTACTGCCACCGGTCCGCAGCAGCTTCAAGTCTTTGGGGCGCACCACCTGCTGGGCCTGCAGAGAGGACTGCTCAGAGTGCAGGAATGGGGTGGAGGAGACAGGCAACGCAGGCTCAGAACACACTAGACCCAGGGCCAGCCCTGACGGCACCGAGCTGGCCTGCCTCGGAGGGGGGAGGGGGGGAACCCTCCTGTCCAGATCACAGGCCTCGGAGTGCCCACTACTGGAAGGAGATGAGTCCTGGAGGGAGGGGGGCTGTGCAATATCTGAGGGGACAGGTGGCAAATCTTCCCCTTCCACTAGTGTCCTATCAAGTTCCTGGCCCAGAGAGCGCTCTTTGGCGGGGGAGCGCAGCAGTTCGCTGTCCGACAGGTCGTCAGTATCACTTCCCCCCTGCAGCACTGGCTCCTCTGCTGGCTCTAGGGTACTGGTGCCCAGGGCTGGGGCAGAGGTCGGTGTCCCTGCGTCTATGTTCCGTGGCAGGCTTAGTGAAGGGCTCTCCAGCTGGGTGGAGTCAGTCTTCTCACTGCGGTAGCTGCTGACGGTGCTGAGGGTCTCGCGGTCCGTGGCCGCCCCGCCCCCGCTGAAGCAGCTGTCTGTGGAGCCAGCAGCCATGGCCACCCCACTGCGGCTGCCTGGGTGCTCTGTTCCTGGGGCGAAGGCCACGGGGTCAAGGCCCAGCCCCAACAGGTTCTCACTCAGCTCCTCACTCAGACTGCTCTTTATGAGAGGGCTGATGGGAGTGTCCCCCAGGCTCCCCGACTCAGCAGAGGGGCCCAGGGGGGAGTAGGCCCCCATCACGATCACATCCTCGTCAGGACTCTGCTGGGACAGCTGCTCCAGCATCCCCTCAATCTCTTCCAACTGGCCCTTCTCTCCTCCGTCTTCCTGACTGGAAGGGGAGGGGGGGATGGAGATGCACTCCCCAGGTTGTAAGCTACCAAATCCCCCTGACATCCCTGCTCCCACTCCCCTTAGACCAGGGAACTCTCCTCCTAGAGCAGCAGCCAAGCAGGACTGGACCATGTTGGCAACATCTGAAAGAAGTGAAAATCCAAACTAAGTACACACGACAAAGCAAAGACCAACATAGCTAACGTGTTTTGCGTTGGATTCAATAAACGTTATATCCCAATTTTGCACAGGGACAAAATATTCTAGGTCTGTTTCCAGTGTAATGCTAAGCTTACGGATCGGGTCCTGGGAGCTGTGGCGGAGGATCTCCCGGTGTGCTGACGTGACAATCAAGTTGTTGCTGCCTTGCTCTCGCATCAGATCCTTGATATCTGAGAAGAGAAGAAGCAGTCCCTAAATTACACCGTTGCCCATGTTGGATGAAAAAAAACAAAAAAAAACACAGCGACTCTTAGTCAGATCTACTTTACCAACCACAACACTGCGGTTAGAGTGGAGTTAGATTAATGCTATACCCTTGGAGCCTCCACTGTCATCAAGCTGAGGCAAAAACTCCTGAGGGGAAACAACAACAAAAACATTTGTTGGATTAAGAATGATTTTCATAGGAATATAGATCATTTGTACGGGATTAAACAACCCAATTCATTCACGTTGTGTGCAGTTTGTTGGGTGGAACTATGTTATAAGAGTATGTATGTGTGCGGTGGAAATGCAAGGCAGTCCTCACCGACACCTGGTTGAGTCCAAACAGAGAGTGCTGGGAGCTGCAGCGAACTGGAGGTGTTGAGTTGACCTTCCTGAACACAGTCATCTCCACACCAACATTGCTGTCCCTGAGAGGGGAACATAGCAACATGAGAAAGCATAACGCTAAAATCTGCCCCAATCATGTGAAATAACAGCCCTCAAAGCATCAACACAAATGAGCCTCTTCACTCGGATGTACATAGAATGACATTTTGTTTTGACATGATTTAACAACAAAAAAAAGGATTCCATTAGGATTTGAAAATCTCCGCCAGTACCCATGCTGATTCCCGTCGTGACCTCCGGACCCATCGTCCCCCTCTTCTAGCCGTGGGGCGTCGGTTATGAGTGAGGCCTGCCTCTTCTCCACTATCTCCCCCAGGTCGAACATGGCATGGAGGCGAAAGTTCACTGCCTTTATGGCTGTGAAGAAGGCTGCCACCACAGCACAGTACACACCTGCCACAACCAGGCTGGGGGGGAGAGACTGGACGGAAGGACAAGAGAGGGGAGGGGTGAAGAAAGATTGAGTCCAGAGCTGGGAATAAAAGTAGGCTAGCCCATGATGAGGGTAGTGAAACAACGCCTTGTTCTCAATACCAGTAAAATAACAAGTGGTTCACCTAGATAGGCAGGCACATGGACAAATTGGGCACCATATTACAGGCAAGGAAGGACCACTCTTCAAAGATGACGGACATGACAGCTTGAGAGGACATAGCATATCTGGTTTACAGGTAACACGCTTCACTAGAGCAAATATTAACATGTTTGACCACAAAAGCTTAAACATGAAAGTAACGAGAAGGAATGCTGTTTTGAACAGGGAGGGGAAAATGATACAGTCTGTTCCACTTTATTACCAACATCATCCTTTTCTCCTGCCCTATGATAAAAACCAGTTTGACCTGAATAGTGGCTGATACTGCACTAATAAATGTGTATGTAAAAAGTGCCTGACGAACATGACACCCAGTCGAAATGGATTTTTCCGCCCTTTTTATCTACAGAAATCATAAATTGTCCCCCCCATGAACACTCACCATGTAGATCAGGAAAGGGAAGGCCAGGAGAAAGATCCAGAGGTACAGGTGGAAGCAGTTGGAGAACGTGCTCTGATGGGGGTCCACATACCAGCCTCCTGTGAGCGAAGCCCACACCCCCTGCCGCAGTATCTGAAGAGCTTGGGAACCCATTGTCCCTCTCAGAGCAGCCAACCCAGGGTTCCAAGGTTTCCTCTAAGGCTGGAGCTCCAGACGGTCCAGTTGTAGCCACCCGTTCACGTATCTACAATGGCACTTCCATTGAGGATGAAAAGTTAATGAGTCAGTTGAAGACAGTCCTCTTCACTTTGTGGTGTATAGTCCTTTGTGTATCTCAAGGGAGGCTGTGCATGTTCTTGCTCCAGACTGGGCTGCTTTTCTGTGCAGTTCTTGCAAAAATGTAATCATTGCTTTTTCTGGAGAATTACTTTTTGGCACACTGGTGAAGACCCACTGACTAAACAACATTCATCTGGAATAAAAATCACAACTGCTTTGGTTGGTTTCTTCACACATTTCCAGCATTTTGAGTCACACTTCAATAAATTAAGAGTAGGTCCTGATAACATCCTTCAGAGAAAGACGCTGTGCACCGCTCTAATGTCACAGGCAATCATAATCATGCTCCTACTCAGAGATGGAGCCGTAACTAGGTTGGACTCATTTCTTTAGATATGTATTTGGAGTCCTCAACCTCATGAGACCGGAAGCTTTATGAATCCTGAGAAATGATCAGAATAACCATCTGCAATGATACTCCATAGATATATGTATACTACTACCCTAAAGTATCTGAATCAGCCAACGCAGAAAGCTAGCTAGCTACCCATTAGCCATTCGGTAGCTTAGTTCATAACCCAACTAACTACGAATTATATTTTTCATGACCCCTTGGTAGCTATAACGTTAGCGTCAAGGCCAACACTACTCCCACTAGCCTGTCACCTACTGACTGATAGACACAATATAACGTATTTTACTGCTATCTAAGTTAGCTGGCTAGGTAATGCTAGCTAGCAGCTGCCTACATGTTATTTTAGCTATCAACAATTTCCTCCAGACGTTATTTGCCAACCAATGCACTCCACCAACAAACATAGCAAGCTACCTAGCTGATTTGTCAACTGAAAACACTTAAACAGTTAGTTAGCAGCTCGCTATATGCCAACCACTGCTACTTAGCTAGGTAACCTTAGTTGTGCTGCCAAAACAAGACATCAACGTGTAATTTCGAGATAATACTTATAACCAAATGCATTATAATGTGTCGGACTAAACAGAATGGCTAACATAGAGATTTGGCAGCAATCACATCATGAACGCTCGATTAGCATGCTAGTTAGGCCACATCAAAATTAAACAGCCAACGCTAAATTAGCTATCAGAATTGAGACGGAGTGTTTGGCTAGATAGAAAACTTCGTAACCTCTCGTGCTAACTATATAGTATTAAATTGTTGATCGACGACTCCCTTAGGTAAATCAACGCAGCCCAGCTGTGCCTCTTCTCTTCCGTGTAAAGCAGTAACGTCGTTAGCTAGCTAAAGAATATCGTATTTTTCCTTACCACTGTGGGTTGTTAGCTAGTACATTTGGCTAGCTTACCACAGTTGGCTATCATTGTTTTCAGGTGACGGTGGTCTTTCTTCTTTGGAAAGACACAGCGGATATCTACTTTTTGTTTAAGAAAAACTGGCAGTTTGTACAGATTTGCGTCATTGCCCTTATCGTGTGTTCGCTAGCTGGCTAGCTAGCTTTAAAAAGCTCCTACTCGTTAGCTCGCTAGCTGCTACAATCATTCGCTCATTCACACGGGAAGCAAAAACCCACACAGGAAGAGAATGACATTCCACAGTGTCATTTTGGTCGTATTGCGTTAGTCATTCTTCTTCTAATATGTAGCTAGCTATAATTCCACAACAACTTTTACAATTGGTGAACCGAAAGCAAAAGCCTTAAAATGAAGAAAAAAAAAAGACAGCAAAGAAACTGTACCGCATGATAATCGAAGATTGTTTGCCAGATGCTGATACACGATCATGCCATTCTGCATCTTTATAAAAGCGCTTCCAAAAAGTTTCCACATATTTCTTTTTACAGTTTTTGTTAATATACAGTTTTTCCCTTGAATATTTGTATAGGTCTAGGCGTTCTGGAAATGTTATTGTGATATTCACAAAATAATAAAAGTCAGTCTTTCTAGCCCTAGGTCTGGGATTTCTGAGACTACTGTTCTTTGACCATAAGTTTAGCTTTGTTCGATTTCAGTGCAGCCTTAGATGTTATTGATCATAATTTGTTATTGAAAAAACAAACTTATAATGACTTTACATCACCTGCCATCACATGGTTGGAGAAGTACTTATCCAATAGAACCCAGAGAGTGTTCTTCAATGGAAGCTTCTCCAACATCAGATATGTACAGTGCGGTTTCCCTCAGGGCAGTTGCCTTGGGCCGTTACACTTCTCTATTTTTACAAATGATTTGCCATCTGTCTTACAAAAAGCTAAAATGACTATGTATGTCAATGATTGCACACTCTACACAACAGCACCTACAGCCAGTGACCTCACTGAGACTCTTGGTAAGGAGTTACAGTCAGTGTCAGAATGGGTAATTAACAATAAACTGGTCTGAAATACATCTAAAACCAAAAGCATTGAATTTGGTTCAAAGCATTCTCTTAGACCTAAACCTCAACTCGAGTTGTGCATAAAAGGTGTGACCATTGAACAAGTTGGGGAAGCTGAACTCCTAAAAGTAACACTGGATGGTCAGTTATCATGGTCAAGTCATATTGACAAAGTTGTTGTGAAGATGTGGAGAGGTATGTATGTTATAAAAATATGTTTTGCGCTTTTGACACAAAGATCAACTGTACTAGTTGATCAGGCTCTGATCTTGTCCCATCTTCATTACTGTCTGGTAATACGGTCAGGTGCAGCAAAGAAATACCTAGCAAAGCTGCAGCTGGCTCAAAACAGAGCAGCACACATTTCCCTTAACTGCACACACAGAACTGACATCAATAACATGCAAAAAGCAGCGCCTCTCCTCTTCTAAAGATCTGTTTTAACTGTACTGTATAAGAATATGAATATGTACAGTGCCTGCAGAAATAATTCATACCCCTTGACTTATTCCACAAAAAGTGTGTTACAGCCTGAATTCAAAATGTATTAAATATACACTGCTCAAAAAAATAAAGGGAACACTTAAACAACACATCCTAGATCTGAATGAAAGAAATAATCTTATTAAATACTTTTTTCTTTACATAGTTGAATGTGCTGACAACAAAATCACACAAAAATAATCAATGGAAATACAATTTATCAACCCATGGAGGTCTGGATTTGGAGTCACACTCAAAATTTAAGTGGAAAACCACACTACAGGCTGATCCAACGTTGATGTAATGTCCTTTAAACAAGTCAAAATGAGGCTCAGTAGTGTGTGTGGCCTCCACGTGCCTGTATGACCTCCCTACAACGCCTGGGCATGCTCCTGATGAGGTGGCGGGATGTCTCCTGAGGGATCTCCTCCCAGACCTGGACTAAAGCATCCGCCAACTCCTGGACAGTCTGTGGTGCAACGTGGCGTTGGTGGATGGAGCGAGACATGATGTCCCAGATGTGCTCAATTGGATTCAGGTCTGGGGAACGGGTGGGCCAGTCCATAGCATCAATGCCTTCCTCTTGCAGGAACTGCTGACACACTCCAGCCACATGAGGTCTAGCATTGCCTTGCATTAGGAGGAACCCAGGGCCAACCGCACCAGCATATGGTTTCACAAGGGGTCTGAGGATCTCATCTCGGTACCTAATGGCAGTCAGGCTACCTCTGGCGAGCACATGGAGGGCTGTGCGGCCCCCCAAAGAAATGCCACCCCACACTATGACTGACCCACCGCCAAACCGGTCATGCTGGAGGATGTTGCAGGCAGCAGAACGTTCTCCACGGCGTCTCCAGACTCTGTCACGTCTGTCACGTGCTCAGTGTGAACCTGCTTTCATCTGTGAAGAGCACAGGACGCCAGTGGCGAATTTGCCAATCTTGGTGTTCTCTGGCAAATGCCAAACGTCCTGCACGGTGTTGGGCTGTAAGCACAACCCCCACTTGTGGACGTCGGGCCCTCATACCACCCTCATGGAGTCTGTTTCTGACCGTTTGAGCAGACACATGCACATTTGTGGCCTGCTGGAGGTCATTTTGCAGGGCTCTGGCAGTGCTTCTCCTGCTCCTCCTTGCACAAAGGCGGAGGTAGCGGTCCTGCTGCTGGGTTGTTGCCCTCCTACGGCCTCCTCCACGTCTCCTGATGTACTGGCCTGTCTCCTGGTAGCGCCTCCATGCTCTGGACACTACGCTGACAGACACAGCAAACCTTCTTGCCACAGCTCGCATTGATGTGCCATCCTGGATGAGCTGCACTACCTGAGTCACTTGTGTGGGTTGTAGACTCCGTCTCATGCTACCACTAGAGTGAAAGCCCCGCCAGCATTCAAAAGTGACCAAAACATCAGCCAGGAAGCATAGGAACTGAGAAGTGGTCTGTGGTCCCCACCTGCAGAACCACTCCTTTATTGGGGGTGTCTTGCTAATTGCCTATAATTTCCACCTGTTGTCTATTCCATTTGCACAACAGCATGTGAAATTTATTGTCAATCAGTGTTGCTTCCTAAATGGACAGTTTGATTTCACAGAAGTGTGATTGACTTGGAGTTACATTGTGTTGTTTAAGTGTTCCCTTTATTTTTTTGAGCAGTATATATTTTTTTCATCCATCTACACACAATACCCCATAATGACAAAATGTTGTTGTTGTTTTATAAATTTGTGCAAATACAGAAATATTTCATTTCCATAATAAGCATTCACACCCCTGAGTCAATACTTTGTAAAAGCACCTTTGGCATTGACTAAAGCTGTGAGTCTAAATGGGTAAGTCTCTACGAGCTTTCCACACCTGTATTGGGAAACATTTCCCCATTATTCTTTTCACAATTCATTAAGCTCTGTCAAGTTGGTTGTTGATGATTTGCAAGCCTTGCCATAGATTTTCAAGCGGATTTAAGTCAAAACTGTAACTAGGCCACTCAGGAACATTCAATGTCATCTTGGTAAGCAACTCCAGTGAATTTGGCCTTGTGTTTTAGGTTATTGTATGTAGTTCTGTCTTTGAGCTGTTCTTGTCTATTGATGTTCTGTGTTATGTCATTCTGTATTATGTTTAATGTTTTGTGTGGATCCCCAGGAAGAGCAGCTACTGCTTTTGCAACAGCTAATGGGATCCTAATAAAATACCAAATACTTGTTGAAAGGTGAATTTGTCTCCCAGTTTCTGTTGGAAATCAGTGCCTGTGCTTAGCTCTACTCCAAAAAATAACTCCCTCGTTTTTGCCGATGACAAGCATACCCATAACATGATGCAGCCACCACCATGCTTGAAAACATGAAGAGTGAAACTCTGTGATGCGTTGTATTGGATTTGCCCCTAACATAGTGCTTTGTATTCAGGACAAAAAATGTATTTGCCACATTTTTAGCAGTTTTACTTTAGTGTCTCATTCCAAACAGGACGCATGTTTGGAATATTTTTATTTGCAATCTCCATAGACAAACATTGGCAGTAGAATGGCCTTACTGAAGAGCTCATAGGATGCCACCTTTCCAACAAGCCAGTTCGTTAAATTTCTGCCCTGCTAGAGCTGCCCAGGTTAACTGTAAGTGCTGTTATTGTGAAGTGGAAACGTCTAGGAGCAACAACGGCTGACAATGCCATTCTAGACGATTCTGGGCTTCCAACTTCGTGCCAACAGTTTGGGGAAGGCCCTTTCCTGATTCAGCATGACAATGCCCCTGTGCACAAAGCAAGGTTCCATAAAGAAATGGTTTGTCGAGATTGGTGTAGATGACTTCAGCCCCATCGAACACCTTTGGGATGAATTGAAACGCGGACTGCGAGCCAGGCCTAATCGCCCCAAATCAGTGCCCGACCTCACTAATGCTCTTGTGGCTGAATGGAAGCAAGTCCCCGCAGCAGGTTAGTATTGTGGAGTAACTACAATGTTGCTGATCCATCCTATCACAGCCATTAAACTCTGTAACTTTCTTAAAGTCACCATTGTCCTCATGGTGAAATCCCTGAGTGGTTACCTTCCTCTCCTACAACTGCGTTAGGATGGACGCCCGTATCTTTGTAGTGACTGGGTGTATTGATACACCATCCAAAGTGTAATTAATAATATCACCATGCTCAAAGGGATATTCAATGTCTACTTTTTTTACCCATCTACCAATAGGGGCCCTTCTTTGCGAGGCATTGGAAAACCTCCCTGGTCTTTGTGGTTGAATCTATTTTTTATTTATTTACTGCTCGCATGAGGGACCTTACAGATAATTGTATGTGTGGCTACAGAGATGAGGTAGTCATTCAAAAATCAATATTATTTCACACAGAGTCCACACAACTCATGATGCGCCTTGTTAAGTACATTTTTACTGCTGAACTTATTTAGGCTTGCCATAACAAAAGGGTTAAATACTTATTGACTCAAGACATTTCAGCTTTTCATTTTTAATTCATTTGTAAAATGTCTAAAAACATAATTCCACTTTGAAATTATGGGATATTGT
Source organism: Salmo salar (assembly GCF_965601325.2). Lineage (NCBI taxonomy): Eukaryota > Metazoa > Chordata > Actinopteri > Salmoniformes > Salmonidae > Salmo > Salmo salar. Next base: position 44,733,063 of record NC_138294.1, read on the forward strand.
GTGTAGGCCAGTGACACAAAATGTGGAATAAGTCAAGGGGTATGAATACTTTCCGAAGGCGCTGTACATGTATATACAGTATGAATAGTGTGTAAATAGTATTTTTGTTGTTTCTTGGTGTCGTTCCAATATATAACTCTTATTTTTTTATTTGTCATAACTTATGTTGTTCTTGACTATAACTGTTCTGTACTTTGTTTATGTATTTGTACGTTTTATGTGGACCCCAGGAAGAGTAGCTGTAGCATGTGCAGTAGCTAATGGGTATCCTAATAAACTAAACTTTGAAATAGGTCTACTAGGCTAAGAAGGTGGTATAACGAACCCTGTGCTTGAATATCATGTGCAATGTCGGTTGGTTTATGCCATTATTGACAGTAAAGTGATCTGGTTGTTCTCCGAAATGTAGTCTGTAGTGTCTGCACAATTGCAGCAGAAAAAAGAGGTATCAATGGTTATATTTGATCATAACTGATTAGGTGGAGATAGATGATGGCATAACTGGGGTTGTCTTTACTGAGAAGTCTCAATTCAAGGAGTAGACAAATGATTGGAGGAGACTGGCAAATGTGTGATCTAGTGAGAAACTAGTCAGAGACGATGAACCTATAAGAGACAATGAACCTATAGTTCTGGACTGTAGATGGCACTGTTCCCATTCCAATATGCCACTGGCTGTGATTCTCAAGCTTTATAAATACAGTATCCAGACAGGAAGCAGGCTCAACTGATCCTGGTGCACTAGCTGCAATGAGTATTATGTGCTGATTGATTTTGTTCATTAGAATTACATCCTGATAAGCAGGTGAAATGGATCCACTCCAAAACATAACAGTTCTGAAGCATTCAGACACTGCAGTAGTCAGCCCCACTTCCATCCCTATAGGCCTAACCCTTAGACCATTCAGTGGAAGACGATGAAACTCTGATGGTACATATATTCGTTTGTATAGAAAGATATCCTCCAAAGGTAAAATGGTCTTGTAACTAACCTGCTAGTCACCCAGAAGCTGACATTAGTTTATGAAATGGCTCAACACAACCTTACTTGACACTGGATGTTACATTGTCATGTGACAGTTCAGTTTAGCTAGATGGATAGACAAATTAGATTGCATACCTACCACTAAATGAATGCACATGCCATTTGAAGGTAACCCTGAAGATGCCAAGTCATGTTTATGCTGTCATTATGGTGGCTGTGTACAGGGGCGTTTCTAGTATTTGAAGACACTGGGGGCTTAGCCCAAAACCAGTAGGGGGGTCCGGGGGCATTTCCCCCTGGCAATTTGTATTATTATTTTACAGCATGAATTCGGTGTACTTTGAGATGATCATTGAGAGATTAGAACATTGAGAGATTAGATATTGTTCAGGTAACTTGCACCTTCCCACTTGCCACAGCAGACATTGCCAGTACTCAAATACAGTTGCTACTTTGGGTCTCTATACTCTGGAACACTCTCTACTCTCTTCTCTGGAACACATACAGTACATCTACAGTGTATTGCAAAAAAACACTGAACAACTTCAAACATAGACTCTGACCTGTCCAACGAGCCAAACTGATTAAAGAATCCCACAGTACCCAATCAAATTGTATTTATTTATAAAGACCTTTTTTCATCAGCCAAACACCCTCTCTCTCTCTCACACACACACACACACACACACACACACACACACACACACACACACACACACACACACACACACACCACACACACACACACACACACACACACACACACATTTTTGTGGGGACCAAACAATTGATTCCCATTCAAAATCCTATTTTCCCTAACCCTAACCGTTAACCTAACCTTAACCCTAACCATAATTGTAACCCCAACCCAAATTGTAACCCTAACCCTAACCTAACCCCTAAGTCTAAAATAGCCTTTTTCCTTGTGGGGAATGGCGAAATGTCCCCATTTGTTCCCCATAAGGATAGTAAAACCAAAACAACACACACACACACATATACGCACGCACGCCTGCACGCACGCACACACACACACACACACACACACACACACACACACACACACACACACACACACACACACACACACACACACTGTGCAGTAATTTGAATCTATTAAGAAGCTTGAAGCGATACAGTCTGCGTGCTCACCCCTCCTCTGCATTCTGTCTCTCTCCATCATCTATTATTCTGTTGCTCTCTTTGTGTCTGCCTGGTGTATCTCGCTCCATCATATCCTACTCTTCTGTTGCTGTCTCTGTGTCTTGTCTGGAGTGTCTCTTTAGTTTTGCAATCCAAAACAGTCAAGGGGATACTGGGGTAGCTGAACTCGTTTTGGGCTAGTGTCTGAGTCATCTAAATTATCCTCTTCCCTACCATTTGCCCCTGGCTGCTGCTGTTCTAAATGTTCCATTGGCCTGCTGTTCTCATCTATCCTCCCCCTTGGCTCATCTAAAAGGTAGCAAGGTAGAAGTGCAACATGTTGTTAGTTTTAAAGGGTGATTGCACTTCCTGATCTGGCCTCGTTTTAGATTTGGTTGATTAAGAAATGCTAGGGTCAATGACTGAATTCAAATGTGAGTTGGTTTCAGGGTGTGGTTTGATGTGGGCGTTTCATGTGTGTGTTCACAGGTGAGAAGAGTCAGTGGTGAAAAAAGTACCCAGTTGTCATACTTGAGTAAAAGTAAAGATACCTTAATAGAAAAGGCCTCAAGTAAAAGTAACCCAGTAAAATACTACTTGAGTAAAAGTCTAAAAGTATTTGATTTTAAATATAAGTATCAAAAGTAATGTAATTGCTAAAATATACTTAAGTATCAAAAGTAAAAGTACAAATAATTTAAAATTCCTTTTATTAAGCAAAGCATACGGCACAATTTTCTTGTTTTTTAAATGTATGGATAGCCAGGGACACACTCCAACACTCAGACATCATTTACAAACAAAGCATTTGTGTTTAGTGAGTCAACCAGATCAGAGGCATTAGGGATGACCAGGGAAATTATCTTGATAAGTGTGTGAATTTGACCATTTTCTGTCCTGCTAAGCATTTAAAATGTTACCAGTACTTTTGGGTGTCAGGGAAAATGTATGGAGTAAAAAGTACATTATTTTCTTTAGGAATGTAGTGAAGTAAAAGTTGCCCAAAAAATGGAATAAATAGTAAAGCATAGATACCCCAAAAAACTACTTAAGTAGTACTTTAATGTATTTTTACTAAAGTACTTTATGCCACTGGGAAGATTTAGCCAAATTACTTCACCAATTAGCTTCAGTCGGCTGATGTGTGGGACCTGACTTTGACTTTGGATAGCCTATCTCCGGGCTAGTCAATAAATTACACAATGCAAATTAGACACTATTTTCGTGTTGGACACCTTTTAGTTTTCTCATTAAATGCATTCAATATTTGTATATGAATTTCTACAGTTTATCGTTGGTTTGAGGTTTTAAGCTATTGTAATTTTAATATATTGTCCCATGTACATTGTGTAATTTACCGATGGGCCCTAACTAGCCCCATAGGGATATCCAAAGTCAACCCATATTTACCACATGTATTACGATTGGGTTGCGTGCAGCTGCACTCCGAATTTATGATTACTCGTGTGCTGCCAGCTGTGGGCATGTGGGCAGGTTGAAACAAACCCAACCTTCATTTACATTGTGATGCAGTTATGACCACAAGTCTCACAAAATTGAGTTTCGTACAAGACTAACTTTATAATCAAAATGATTCTATTTACACTTTGTAGTCAATTTTGACAGTAGAATAAATGTTTCTGACTCATATTGATGCCACGTAGTCTCTTTTCTAAATGAGAAGTTGGTTTTTAGGGGCAGTTACTCTTGTAAGTTACTGTAAGCTGACATGACCAGGGAACTCAACTGTAAAGAAAAATTCAAGTGTCCACATAACAGCGCAACACCACTCCAAACATGACAGATAAGAAGCTACAGAACATAGCCCCTAGGTTATATGAATATAAAGTGACATGAGCCAAAAAAAGACCTGTAGAATGGAAGAAGTTACAAGACCTCTATGATTCATTTAATTTAATCAGTTCTACCAGCTAATGTGAGCTTTTTAGATTACATAACATTTGTGAACACATAGCTTAAGGGACTATGTATTTTCAATGTTTTGTTCACCTTCAAGCTGGCCATCTTTTTCCCTCTCTTTCTGGCTGCCCTCCCCCTTCTAAGTTCAAGTTTGTTTATTTGTCATATACACATGATATACACAAAGTACACAGTGCAAGGAAATTCTTACTTGCAGGTTAACCTCTCGACAATGCAACAACAATAGAAAAAGTAAGTAGCTAAGTGAATAAAGAGTAATAAAAATAAAAGTTCAATTAAATAATTTCACCAATTTAATGATGGGCAGTTTCTTTACAAATAGTTACATGGCCTATATGGAAATATCCAACATGAGCCAAGCATGTTTACCTGTCAAATGGAATAGGTTATAAGACCTCAAAGACTCATTTCATTTTGTCAGTTCTACCACCTCAACATTGCTCATTTTAAACAGGGTTAAATATAATCTTGTAGTAAAGTTCAGCTTCAGTCCACAGGGGGCCACTGTGTTACTGTCAGAAGATATGTGCTTCAGTCAGAAAAAAATTCTCATCTCTTTGGTCTCAGCTAGCTAGCCAGCCAGTAGCTACCGAACTAGCCAGCCAAGCTAGCTACAGAAACGAAACCCATTTAAATACGCTCACTGGAAATAAACACTTTTCCTAATATCATGACTTATATCAAACATCCCAAGCTTGCCCATTCCCTAAATATACTGTTAATTAACTCTGACTGACACCCAATAGCTTAGGATGCTGAGCGCTAACGCTAGCGTATCAGCATTAGCCAACCCTTATACTGAGGGAGACTAGCTACCACCAACCCTGCACAAACCTGTGGCTAACTCTGCTGATGCACTTTGACTTTCTAGCTGTTCTGCCCTTTCCACCTGATTCACTGCATCCTCAACCTGCTTGCTTTTTTTTGCCTCTCTGTCGGAAGAAAGATGCTGCAGACTCTGACTGAGTAACAGGCATTTTGCTGAGTGATGACATTGACATCTATCTGGTGCTGTAGGGGTAGGGGAGGGGTCAAGGGATGTGAGTGGTCCACTGCTTTGTGAAATCTCCACCAATCACAGCAGGCACTGCGCCACTCCAGGGGCTTCTTCCTAGTGCAGTATATTGGATTGTTTATTTTTGTTATTAAAATGTGTCATTCTTTTTTATTTTTGATCCTGAATAGCGCAATTGATGTGTGGTTATGCAAACTCATATCACACTGAAATAAATAAAATAACAATTTTGGACCTTAAAAAGGTTCAGGGCTGGACCAAAAATGTCCAGGGTTGAAGCCCCGGAAGCCCCGGCCTAATGACGCCACTGGCTGTGTGTAGTAGTTCAAGTGCAACCCATTCATTTGATGAGGCATTTGCACTCATAAAAAAGCCACACAACACAGGAGTATACGAAGTATATAACCAATTGTATTTCCCCTCTGTCAATGTACTGTACACATATTAAGGTTAATTTCACAGGAACACTTTACAATATCATTGAGTTAGGACAGGAATATACTCTGAGAAGTTTATGTTAAATGGCACTTCATAAAAAAATAAGATGAAATTACAGAAATTGAAAATGTAAACATGATACAACAGAGAGAATGGCAACAACAGACAAAGATAGCAAGTTTTTTCAATGTACATAAAATGAAGAAATGAAACAAAAGAGTGCACATCATCCTTTGTGTTTTCTCTTGATACGTTTACATACAATCACTAACCTGTCCTTAATGGAAATGTCATGTTATTCAACATTGAAAAAAGAAAATACTTAGAATGGGTCTCTGTAGTCAGACAATGGAGTCTCATCGCAGACAAAATGCTCCCTTTCATCTGTATCGGATTAAAAGGAAACGTAAAAAACGGAACTGCAGGAATGGTAACAAGAGAAACACAGAAGTATCTGAGCAATAGCTATACAATTCACAAACCTTCAATAGTTCGTCTCGCGGAACAGTCTTTTATTCATGGGTAGAAAAACCAGAACACATGTTTGGTTTGCTTTCAAAAGGTAACACAGTATTTATCTCTCAAAGAGATTTTTTCTACTGTTTGTGCCTTTCCAGTTTTTTTGTGTGCCAATTTTGAAGAAGGAAAGGGAAAGCCGGCCTCTTGACACAAGCTTGGGCATGTCCCCCCCTTCCCACAGGAACATTCAGAAAAAGTGATTCAAAATGGACTGTGTCCTGCAGCTTCCTTTCATATTCACTGTCTCTACTTTCCTCATAGGGGGGATCTGGCTGGAGTGTTGACAGTGGTAACCGTGGGGGGGCAGAACATCTCTCACGTGAAGTATCTTTTTCATGTCTGTCCCCCCCCCCCGTCCCCCCCCCCCCCCCCACCCCCCGTGTACTCCAACAAACACAGAAGCAATGCTTTTTCAAACCCAAGACATCTATACATACAAATATGTTTACAGAGCAATGTCTTTGCTACAGTAGCGTTTTGCTTTTTGAGATTTAAGCTTGAGGAACTTGTTCCTGGATGGAATGAATGACACACTGTCGATTTGTTGATCTCTTCTCACACAGAGATGAGAGAATCCAGCTCATCTCATCCATCCAGATAGTGGGTTTGTTGGTTAAATTCAGCTGTGAATTGGTGTATTCCCTTTGAAAACCTGTATTTTCCCAAAAGGAAACATGGTTCAATGATATTGGACCATTAACATAGCACCATGGACAACCAGAGAGATAGACAGAGTGGAAAGTAGTTTTACGTGGGATAACACAAAATGGGGTAGGCTTGTCTGCAGAGAAGGTGGGTCACCCAATCTCCAAATATGGGTATGGCTTTAGTTTAATCTAGTAAACTCTACAGGGTTGCTCTGTCCTTATCTACCATAATGACCTTTCAGTACACACTGATACTGCTGACTTCATTACAAAGACATAGGGACTTGAGATAGAGCATGATGAACTGACATTCATGCAAACCTGGTTCTATAGTACAATGGTCTAAGCTGAGTTTTCACTGTGAACCATAACCATACAGTTGATAGATAGTGGTGCTATATACAAACACAGCAAAATGGATATGCTTCTTATCCTGTGTGAAATGGTATGTTATCCAATACAATATTTGGTATGTGATACAAATTCTGAAAGCATAATTTAACAGGAATTGTGAAAATACTGATCGCAAATTAGATTTTTTGTTATTTTTTTGTGCCACAAATGTAACAATCACACCCTACACTTTGGATATTTATCTAGAGGATAATGTGGAAGTGAAATTCTTTGGGAGAACCCCCTTTCCATGATTTTCCTCTATTCCAGTGTATCCCAACAGTCCCCGAGTACCCCCAACAGCACACATCTTTGTTGTTGCCCCGTGCAAACTCACCTGATTCAACTGATTGAGGGCTTGATGATTAGTTGACAAGTTGAATCAGGTGCGCTTCTCCGGGGTATTCGAGGACTGGAGTTGGGAAACCCTGCTCTAGCCTATCTCTCACGTTCTCTCCTTCTCTCTCCATCCCTCTCTTAGACATAATACTCTTTGTCTTTGTTCTTCTTGCCCTTGGTTACTGTCTTAGCTACTGTAGCCGTGGTTGTGCTTGGTGTCTTCTCTAGTTTGACCATGGCCCCGTTGCCCTCGGAAACTGGATTGCTGATGAAGTTGTGTCCCTGGTCCGTCTGGTAGGAGCCCTCATCACGGTTGCGGTACTTGTACATGGCGTAGAGGAGGATGAGAATGCAGAGGGCAGCAGCTGCCACAATGCCAACCACCATCCCTGTGGTGCTACTGGACTCTCCGATCCTATCCACCAGGCCGGGGTGCATGACCTTCTCACCGGGGGCTGTAGGGTCGGCTGTGGGCACATGGGGGAAATTGGGGGGGTAAGTTAGTCCAGGTGTATACCGGGATGACGGAGGGGCAGGGGGCAGAAGCACCTGGTCACGGGTGTTCATTTTGCCCGCGGGGATGTGGAGCTGGTCAGGGTTGGTAGTGGGAGCATAAGGAGGGGGGCGGGAATTGTGGGGTTTCTGTGCCCCGCCCTCACCGACGGCGGGGGGAGGAGGAGGATGCAGGACTGTCCTGTCAGTGACTAGAGGGGAGTTTTTGTAAAAGTCCTCATCATCTGATTCCGTCAACTCCCCAGAACCGAAGGCCGAGACCTCCACAGGGTCACCGCAGTCCTCCTGGTCCGGGGGGCAGGGAGGGTGAGGGTTGGACAGCATCAGGGACTCTTTGGTGGTCTCAAGTGGGGACAGGGAGGTGGGAGGAGGGGGAATAGCAGGGTAACGGGTGGCGATGGATGGGGGCTCAAGGGAATCCACTGTTATTATAGGCAACACTAATTCACCTCCTAGAAAAGAAAAAGAGAGGGTAGGAGACACATTAGAGGAGCATTAGGAGACCCCAGACATGAATAATGAACAATTGTGCTCACTACATTACAAACACAATGTGCTCATTATATAGCTACAATGTTCCAAATCATGTAATATTACACCATGTAGGGGCAAGATAATTAAAATGGAAGATATTTAAGGATACAGTATTATCTATAATATGGATTTGCTTACAAGTTCACATTTCTGGACATCTCTTAAGAAAAAAAAAGACAGCAAACCATGGGATAAGGTCACTTACGTACATCAACATATTGCCACATGATTTTTGCATGAAGAGAAAAACAAATTCAAAAACAGCTGCATAACATTGATATACATCCTTAATTATTTGACTCACAGTTGCAGGCGAACGTGTGCATGCCAGTAACAATATTTGTTAGTTTACTGAGGTTGAACATCCTTGATGTTTATAGAAACATAACCACACCTCCTCAAGCCACCTCAACAAAATGACTAAAAACCTATACAAATATCAAGGTTAGGAAGACAATGAAAACAAGTCAAGGGCCCGATTCACCTCAACTGACAGTGTTATTGATAAAAGGGAGTGTCAGGGAGGGGAAGGAGGATAGGTGGAGAGACAATGACCATTTGTCTGGATAAATTGTGACATCTTACAGGACAAACTGGCGACAAGTAAGGCCAATCGTCTATCATGATCTAATGTTGCTTTTGAAACTCTTGAAACAATTGCATGAAAACAAGCCTTTTATCACACAGACAAGTAAGAAAAAAACTACCCCTTCGTACATCACAGGAGGTTGGTGGCACCTTAATTGGGGAGAACATGCTCGTGGTAATGACTGGAGCGGAATCACTGGAATGGAATTAAATACATCACACACCTGGTTTCCAGCCCTTATTATGAGCTGTCCTCCCTTCAGCAGCCTCCTGTTTCGTGCAGTTGAAGTCGGAAGTTTACATACACCTTAGCCAAATACATTTAAACTCAGTTTTTCACAATTCCTGACATTTAATCCTAAAAATTCCCTGTCTTAGGTCAGTTAGGATGACCACTTTATTTTAAGAATGTGAAATGTCAGAATAATAGTAGAGAGAAAGATTTATTTCAGCTTTTATTTCTTTCATCACATTCCCAGTGGGTCAGAAGTTTACATACACTCAATTAGTATTTGGTAGCATTGCCTTTACATTTTTTAACTTGGGTCAAACGTTTTGGGTAGCCTTCCACAAGCTTCCCACAATAAGTTGGGTGAATTTTGGCTCATTCCCCCTGACAGAGCTGGTGTAACTCAGTCAGGTTTGTAGGCCTCCTTGCTCGCACACAATTTTCAGTTCTGCCTACAAATTCTCTACAGGATTGAGGTCAGGGCTTTGTGATGGCCACTCCAATACCTTGACTTTGTTGTCCTTAAGCCATTTTGCCACAACTTTGGAAGTATGCTTGGGGTCATTGTCCATTTGGAAGACCCATGTGCGATCAAGCTTTAACTTCCTGACTGATGTCTTGAGATGTTGAGATGTTGCTTCAATACATCCACGTAATTTTCCCGCCTCATGATGCCATCTATTTTGTGAAGTGCACCAGTGTGAAGTGCAGCAAAGAACCCCCACAACATGATGCTGCCACCCCCATTCTTCACGGTTGGGATGGTGTTCTTCGGGTTGCAAGCATACCCCTTTTTCCTCCAAACATAACAATGGTCATTATGGCCAAACAGTTATATTTTCGTTTCATCAGATCAGAGGACAAAACCCCCAAAAGTACTATCTTTGTCCCCATGTGCAGTTGCAAACCGTAGTCTGGCTTTTTTATGGTGGTTTAGGAGCAGTGGCTTCTTCCTTGCTGAGCGGCCTTTCAGGTTATGTCGATATAGAACTCGTTTTACTGTGGATATAGATACTTTTGTACCTGTTTCCTCCAGCATCTTCACAAGGTCCTTTGCTGTTGTTCTGGGATTGATTTGCACTTTTCGCAGCAAAGTACGTTCATCTCTAGGAGACAGAACGCGTCTCCTTCCTGAGCGGTATGATGGCTGTGTGGTCCCATGGTGTTTATACTTGCGTACTATTGTTTGTACAGATGAACGTGGTACCTTCAGGTGTTTGGAAATTGCTCCCAAGGATGAACCAGACTTGTGGAGGTCTACAATATTTTTTCTGAGGTCTTGGCTGATTTCTTTTGATTTTCCCATGATGTCAAACAAAGAGGCACTGAGTTTGAAGGTAGGCCTTGAAATACATCCACAGGTACACCTCCAATTGACTCAAATTATGTCAATTAGCCTATCAGAAGCTTCTAAAGTCATGAAATCATTTTCTGGAATTTTCCAAGCTGTTTAAAGGTACAGTCAACTTAGTGTATGTAAACTTCTGACCCACTGGAATTGTGATACAGTGAATTATAAGTGAAATAATCTGTCTGTAAACAACTGTTGGAAAAATGACTTGTGTCATGCACAAAGTAGATGTCCTAACCGACTTGCCAAAACTATAGTTTGTTAACAAGACATTTGTGGAGTGGTTGAAAAACTAATTTTAATGACTCCAACCTAAGTGTATGTAAACTTCCGACTACAACTGTACATGTAATACATTTCATGAGTAACCCTAATAATGAATGTGACTACTATGAAGCCCTGCTGCATTGCGTGATTTGGCGAGCTAAAGACTAGAACGTAGAAGAGGAAATGTTCCTCTGTCTGTCTCAGAGCCAGGTGTGCCACAGATCTGTCCAACCCTACTCCTGACCTTCACCATAACGGGCTTTCAGACTCTGCCAGGACATTTGTGTCTTTGCAGCCTTTCTTTGACAGCTCACACTGCCCAGGGCCAGGCGGGCAGTAGTGAAATATGGAGCCTTTCTGAAAAGGTCAGAAACAGTGATAGCTGTAGGAATATTAAGATCAGTCATCCACAAACACCAGAACCTACTATGAGCTTGATATTATCAACACTGCCTCTGACAACCAAATGTAGGCCTACATGAAGGCCCCAGCTATTTCCCCTCCCTTTTGTTTCTTATTTTGTTTATGGGAGTGCACAAGGATAGCATGAGATCTTCTCATCTTGAGATAAGATCTTGCTAGCTAGTGGCAGTAATGAAATCTCCCCTAACAGCGAGTTCAAAGCAGAGGAAGTAGCTGAGGAAAAGACGAGCGATGAGAACAGACAAAATTACAACTTTAAAAGTAGCGATAAGGCTAGACCAAGGCACATTCGATTTTATCCATGAGCTCATTAAAACTAGCCTATTGGTCCCTAGTGTAGGAAGACAGTAGGTGATCCTAGGAGGTCCTGTTCCCTCCTAGGGCCTTGGTATGACACTGAACCCCCAGGCCAGGGCTGACAGACAGACTCACCTGTTCCAGGCTCACACTCCTCCAGGTCCTCGTCATCACTGGGACACTCAGCAGAAGCCACCAAGATGTCATCTGAGTTCTGAGACTGAGGAGAAGGGGAGGACACAACGTTGGTGGCTTTGTAATCTATACAGTATTCAATCATTCAAACTCTTAGTTGTCGACGTCAAACATTAATAAAACAATAACACAAAGTTACTCCCGCAAAAAAAAGCCTTGCAAGTGAAACTTCATTATTTGAGAATACTTCAGAAAAACTAAGGCTGGAGTATTGCACTCCTTGCTGTTTCCACCAGATCAATAGTAGAAAAACAATTAATTATGGGCCAGGATTCAATTTCACAGTGCTAGCTCCATGATACAATGATTGTGCTCAAACAGAAGCATCTCTTTTTTCTTTCCGAAAACCTTCTGCACCTATACATACATTTATATCCCAGACATATACAGAAGCTACATAAATATCATATACAGTGAGCTCCAAACGTATTGGGACAGTGACATTTTTTGTTGATGTTTTGAAATGATACAATGACTATGAGGTTAAAGCGCAGACTGTCAGATTTTATGAGGGTATCTATGAGGAATATGGGACAAAATACTACACTTTTGACTACTTTAATACACATTATAAGTGAATTTGTCCCAATACTTCTGGTCCCCAAAAATGGAGGGACTATGTACAAAAAGTGCTGTAATTTCGAAATGGTTCACCCAATATGGACGAAAATACCCTCAAATTTAAGCTGACAGTCTGCGCTTTAACCTCACAGGCATTGTATCATTTCAAACCCAAAGGTCTGGAGTACAGAGCCAAAACAACAGCACATTTGTCATGGTCCCAATGCTTTTGGAACTCACTATAGTTTGATCCGGAGATTACACGAATGCATCAGTTTGTCCTCACATGTCAAGGCACAGAAAGCCTCACGATAAATCATATCTGCACATGTTTGATATGAGACACCACTTTTTTTGACAGCTCTCACATACAGTATATTAATCATCGGCCTGCCCTGAGCTCTTCTCAAACAATGTTCCATCAAACTGTCATCACAGTTTCTAAGACAATGTTTTCAATTCAAACATGTATTCAACTGTCCCTGTGTATTATATACCTATATAAAATACCAAAAGAATAGACACACTGAACTATTTTGAGGAGAAAGGCAGTGTCAGTAAATGTAGTCACTACAAGCAGGTGTAGCCAACCCTAAAGCTGTCTGCCATTATGACTTTCAGAAAGAGCATTGAAATTCAACAAGGGCTTGAGAAATCTAGTCGATGTAAATCTATGCTAATGACCTAGGTTAACATAGACAGGGAGGTTTGACATTGGAGGTAAGCAGTTAGGGCATGATTGACGTCAATTTATCGCCTTCATTATCATATGGACAAGCCTAATCAACTTATTTAGCTGGAGGAAGGAGCCTTTGCCCCAACCGTACGGTATCAATGCATTTACAGGGTTGGGATTTAGCTGGAACTTGACATGCTTACTGGGCAATGGCTGTTACAGAGTACTGTCATCCATCAAATATGCTTTAAGACATCTGGAGGCGTGGTTAGTGTATGAAAAAGTATCAAAGCTTCGCTTTTTCGCAATAAAGCTTTAGCAACTGTGATCAGAACAATTGCTTGGCCGTTTGAAAACCGTAGGATGATTAAAGAGTTGTCTTGTCTGGCCCTTGTGTCTTACTCTCTAATCCACACGTAACAAATAACGGCATTGTTGTGGCGTTTTGATTCTCTAATTAAAACATGCTTTATTGTTGCATATTAGAGCTGCCTGACTGCGTTCATAAAGCAATTACTCCCTCCCTTCCTGTGTCTGTGTATAAAACGCCTGTAGTTTCATAAGCAAGTTTATTGTTTATGGTGGAACTGTAAGTATTATTCATTTGGTTTGTTTTCGGAATTTATGACATGACGCCATGACAAATGTTCAGCTCAGGTACACAAAACACTTTCAATGTAAACCACTGCCTGAGAAAATGATTACAGTATCTTATATCCCACTACTGTCGTCTAATGGCACAGAGGGAGTTAGCTGACTGTGAGAATGATTGAGTTTGTGTTGTTCAGTAGCACATGTTGATAGGACATCTCGTCTTATGAGGAAGCTAGAAAGTAGAGGATGGAGAATAAATCCTGACCACAACAGAAGAGAGAGGATTGCCAAGTGAATACACTGTCACGCCCTGATCTTTCTCACCTGTCCTTGTGATTGTCTCCACCCCCTCCAGGTGTCACTTATTTCCCCCAGTGTATTTATCCCTGTGTTTCCTGTCTCTCTGTGCCAGTTCATCTTGTATGTTTCCAAGTCAACCAGCGGTTTTCCTGTTCTCCTGCTTTTTGCATTCTCCTTTCTCTAGTCCTCCCGGTTTTGACCCTTTCCTGTTTCTGGACTTTGTACCTGCCTGCCTGACCATTCTGCCTGCCTTGACCACGAGCCTGTCTGCCACTCTGTACCACCTGGACTCTGATCTGGTTTTGACCTTTTTGCCTGTCCACGACCATTCTCTTGCCTACCCCTTTAGATGGATAAACCTTGTAAGACTCCAACCATCTGCCTCCTGCGTCTGCATCTGGGTCTCGCCGTGTGTCATGATATACACAGGTGTTTGTCTCTCCCAATCAGTGTTAAGAGAAAAAAATGACTTTGAATATAACTTCAACTTGTACTGTTTAATATTTAAAGTGACTAATGTTGTTTTAAATATTCAGACAGCCCGTGAATATAAATGATGTTTTCATGTGTTGAAAGGACAAGCTTGGTAGTTAGCCACGTTCTGCTGGGAGCCTAATAAGAGCAGCTCTGAGGTGGTCTCTCTGTAACCCCCCCCCCCCCGTTCTGCTGGTCTCCCTAGGGCTATTTATATTAGTCCAAGGTTCTACGTGGGGATGAATTGTGGTTCATCAACATTCATGCAAATGACTACCGGATCGCTGGATATGGAAATAGGCAGTTTAGCCATGACTGGCATAAACTGTTACTGAGTGTGACCTTCAATCATCTCTTGATCGACAAAGTCGAAGGCTGAGGGGAAAAAAAGGTTGAATCCAAGAAATGGGGGCGTATTAAAGGATGGAGGTCCCTTGACAACTTATACTGAATGTGGTGGGGCCTTTTGCGTGGATCTATATGCCCACAGGCGGCCTAATACATATGCAAGTCAGTGTAGAAAAGGAAATGTAGCTAGCTGTCTGCTAAAAAAAACCTGTAAATGTAGCTTTTGGGGGATTTACAGCTTTGTAGCTGCAAAAAAAGAAAAGAGTGCATCACGCTGCTGAGGGAGTTTTAAAAACAGCACAATGACTTCCACAGGGTCTGATGTTTTTTTAATCTGGTGTGCACTGTGACCATGACATTGAAAAGGCATCATACATGAATTAATTTCCCCCAACAAACCAGAAGAACACTTTCAGTAGAGAGCTAAAGTATGTTCAAAGACATGTCTAGGTCCAGTGCTTTGTCTGTGCTCCCTTATTGAAAGCTCTTGGTTTTAATGAGTAATTACAGCCTCTTATTGGCAGAGGCATGCCAGCATGGTTATGTTGAAAATGTGCAAAGGAATTGAGAGAGAAAGAGAGAGAGAGGTGCTCTTTAAGGGTTGTTTGGATTTGTCTGCCTGGTGAGTGGCTAAATGAGCTATAATGTAGATGGAGTGTCTGTCTCACGCAGCCAACCTCCTGATAATGGACATATTGTCTGTCTGGCGGAGTCCCTTCGCAAAAACCTTCCCATCTAAATGGTTACTTATGCTGTCTGTCTAATGCCTTCAGCCCTAACACTAGCTCCCCCACAGTCCTTGTCACAGTCACCTCTAACATTAGGAAAATACCATACGTACAGCTCCTTATTGTACAATGTTAAAACCAGGATTACTGAATGAGGGACAGTTAACACACGGATTCAAATCGCTAGTCTTTGTTATCAGTCATCATTACATCACCTCATGCACCATAGGTCACTAATAACGTTCAACATGGCCCTAGTGCCCTGCCTCGCATGCCCCCACCCGGTCTTCCCTCTGACCTGGGAGATGCTCTCCCTCATGCTGGGTGAGCGTTGCCTGCGGGTGGTGGTGGTGGCCATGGTGGTGGTGGTCTCCATGATGGTGGTGGACATGTCGGAGGCTGCCAGTGGGGTGGTGGAGGTGGTCTCAGTGGTCAGCACAGACAGGGAGTCTCCCACCAGCCTCAGGTTCCCCTCAGCCTGGACACTGGGGTCACTCTCTGCCGCCAGCGTCAGCACCTGCAGGCCGTTATAGTAGAGGCCGGAGATCTGGCCCTGGAACGGCCGGCCCTTATCCTGACCCCCGATCTTTATCGCTGCCTGGCTGTTGAAGATGGTCAGCTGTCGTCCTGTAGTGAGGTAAAGGAAGAGGAGGAAGAGGGATCGAGGTCGAAAGATAGAAACGGAGAGAAAGGAGAGAGACACAAACAGGCGGACATCCAATTACAGTATGAGTTATACTGTTCTAGATACCCAGAAGGGCCTTGGCAACAGATTTGGAACTCAGCACAACAAGTTAAATGATGGACGTATATGTTAAAAGCTTGTCTGAAATGTTCAATTCAATGACAGTGTTCTGGTTTGTATATTTAGTCATATTTAGTCATTGGTCACATATATTGGCCCAATATATTCTGAGGGTAAGATGTGGTTAGTTTGAATGTTATATTGGTAAAGTACTTTCAATTGGTTAGTGTTTAAAATCAGAGTTAGTGAATTGGCTCAATCCTGGTCATATGGTCCAACAAAATTGCTTTTCAAATCAGTTAAGTCTTTGCGAGAGGGGAAGATGGCACAATAATGCGTATAATTGAACTTACATTTCACCATCAGTGTGTTTACATAGAGTAATGGGAGAAAAGAGTGTCATGGGAAATTGTAAGCACATTACTTTCCTCCATTAAGCACAGGAAGTTGTTTCTCTGAATTGATGGACAGCTAGGGACAGGGCATTTCCCTTTCATCCTCTCGGTCATAAGCCGACGGACCAATCAACATTGCTCCTCTGGGACCCACTGTACTGAGTGGACTGACTACCTCTGGTGGAAGGGAAGTGTTTTCTCCCTCCCTTCCTCCCTCGGGTTATCTAACTCCACCACTGACAGCAGCAGAAGCAGCACTGGTAAGAACTGTCACTGTTACATCACCCAGTGAGTTCAGCATGTTGAGAGAGGGTAATGTAGTGTGCCAATCTCAGGAGAATTCTAATTAACTATGTAGCTGAGTGTTGCAGTGACAGTAACCTAGAGGTCTGTCAGGGTCTCAGCCCCTTTGTCCCTGAATGTCTGTGACATGGTTGCCAAGAATGCAGGGAAGTCATCTGGAGGTATAGCAGGGAGAGTATAGTGGTGTTTAGTGGGGTCACGTTACTGTGTGGGTTTTTAGCACGGTCAATCAACCACAGCGTGGACTTGTACGTGATTCGAGAATTTATAGAGACCAGGATATGAATTCAAATGTAAGGTTTATTGTGGATACTTCCACCTTGTTGCAAGAACCACAAACATTAGATGAAATGCTCTATGTTCCATTACCAGCTAATTATTCCAGTTGTTTAACAGGTTAGTTATCACTTTAAATATGTTTATGTCACAAGAAGAATAAACAGATAACAACAAGGTAAGAAAATCAGCAGCATCTAATTAAACACAATAATTGGAGGGATGTTGTCGGAGGGTTAGTCAGGGGTCACGTTTAGTTCATTCATTTAAAAATCTCTGAAGAGGTGCAGCATTCCCAAATGGTCTGGGGATTGCAAAGAATACCTGGTAGATGTACTGTTACCCATTTGGTATCTATTTTTTTTAGAACGGTACTAAATGAGACGAGGTACGTTACTCGAAATTCCCGAGGTGTCTGTCGGAGGATATATATATCTATGTTCCCCTCCTAGCCACTACGATCCACAGTCAATTTCAGTCCAAACATACCCAACATGTAGCTCTATACCGTACATAGGTAACAGCATTTGATCCTTTGTCTCTTGGCACTGCACCTCTTACAGGGATTTAGACAGAGGGATTTAACTGGATTTAGTAACTGTTTAATGGATTCATCCATTTTTTTTTTCGGTTTACCTTTGTCGAGTAGCCACTCGTCAACTACCCGACCGAGTCGGTATGGGATTCTTTGTCTAGCAATAGCCAGGCGCTCATTATCAAAGTTCCCTTCAAAGAATTTGGAGAGACAGATTAGAGGTTAAAGTCTGGAAGTTGAAAGATCACAAGGTTAGACAGGGCATCATGGCTAACACGTTTAGCAAGTTATCAATTTTAACCCAGCTTCAGGTTAAAAGAAACTTGTGCTTTACTTAGTGTTATTAAGTTAAGGGAAAGTAACAAATGGAACATTAGTTAGAATGGTGTTTATTTCTATTTATAAAATACTGAGCTGGATCATTTAGGGGGATTGGTGTAATTATGACATTTTTAGCAAAGCATCAGGGCTTAAATGCATACAAAATAGAAGAAGAGATTTTAACTGTAATTGGTAGAAAACAGCAAGAAAGCAACAATGCATGCATTTGAAAGATAGCAATTTAGAAGCATGAACACAGCGTGAGTAAATATCACGAAGACATTTTCTGGTTGTTATCATCTCAATGGAAGGACGATGATGACTGTTACGGGAAGTAACCTAGGGTTCCTTATTCTTGACGAAAGTGATTCATGATATCATTAAAATGTTATACACAGACATTTCAATGTTATTTACTCTGAACAGATATACTTTATATATATACAGTATAAACAGTCTATTAAGCGTGATAAACTTTACGGATATAAGATTATTATTTATTTGTGGAAGACATTCTTTTATTATATATTTTTTGGAACTTTTAGTCCCTTTTCTCCCCAATTGGTAGATACAGTCTTGTCCCATCGCTGCAACTCCTGTACGGACTCGGGAGAGGCGAAGGTCGAGAGCCATGTGTCCTCCCAAGCTGCACTGCTTCTTGAGACACTGCTTGCTTAACCCGGAAGCCAGCCACACCAACTGTCGGAGGAAACACCATCCAACTGGTGACTGAGATCAGCTTGCAGGCGCCCAGCCTGCCAAAAGGAGTCACTAGAGCGCAACGGGACAAGGCCATCCCAGCCTGCCAAACACTCCCCTAAACCGGACGATGCTGGGCTAATTGTGTGCCGCCTCATGGGTCTCCTGATCACGGCCAGCTTTGACACAGCTTGGGATTGAACCAGGGTCTGTAGTGACGCCTCGAGCACTGCGATGCAGTGCCTTAGGCCACTGCGCCACTCGGTAGGCCCTATTGAGGACATTCTATTGTGAACAAATCATAGGCTCCCAAGTTATGGGATATGACTCTATCTACTACTAGGCATTGCTTTAATGAGATAATTAATTTTCTCCCTTGTCTGTGTGACTGTGGATGACACGCCTTGTATCAGACTCAAAATGAAATAACGAACCAAAAGAAGGACCACAATGGCATCTGAACTTTCTCTGTGACAGTTCTCATTTAGCTCAAAGCCCTCATTTCCACTGCTCTACTCCTTTCACATACGGTTACAGTAATGTTATGATTGGGCCAATTACTGACTGGGTTAGTGCCCCATTGGTGGAGTGCTAGAGTGGATGAAGCAGCCATTATAAAATAAAAAAGAACCTTGGTAAAACTAGCCTTGAGCAGAACTCCACTTGATAGAAAGCTTGACTGTACTGGAACCAAACACCTGCTGTAGCATAGTCACGTAATCTTACCCTGGCGCTCTTAACCTACCATAAAGATACAGTACAACAAAATGCCTGTGCCAAATATGGGTATACAACTGATTGTCTGACTAGACACGACTTGTACTGTCAGATCATGTACTGAATATCAAGAAAGTGGAGAGAGGGAGAGAGTTCTCTGTCATTGAGAACAATACCTTTACTAAAGTAGGTAGAGAATAGCTGAACTGCCCCTATCAATTACAATCTAGAAAATAATGGACCAATTTTGGATAAGTCTTTATTGTTAGTTGGTCAGTGTGAGTGGAGAAGAGACAGATCATTGTAGTACATGAATCATAAGGATGCAATGTAAAACTGTTTTGGATTTGTTAGATAGCATGGAGGAGAGATAGAAGGTGCGGGGACAAGGAGCAGATGACAGAATGTTATTTTTGAACCTTAATTGAACTAGGCAAGTCAGTTAAGAACAAATTCTTATTTACAATGACGGCCTACCCCGGACGACGCTGGGCCAATTGTGTGCCGCCCTATGGGACTCCCAATCACGGCCGGATGTGATACAGCCTGGATTCAAACCAGGGACTGTAGTGACGCCTCTTGCACTGAGATGCAGTGCCTTAGACCGCTGCGCCACTTGGGAGCCACACACCACTTCCTCCTCCCCTTTTCACGCCACACACACAAACACACATCATCAGTGCTCTCATATAAAAGCTAATTTTACAGGCGGGGGGGGGGGGGGGGGGGGGGGGGGGATAAAACGAAAGCTGAGATTTGGCTGAGGGTTCCTTCATTGCTCCGAGGCTGTGCGAAGATCCCATTCTCAGCATCCACTCTGCCACCGGCCAAGCTGGCTGCTACAATTACTGTGAAGAATCCGAATCCATCCTCTGCTAGACGTACTCGGCAAGGCAGCTTGAGGGAAATGTGTCCATTTCAGATTGTTATTAGATTGTTTATGCAGTAGTTATCTGTGCCCACCATGTGGCGACTCCATAAAGTGCTCTGAATAGATAAAATAGTGAAATGGCACATATCAAAACTGAATGCTGGGGCGTGCTGAAGAAAACAAATCAATTTACTCTATGGCAGAAGGCAAATTTCCAATTCCATTTGGACTTGCTTGCCAAGGAGCATTCAACAACTGTCCCTGAATTTATGTGATATTTTCTGTTTGATGGCTTGAGCTGGAATCACCATGCACCTTCCTCCATGTCTGTGTTGTTAAAATACAGCCTGGATATCTCTCTCTCATCCTCTCTCTCCCTCTTTCTTTTAATGTACACTTATCTGGCGCTCCCACTCATCCCACCCATTTCAAAGTGTCCTGCTCCATGCCTTACCTGGTGGGTAGCGCTCGACCGGCTGGTTGTCCACCTGGAGGGTGGCGTTGCCACCACTGCGTGTGAAGCGCACAACATGGTACTTGCCATCGCTAACTATGACAGCCGGCTCGTCAATGGTGATGTCATCTGTCCCCACGTTGAAGATCACGCCAATCTTTCCTTGTTCCTGGAGATAGAAGAAACAGAAGAGATGTTTGACTTGGGGTGACTTGAAGTGAAAAACCAAGCGAGAAATTCCCAAATCTAAAAATGTGTTGAAAATAGTGGCAGCTGCTATACCACTGATGAGTAAGACATTGGTATTGTTTTTGTTGTTACAGAGCTGCAGGGCTGGAAGTATCCTCGGTTGAGCAGCCCAGAGTTATCAACTGTGACATGGGCAGTGTATTAGACTACTGCGTCTCTATCTGCTCCATTCACCACATGCTTCCCTCTGCGCTCTGCATCAGGCTCCCTGATGTGGCTCACTAAAGATACGACCCTGCCGCTACTCTTCTACCCGAAATGACCTTACCCATCCCTCTCACTGCGTCTTCTCTCACAACTGGAATCTCCATAACAGGTCAAAGTCACTTCCTCAGTCTGCCTCAGCTAGGAAACTAGGCTGGGGAGCCATTCACTACCGCGTGTGTGGGCGCTCTGTGCCCGCCCGGGCTATGCACGTCTGTAGCCCCTGTGATGGGACTACAAGGTCACAGTGCTAATGTGGCAGTGTGAGAGCAGACTCACCTCCCCGAAGACCAGACCAGCGGTCTGACAGCTTCAACAATATTCCATCCCAGTCTATAGGGTGACACCCAAGCTTACTTCACACATCGTTTGGTACTGTCGGTAATTTGGGATGTGGTATTGTGTCTTCATGAAGATGACAAGCAACCGGCAGGTTTTTAGCTGGTAGCTTGGGAATTGATTCCCACACAGCCATTTGATGAGCAGAACAGAAACCAGACAATCTATCAGCGTAGACATCTGAAAGGGCAAACTGCCAAGAGGTTGTCACCGATGATGAGAGAATATGGAACCTCTCACCTCTCTGGGTCACCTCAACCGCTTCCGTCACTTCCTCAGGATAAATGACGACAAAGTTAAAGGAGCATTTCAGCCACCAGGAAATTATACTCTGTAATATCCTGTCCATCCATATACTGCAGTGTGATGATGGTCATCTGTTATCAGTTATCTAGTTAAAATCCTGTATAGTTATTTGATGACTTATCTTTTTTATTAACACTGTATGGGATTTGCACAGATGTAGCACCAATCCATCACATCAGTGTTCTGAACTGACAGAACCTTGGAGTGACCCCACCACTGCTACCATCCAAACAGTACAACCCGTCAGTGTGTCCTCCTCTGCCTATTCCCCATTGTCACGTCTTGACCAGTAAAGGGGTTATTTGTTATTGTAGTTTGGTCAGGACGTGTCAGGGGGTGTTTGTTTTATGTGGTTCGGGGTTTGTTGGGATATGTATTTATGTAAGAGGGGTGTTTGTTTTATGTGTTCCGGGGTTTTTGGGTAATGTTCTTGTTTTGTATTTCTATGGTTTTTCTATGTTGTGTATTTCTTTGTTGGCCTGGTATGGCTTTCAATCAGGAACAGCTGAACATCGTTGTTGCTGATTGGGAGTCATACTTAGGTAGCCCTTTTGTCACCTGTCTTCTGTGGGAAGTTGTTTTTGCACTGCTGTGTTTAGCCTGCAATACTGTGCGGCCGTTCGTTTTCTTGTTTTGTTATTTAAGTGTTCAATAAAAGTTCAAATGAGCACTCAACCCGCTGCGCCTTGGTCTACTACATACGACGACCGTTACACCCAAAGGTAAATATTATACTTTATGCGCACATTTTTTGGTGAGCATTTCTCCTTTGCCAAGATAATCCATTCACCTGACAGGTGTGGAATATCAAGAAGCTGATTAAACAGCAAGATCATTACACAGGTGCACCTTGTACTGGGGATGATAAAAGGCTACTCTAAAATGAGGAGTTTTGTCACACAACACATTACCACAGATGTCACATGTTTTGAGGGAGCGTGCAATTGGCCTGCTGACCGCAGGAATGTCCACCAGAGCGGACACATTTGGAGGAAACCTGGCACCATACCTACGGTGAAGCATGGTGGTGACAGCATCATGCTGTGTGGATGTTTTTTAGTGGCAGGGACTGGGAGACTAGTCAGGATCGAGAGAAAGATGAACGGAGCAAAGTACAGAACCTCAGACTGGGGCGAATGTTCACCTTCCAAGAGAACAACAACTCCAAGCACACAGCCAAGACAACGCAGGAGTGGCTTCAAGACAAGTCTCTGAACGTCCTTGACTTGAACCCGATCGAACATCTCTGGAGAGACCTGAAAATGGCTGTGCAGCGACGCTCCCCATCCAACCTAACAAAGCTTGAGAGAAGAATGGGAGAAACTCCCCAAATACAGATGTGCCAAGCTTTGTAGCATCATACCCAAGAAGACTGTAATCACTGTCAAAGGTGCTTCAACAAAGTACTTTCTGAATACACTGTATGTCTGTAATAAAGCCCTTTAGTGGGGAAAAACTCAGTCTGATTGGCTGGGCCTGGCTCTCCAGTGGGTGGGCATTTGCCCTCCCAGGCCCACCCATGGCGGCGCCCCATCCCAATCATGTGAAATCCATAGATTAGGGACTCATTTATTTAAATTTACTGAACTGTAACATAGAAATTGTTGCGTTTATATTTTTGTTCAGTATAATTATTTTTTTCTTTTACATTTTAGTCATTTAGCAGACACTCTTATCCAGAGTGACTTACAGGAGCAATTAGGGCTTTGCTCAAAGGGACATCAACAGATGTTTCACCTAGTCGGCTCGGGGATTCGAACCAGCGACCTTTCGGGTACTGGTCCAAAACTCTTGACTGCTAGGCTACCTGCCACCAACAGTTGGTGCAGCAGCTAGCTCCTCCATTTCCTTGGAGACAGCAGTTCAGTTTGGGGTCAAGAGCAAACTCCTTCAGTCTGCATTCCTCACATTAAGCCCTGTGATTTCTCCCGAATCCACAGTGCAGTAGGGGAAATGTATCTGAGCTCAGTGTTTCAAGATAAGGAGAGCCCCTACTGTGCACTCCACATTTCTCATGCTGAAAGATCCCATTTTACAATCACCAAGTGTGACGTTCACTGACCCCATCAGTTATTTTCATGGAATTACAGGGTGACATTTCTCCTGGTGCAGCAGGGACCTGGGCTGGGGAGCGGGGGTGTGGGCAGGGTATGTACAGGTTCCATGGAAAGGCAGAGTACTTGGCTATTAGGAAAGGTGAGGGAAAGGACATGTTCTTCTCCAGTATTTACTGCCCTCCGGCTCACCACCACACGGCGCCATAAATTAGCTTGCCTGTTGAACGGCTGCCTGCACCAGTCGAAGGCATGCCCGTGTAAGCTGTGAATAAAGAGCCGGCTCAGGGTGTCTCCCACTCTTAGGCCATGGTCACGGTCACTGGCCCAGCTGCTCAGTGTGAGCTACTGTCCCCTTGCCACCATCTGGGTTATGTTTCTCTAATTTGCCATGCTGTCGCCAACACCTGTGTGTTCTGCCTGCTCCCAGTGCACGTTAGTTCACATTGCAGGGGGGGACCGGGTGGATGCAACTTTGCAACTATTTTAAATGTAGTCACTCTGTTATTTACCACTGTGACTGGGGAACATGAAACATAGCTAAGAACAACAGTGTCAGTGGCACTCCGTTCACACCGCCACTCTGCCTCTGCTACTGAATGGTGTTGACCGAGGCCAGGGGATGTGGCGGGTGGTGTACATAAAGAGCAACGCTATGAGAGCGTATGCCCACTTTAGAGTGTTTACATTTGCATAGGAGCACAGTACATCTTAACATGAACATCATGTTTCTCTGTTTGTTGCATAGTGTAGAGTGGACCATCTCATGTTCTTCGAATACGGTTGAGTGATGTCAATCCAGTCTGCTCCTGCCTTGCCAGCAGTGGCACAGTCACAGACAAAGCAGGTCCACACCAGACTTCTCTCTGTCCTTCCGATGGTTCTCCTGGTCTTTATAAACCAGAATCTGGAAAACTAGTGTCAGCTCGAACCCCTTTTAAGCCTCCATGTCCTTTATTCTCACTGAGTCAGACTCCACGTTGTTGTTATCAGCAGTAGTAACAGTAGAGAGAGCAGAACCATCAGTGCTGTAGGACTGTAATATCTGACTAATCCCTGTAAGAGCCTAGAGAAACATCTGGACTAATCTGGCCTGGAGGTAGAGTGCCTTCCCACCAGTCCCTGCACATCGGTGGGCTGCCGCAAGGCAAAGAAAGGCCTTTGGCCCCTTTAAATTGTGGTCTTTGTGAATATTGCAGTGACTTGAGTTTACCCATGGCCTCAGGGCTAGGGCTGCAGACACAACTGCTCCTCACTTTTTTTTTTTTCTTCTTCATGAAGCTATTCATATTCAAATGAGTGAATCGAGATGAATCACTTAGATTTCGGTCTTCACGCCAGCCATCCTCCCAACCAAATGCAAATGCCCACAAATACCATATTAGAAAGCCCAAATACATTATACTCTGTTAAAAGTGCCACTGTGAAGCCTCTGTTTTCAGAAAACATGCCTTGCAATGGATTTAAATGGAGCTACAGTACACTTATTCCACGAAGGATTGCAATTCTCACCTGGAAAACGGGTAAATGAAAGTCTGCTTGCATATCGGAAATGAATATGAATTAAAACCAATTAACTAGCTTCTGTCTCAAAGATCTCATTTCTACATTAGAGAAACAACCATGCTAAAACGTAACGGATATACGGCAGTGATGATTCCTTGATAACTTGGAATAGTACAGGATGCATGCACCAAAAAGAGACGTTAGACATCACACAGGACTTGGGTAGATTAGCAGAATTAACATCCCCGGCAATATTGCCATATTTGGTTTATTGAGGAGCTTGAAAGTCACCTTTGCTTATTTCTCTTTGACATTCCCCCGTGCATAGCAGTGCTATTTTGCAGTCTCGCCGAAGGCTAAATTCTCATTGCCCTTGAGGCATGCAATGTAGAATTCATAAAGCGGCCATGGGGCTCTCTGTACCTAAGCCAGCCCCCATCTCCGGATAGGACAGCCATAAATCATTGAGTGGCTGTGGCTCTAGGGCCGGGCCAGAGAAGAGGAGCTGAGCAAGTCCATTTGTCCTTCCAGATCACATTCAGGCCTGTTCTCGTTCTCTCTCTCTCTCTCTCTCAAATCAATTTCAATTGTATTGGTCACATACACATGGTTAGCAGATGTTAACGAGTGTAGCGAAATGCTTCTGGTTCCGACAGTGCACTAATATCTAACAAGTAATCTAACAATTCCCCAACAACTACCTAATACACACAAATCTAAAGGGGTGAATGAGAATATGAACATATAAATATATGGATGAGCGATGGCCGAGTGGCATCGGAAAGGTGCAATAGATGGTATAAAATACAGTATATACATATGATATGAGTAATGTAAGATATGTAAACATTATTAAAGTGGCATTATTTAAAGTGGCATTGTTTAAAGTGACCAGTGATCCATTTGTTAAAGTGGCCAGTGATTGGGTCTCCATGTAGGCAGCTGTCTCTCTGAGTTAGTGATGGCTGTTTAGCAGTCTGATGGCCTTGAGATAGAAGCTGTTCTTCTGTCTCTCGGTTCCAGCTTTGACGCACCTGTACTGACCTCGCCTTCTGGATGATAGAGGTGTGAACAGGCAGTGGCTCGGGTGGTTGTTGTCTTTGATCTTTTTTTGCCTTCCTGTGACATTGGGTGCTATTGGTGTCATGGAGGTCCGGTAGTTTGCGTTGTGCAGACCGCACCACCCTCTGGAGAGCCTTGCGGTTGAGGGTGGAGCAGTTGCTGTACCAGGCGGTGATAGAGCCCGACAGGATGCTCTCGATTGTGGATCTGTAAAAGTTAGTCAGGGTTTTGGGTGACACGTTTCTTCAGCCTCCTGAGGTTGAAGAGGTGCTGTCGCTGTCTGTGTGTGTGGTTGTTTTCCTGACACCACACTCCGAGGGCCCTCACCTCCTCCCTGTAGGCTGTCTCGTCGTTGTTTGTAATCAAGCCCACTACTGTAGTGTCGTCTGCAAACTTGATGATTGAGTTGGAGGCGTGCATGGCCACGCAGTCGTGGGTGAACAGGGAGTATAGGAGGGGGCTGAGCACGCACCCTTGTGGGGCCCCAGTGTTGAGGTGGAGATGTTGTTTCCTACCTTCACCACCTGGGGGTGGCCCATCAGAAAGTCCAGGACCCAATTGCACAGGGCCGGGTTGAGGCCCAAGGCCTCCGGCTTGATGATGAGCTTGGAGGGTACTATGGTGTTGAATGCTGAGCTGTAGTCAATGTACATCAATCTTACATAAGTATTCCTCTTGTCCAGATGGGATTGTGCAGTGTGATGGCGCTTGCATCGTCTGTGGACCTGTTAGGGCGGTATGCAAACTGAAGTGGGTCTAGGGTGGCCAGTAAGGTGGAGGTGATATGATCCTTGACTAGTCTCTCAAAGCACTTCATGATGACAGAAGTGAGTGCTACCGGGCGGTAGTCATTTTGTTCAGTTATGCCTTCTTGGGTACAGGAACAATGGTGGCCATCTTGAAGCATGTGGGGACAGACAGCAGGCTGGGATCGGGAGTAATTGAATATGTCTGTAAACATATTGAGTCGCTCTGCTGACTCAATAGCACCACACAGTCAACATGCTCTACAACACCTGCTTGACAGCTAACTTAGGGCAGCATCTTTCCCTGTTCTGGTAAATAAAGGCCAAGCCTTCCAGGGTATTTCTTTTCCAAACACTGTGTTTGGGTATTAACATGGTCTGGCAGGTTCTGTCAGGAGAGGCCATTGTTAGTCTTCCACCCTGCTGTTGTGACAACGACATTGGCGCTTGTGGGGGCATTTCCCAGGCCTCTGGCTGCCCACCGTCTGGAACATAAAGACCCACCAACCAACCACTCTGTCTGGGTGCAGCTTCATGTTCCTACCTGCAGCTACTCTTCTGCTCCATGGTACACACAGCACAGATGGCCCATGTCCTGATCGTAACACTTGGGCCAGTTTCAAAGGATAAAGTTGAGCAATCATAGTGTGAGCCTGAAGGGGAGGCATGTCTAAAATGTGAGCCATTACAGAAAACTGGGCGTATATCGCATTTCACCACTTCACATTAGGTATTTGAACGTAAAAAAAAATCCAAAAATAATCAAAATGCATTTTTTTGGGTTTCAGAAATGCCTTCTTGAACATGTGAACTTACATGTGCCTTAATAACAAACTCATACGTAATCTGTGAATATAAATCAAATGTGAAATCTCAACTGTTTAGACACAGAGAAAATACAGAATCTTGCCTAGCCATGATTGGTTGAGATAATGAGGGGGCTGGGACATTCATGAGAGAGAGTCCATTCTGTCACTCAAGGCTTCTCTGTCAAATGGCTCGTCCTGCACTTTGCTACCACGGGTATCTGACAGATCTGTTGGATTTACTAATATTTTCATCATGGACTACATGCAAAGTGTAGATACAGCTTTCAATACCAGTGGTGTCCTGAATACAGCTACTGCTATGGACACAGCTCTATCTTCTGTGGCGAAAGCAGTCTGGAGTGGTAGAAGCGTGGGAAGGATTATTTTTGAAAGTGTTTCAGTCTGCCATGAATCATCATAATCCATACATCGGTAAACATCTACAGTTAAAATGCTAAAATAGCTACATGCACATACGTATTGTCTCAACTGTATCAAAAAGTCATTTTCATTGCTAGCGATTGTTAGCTATATAGCTAGCTAGCTACACAGTTCCATACAGGTAACGTTATAACAAATATATTTATAACTAACCCAATATAGTTCATCTGTGTCGTTTACAGTGGGAAGAAATTAAGCAAAGTGGGCAGAACAAGCAAAGAGGTGGGCAAAGCCAAGCACGAGCTAGTGAGATCCTATTGGCGCGTTATAGCATGTATTTGCATATTTCCATTTGGGAATGCTTCCTCTGTGAAGTGGACAAACTTAGTTCGACCTTGCACTCCTTCTAAACTACGCAATTAAAAAAAAAAAAAAACTGTGGCAAAGCATCAAGTCTATAAAACTGTGTTTGTATCAGTTTTTAGTTTTGGGAACAGAGAAATGTATTGAGATCAGATGTTTGCTCGATGACAAAATTAGCAGAATGTCGGCCCAGTTTCACCTACTGTAGTTCCATCCTGTCCCACTACCCACGACTGGACTTCCTCTCACTACCATATTTGGTGGTGAGAAAATGCTCTAAACGGATGCTTCCGCTTCATAGCCCCTGTGACGTGTCTGGGTTACCCCATCTGTCTGTGGTTATTTTTATTTTATTCATTTTTTATTTAATCTTTATTTAACCAGGTAGGCTAGTTGAGAACAACTTCTCATTTACAACTGCGACCTGGCCAAGATCAAGCAAAGCAGTTTGACACATACAACAACACAGTTACACATGGAATAAACAAACATACAGTACAAATGTCTATATACAATGTGTGCAAATGAGGTAAGATAAGGGAGTTAAGGCAATAAATAGGCCATGGTGGCGAAGTAATTACAATATAGAAATTAAACACTGGAATGGTAGGATGTGCAGAGGATGAATGTGCAAGTAGAGATACTGGGGTGCAAAGGAGCAAGACCAATAAATAAATACAGTATGGGATGAGGTAGTTGGATGGGCTATTTACAGATGGGCTATGTACAGGTGCAGTGATCTGTGAGCTGCTCTGACAGCTGGTGCTTAAAGTTAGTGAGGGAGATATGTGTGTCCAGCTTCGGTAATTTTTGCAGTTCGTTCCAGTCATTGGCAGCAGAGAACTGGAAGTAAAGGTGGCCAAAGTAGGAATTTGCTTCGGGGGTGACGAGTGAAATATACCTGCTGGAGCGGGTGCTACGGGTGGGTGCTGCTATGGTGACCAGTGAGCTGAGATAAGGTGGGGCTTGACCTAGTAAAGACTTGTAGATGACCTGGAGCCAGTGGATTTGGTGACGAGTATGAAGCGAGGGCCAGCCAACAAGTGCGTACAGGTCGCAGGTAAAAACTTGCTTGCTTAGTCCCGCAACTTGCCATTGTTTACAGATGGCTTGGTGCGGGACGAAGCCAGTTGCATTCTGCTGTTAATGTTGATTGCTAAGACATGCATGACGATAATATTTTTCATGTATGCCAGTTTGTTTAACTAGCTAGCTACCGAAAATAGCCACTGTGGTGCGAATGCTAATCGATTAGCAAGCTAATCAAACCCTCATGTTACGTTATAGGGACAGATGCTAAGTTGGCTAGCTAGCTAGCCACAATGATATGATAGCTAAAAAGCTAGCTAGCTATTGGACTATAGATTTTTAAGGTGTTTTTTTTGCATGTCCAACTAGATGGCTAGCTAGATTAGAACCATTTTACATCTAGCCAGCTGGTAATTACAAAGCGAAATGTTTGCTAAATCTAGCTAGTTATCTTGTGTCTGCTTTGCCATTGTTGGGCTGGAAGCAGGTTAATTGTGTACAGGGCATTTTAGTACAGCTGTAGCAGTCAACAGGCAATAACAAGCTATAGGACATTAATTCATGTTTTAACATATTTTTCTGGAATTTGCCTTTCAGCATAAACCTGCTCTCCACCACCAGTACAAGGCGACGATGACGAAGGCTGAACAAGCAACACTTCAGGTATTTTATCTTTGTACGTTTACTTCTTGCCTGGACTTGAGGGTCAATGAATGTTACTGCTGGTATGCAAGGTTTTAATGTCTTGTCTATTTTTGTCTGCTTTCCGCCTTTACAGCTTCAATTGTCTGGAGCCTGGTAGTGTTGTGGCCAAGGAGCTTTCACTCAGATGGAACCAGGTCAGCTGCTGTGCAATGTTGACTTCCTTCCAGAAATGTGAAAGCATCCCCCGGACTGGACAAAGCAAACATATATTTTTTAGAAGATCAGGACGTTTGCAATGAAAAGGCTATGGACATTACATGTCTTGCTCCGAAGAGTGGGACAGAAATACGCTTTCAGGCTAGATTCCTTTGTTCATATCGTAACATGACCTGAACCAAAGTTAGTCAAAGGAACTTATGATATAGGGTCTAGATATTGTTTTTACCAAAGCCTTTATGCGTTTTAGTTTGTTTCTAATTGTAGGCTACTACCTTTAGCACTTAAGTTAACAAAGTATTTTATTGTTGATCTTTTCTTTGTTTTGTTTTTTAAGCTCTACCGCACTGCTTTATCACATGGCCACATTCACGTGTTCCAATGTGAATTCTTTAAGAGATGGGTGGGTCTAAGGCTTTAGAGGGTGTGAATGAGTAAATAAAGAACAGCACTGTAGCTGTTCAATGCAAAAGGTTATCTTTATTATACTGTAAATGGTTTGCCTAATGGGGTAACTTTCTGAGATAATGTTCAGAGAATCCGTTTTGGCAATTTGGTTAAAGTATTCATTTTCCAAATATGTTTCCCAAGGATTAATGTAGAGTAAGTGTGAAAATGGCAAAATGTTAGCATTCCCTTTTCTCCTAAATGGGATTATACGTTTAAAGCGGCATTACTTCCCCATGTTTCCTTTTATCCAATGCAAAGAACACAATTTCAAATGTAGGAACATAAGACTGAAACGAGACGGTGGGTCACAGATGTTGTTATTCTTTCCAATGAATATAGGAGATGGAGACCAATGAATGAATCGTGACTCGGTTACGAGGTCCCTGCTGAGATCCCGCTGCGAGACAAAGATCCATGTGACGATCGGATGCCACCCCATATAGTGCCTTTCTGCCAGATCACCCCAAGGCCCTGTCCTAATACAACCTGCTCCTCAGAACCACACGTGACATCAGGGCTGCTGTGATGGGACTGCAGGGAACAGGTTTTCTGTTCCTAGGGAACAATTAAGTCATTCTCCCCCCCCCCCCCCCTTTTCTCCTCATCCCTCTCTATCCCCCACTCTAAAGGGACTGCATCTGTGCACTGTGAACCAGGAAATAGATGCCCATGTAAATAAAAATACGGTGATATTGATATGTGATAGAAGGAATAGCTGCACATGGTTAGGGCGTGGCTATTCCCACCTTCTACATCGATTTTCAAATTCTCTTGTTTTCATTATCTCTGACGACATGAGATCATGCAGGGTGCACTTTAAAGCCAGCTAACGAAAACTAAGACACTGTACCATGTCCATTACAAAAGAGCAGAAATAAACAGCAACCACGTGTATTTGCATCTTTTCAGTATATCTTGTTTAACATGGCAGAAACACCACAATATTTATGCACTTTTCTGCATGATTTGGGCATCATGATGTCCCAAAAAAAATCATCTTACTTTTTGTATTTATGCCTACATTTGATATTTTTCCTCATTTCCTTTTATTTATTTTTAAAATATATTTTTTGGGATACACCAATTTTGTGGTACCCAATTGGTAGTTACAGTCTTGTCTCATCGCGGCAACTCCCGTACAGACTCGAAGGTCGAGAGCCGTGCATCCTCTGAAACACAACCCAAACAAGCCGCACAGCTTCTTGACACAGTGCCCACTTAACCCTCCGACCAATGTATCGGAGGAAACACTGTGCACCTGGTGACCATGTCAGCATGCACTGCGCTCGGCCTGCCACAGGAGTCGCTAGTGCGCAAAGGGACAAGGACGACGCTGGGCCAATTGTGCACCGCCCCATGGGTCTCCCGGTCACGGCCGGCTGCGACTGAGCCTGGACTCGAACCCAGAATTTCTAGTGGCACAGCTAGCACTGCAATGCAGTGCCTTAGACCACAGCGCCACTCGGGAGGCCTAGATTTGTCCTCATTTCCGACAGTGTGCAGGTCTTCATCTCTTCTAGAAACTACCACAAACCATAAACAACTAACACATCATCCTATGAAGTGCGTAAAGAAAGACAGAGCCGTTCAGTCGTGGGGTTTAAAATGGAAAGTGATGGGTGGCAAGTCACCCTCCCTCCAGAGAGGCATCAGGAGAGAATGCAGCAGACAAGGTGTGAAAAAGCTAAAAGTCCGATTTCAACATCAGGTAATGCCTCTATTTTGGTAGTGTTGTGTGTCTTAAGGAGATATTTATGGCTTCTGCTGCAACATAATCAGTCTAGTTTCGACCAATTTTAGAGGCTAAAAAGACTATAATGGGAAGAAAAAAAATGATTTAAGGAAGAAAAACGTTAATGAGAGCTGAGACATTTAAATGGTGGAGATCCATGCAACTCAAATCTATTGAATAGCAACAGCCAAAAATCACTGTCACACTTGGATAACACATTCAAATCACATTTTATTGGTCACAATCTTACAGTGAAATGCTTACTAACAAGCCCTTAACCAACAAATACGTGTTAAGTAAAAAATGTAAAATAAAATGAACAAATAATTAAAGAGCAGTAGTGAAATAACAATAGCGAGGCTATATATAGGGTGTACCTGTACAGAGTCAACGTGCGAAGGGGCACCGGTTAGTTGAAGTAATTGAGGTAATATATACATGTAGGTATAGTCCCCCCTTATCTCAGCTCACTGGTCACCATAGCAGCACCCACCTGTAGCACGCGCTCCAGCAGGTATATCTCTCTGGTTACCCCCAAAGCCAATTCCTCCTTTGGCCGTCTCTCCTTCCAGTTCTCTGCTGCCAATGACTGGAACGAACTACAAAAATCTCTGAAACTGGAAACACTTATCTCCCTCACTAGCTTTAAGCACCAGCTGTCAGAGCAGCTCACAGATCACTGCACCTGTACATAGCCCATCTATAATTTAGCCCAAACAACTACCTCTTCCTCTACTGTATTTATTTATTTATTTTGCTCCTTTGCACCCCATTATTTCTATTTCTACTTTGCACTTTCTTCTACTACAAATCTCCCATTCCAGTGTTTTACTTGCTATATTGTATTTACTTTGCCACCATGGCCTTTTTTGCCTTTACCTCCCTTATCTCACCTCATTTGCTCACATTGTATATAGACTTATTTTTCCTACTGTATTATTGACTGTATGTTTGTTTTACTCCATGTGTAACTCTGTTGTTATATGTGTTGAACTGCTTTGCTTTATCTTGGCCAGGTCGCAATTGTAAATGAGAACTTGTTCTCAACTTGCCTACCTGGTTAAATAAAGGTGAAATAAATAAATACAATAAAAAGGTAGAGTTAAAGTGACTATGCATAGATAATAAATAGAGAGTAGCAGCAGCGTAAAAGGGGGGGGGGGGGGGGGGGGGGCGATGCAAATAGTCGGGGTAGCCATTTGATTAGCTGTTCAGTCTTATGGCCTTGGGGTAGAAGCTGTTAAGAAGTCTTTTGGACCTAGACTTGGCGCTCCGGTACCACTTGCTGTGCAGTAGCAGAGAGAACAGTCTATGACTGGGGTGGCTAGAGTCTTTGACAATTTATAGGGCCTTCCTCTGACACCGCCTGGTATAGAGGTCCTGGATGGCAGGAAGCTTGGCCCCAGTGATGTACTGGGCCGTACGCTACCCTCAACATTCAATAATTTGAACATCCCACAACTTGTAATAGATTCAAAGAGTAAGCCTTCCCTCATGGCTGGAGTCCCCTCTTTCAGGAACAGGTGTGGTTGTCAATTATTACACCTCGTATCGCCTTGTCATAGATCCTCCCTTTGCTTTTAATCATGTCACATCTGTCCCAGGGCAACACACTGCTAAAAAGCTGATTTCCCATAGGAGGAACACTGCCTTTGGCAGCTGCTCACCAGTCACAGACACAGTAGCGCAAACACTCGGATGTGGGCAGGAGGCTCAGTGTTGGAGCAGCACCCTGCATTCACCAATCTGCCTCACTAACAAGCTATTGAATGGTTGGAACTCGCCCTGGGCCATGAGGGCTGTATGAATTTCTACTAATCCTCTTATCAGGGACATTTTGTTGACCACATACAAAACAAAAAAAAACATGTTTATTCTAACATACACAGGATAGGTGCATTTCACTGCACCATTTCATACACCCATCCGGTCTATGTTCACTGCACCTATCCGGTGTATGCTCTGTACTACTATTGGGTCAGCTATAGTAGTACAATGCCCCTGGAGCAAATTATGGTTAAGTGCCTTGCTCGAGGGCACAACAGATTTTTCACCTTGAGGCTCAGGAATTCGAGCTAGTGACATTTTGGTTACTGGCCCAACGCTCTAACCGCTAGGCTACCTTCTGCCCCTACAACTGACAACTCAAAAAGAGCCAAGAGATACACAGCTAAGACTCTGTAACAACAATAGTGTTACTTTCAGCCCCAAGGACAGCACTCATAGGGCTCAGCCAGTCTATGGTTGAGTTCCTGCCCGACTACATTGCAGACTTCTGCCAGATCTTACAATGCTGGGATCTATTCGGACAGGAACTCGTCCATTCAGCACCATGGACAGGGCTAACGCGACTCAGCCAGTGTAGCCCATTCAGCATCATGGACAGGGCTAACACAACTCAGCCAGTGTAGCCTATTCAGAACCTTGGACAGCGCTAATGCGACTCAGCCAGTGTAGCCCATTCAGCATCATGGACAGTGCTGACTTGACTCAGCCAGTGTAGCCCATTCAGCATCATGGACAGTGCTAAAGCGACTCATCCAGTGTAGCCCATTCAGCACCATGGACAGTGCTGACTTGACTAAGCCAGTGTAGCCCATTCAGCACCCTGGACAGGGCTACCGTGACTCAACCAGTGTCGCCCATTCAGTAACATGGACAGTGCTAACGCGACTAAGCCAGTGTAGCCCATTCAGCACCATAGATAGTGCTAACATAACTCAGCCAGTGTAGCCCATTCAGCACCATGGACAGTGCTAACGCGACTCAGCCAGTGTAGCCCATTTAGCACCATGGACAGGGCAGATGACTTTGAGAGGGAGAGCGAGCAACAGAGAGTGCTGGCTGCTGTAGAGAGGCCAGGCTCATTGAGGCATGGGCAGTGGTGGATAAAGTAGTTAGCTGTCATACTTTAGTAAACGTAACCTCAACTGATCAAATCAAATGATCCTTTAGCTTGACATTTAACTTTTTGTTCCACAAATCTCTTGGCAAAGAGGGATTGTCTGCACATGTCACTATGTCCAATAATCCCAACATTTATCTCTGTCCCGACTCCCCTGCTCCCTAAGGGCTAAACAGCTCCATTACACACTAGGTGGATTTTCAATAGCACAAAATCTTTTATTTTTTCTCTCAATTCAACAGTATTATGGGTACATCAGGTCTACGCAATACGCTGTCATGACTGTCCAGTTCTAACAAACTGTGTAAATGATGAGTAAAGAAATTAACATAGCAGACCAGAAAAGCGTCAAGCTGCAGCTGCAGTTGCACGTTTAAAGTGGTTTGAACTCACCTCCCAGACAATCACTGGTACGGCTGATTAGCTCACCTAAGTAAAGTATCTTCAAAAGCTAATTTAAGTAGGACCATTCTACTACTCTGCTCAAACCATCGTATTACGCTACTCTCATCACCCCACTGGGAACCATCAACACGCCTGGCTAGCCTATCTTCAAAGAAGCATCTTCCAGAAGCAAACGGAAGGAAAATAAACTCTAGTTCTGACTACACCACAAGTCACCGGATACCGGACAACTACAGAGAAGAACAACAGCAGAAGACTTGTTGGAACCCTTTTGGACCCAACTCCCTTTCCAAGGCGGCCCTGTCCCCCGAGAGAGATCCGGTGAACCAAGGCATTTAACGTAAATACATTCATGATTTCTTACTCAAAGCGGGCGGCGGTTCGTGTGCAAAGTATATGGTTACTGTCAGTGAGAGTAGTTTCTGAAAGTACCAATGTTAAGTGTCTATGTCCCCTTCTCTCCCTCCCTCTCCATGTCTTTTGTAACAAGCAGCCACATTGTTGTCATTCTGCTAGGGACCTGTTTTTAACGTATTAAGTGTATATGTTTATTATTTAATTAGCTAGTATATTAAACTAATTTGTGTAGTACTGAATAATAAGTAAGGCTCTGGTTTTTGCAGATAAATGGATGTTACGACTGTTCAGAATGATGATATGATACGAGGTTATCATTAATAAGTTGACTGTTTATAGATGTGATAGGTAAAGACATTTTAGAGTTTAATTCGGGAGATGGTAACTCTTTAAAGAACCGCTCTCGTGGTGCCCCAGATGCTAATGGTTAATTGTTACATGATTCATTTAATCGGTCAACAATTAAACATAGTTAGGTAATTAGATAAATAACAGTCTTCAGATTGATGTTAAGTCAAGTCATGACATATTGGTGCCCAATGTGAGGCATCTAAGACAAAATTAGGCCCTACTGTTGAATTCAGTCTACATGAACTGTGTAGCAATTTACGTTATACCCAAAATAGCAGTTGGCAGGATTGTCGTTGAGTGGTGTGTGCTTCCTTTCGACCCAGTTAGCAGGGAGAGATTGACTCCGGTGTTGTACACCTGACAAAGGGTCAGATTGTGTAGGGTGAATTATTAATTTCCAGAGCTAAGACATACGGGTCAGCCGATT
The DNA here is from genome assembly GCF_965601325.2 of Salmo salar. Taxonomy (NCBI): domain Eukaryota; kingdom Metazoa; phylum Chordata; class Actinopteri; order Salmoniformes; family Salmonidae; genus Salmo; species Salmo salar. The sequence goes on from NC_138294.1 coordinate 44,770,413, forward strand.
TAAGGAAATTTGAGAAGATATATTTGTTTGTATATTATCTCTCTGTCTGTCGCGCTTAGTAACGGCTAGATTTGCATTAGAAGCTAAGCTAACAAACAGAGAAAAGTAATTCTCCTTTGTTTACAGCGGAAAATCCTGCACATTGGTTGGCGGAAGTCCCGCCTTTGCTGGAATCCCGGGTGATTTCAGCTTTCAGGGTTAAGTGACCCCTTGTGGTGAAGAATCAGCAGCAATTTTTCAGAATCAGCAGCAATCCAATGTGAGGGCAAAACGTCTTCGCACATCTATAACAACTGGTTAAACTTTACAATATCCAACCAATCTCAACTGATTGGATATCGTTGTCTCATTCGATTTATCAAGGCAGTTAAATTGCCAAACAAACCTTTTTACCAGGTTTCTCATTCGATAAGGACCAAATTCATTTGTTCCAACCAATGAGGCATTTTAAACTTGTCAATCTGAACCTAGATACAGCGACGCTTTCAGGTTAATTAAAGTTTAATTCCCAGATAGCCTATACAGGTATGATTAATCATTAACATTGCTAAATCAAATCCCCCCCCATTCCCCTGCTAATACGTGAAACCTCACCCACGGAAAGATTGATTGCTGACCTCAGCAGCGACGCAAACCCAAACTATGCAGAATGGCTGAGAATGTTAGATCACAATTTGAGAAAGAGGAAAAAGATAAGTCACCATGACTAGGCGTGGAATTGCCGGAGAAAAGGTCCGCTGAAATTAACACCATTAGCGAGGACATAAACAATCAAATTACCCCCGTTCTCACTCTAAACCCTATCCACTCTAAACCCTATCCACTCTAAACTTTATCGATCAAGAAACAAGCTCACGGGCTTTGACTATAGACCCAACTACAAATGTTGTGACGCACAAGGTAAACCACATCACAGTAGCCAATTACACTCAAACTCTGATAAGTCGATCTGTTTTCACCATGAACACGAATGACACATCATGACGTTACGAACAATCACTCCACTTTGTGGGGAATTGCAAAACGCAACTCTGAAAGTTGCTACCTGGAAACAGTCCTGGAAGACTGTTTAACCTGTGATGCGCTAATTGATTCAGGCTCTACAATATCGCTCATCTCTCAAACATTGTTCAATGATCTCAAAAGGGCTGTGTACCCAGCTAAACGTTGGTTAAAAACGGAATGATGCGACACTAAACTTCGAGGTTTCACTCAGACTACTTCGCCTCTCACAATGCCGACTCATGCTGGAACAACACTTCCAAATCATAAGGCTTGTTCATCCTGTGCATGTTGCTAAATTGTATGTTACTAAATTTATTGCCTTTCCTCCTTACTTCATTTGCACACACTGCATACAGATTTTTCTATTGTGTTATTGACTGTACGTTTCTTTATCCCATGTGTAACTCACCCGATCAGGAAACAAATCAAGTTGTAAACTTCCCCACGAGAACAGAGATGGGCGGACGAGCCCCTCGACAGGGATAACCTAGCAATACATCTTGAAATATCACTGAGGTGTCCCACACTGGTCGTAAAAGAAGTCCAGTGGACTTTCCACCTCCACCACCTAAAAAATGTGGTAACAATAATCGTTCCTTTCCATGCGTAGTCTCAACTACAATGCAACTAGTAAAATGAACTAATCATGTGTTCCGGTAGGATAACATTACGGAATGAATCGGTAGGATAGCTGGTCCCCTTTGGGTACCAGTACCAATGCCATCAACAGTCAGTCCAGCCACAGTCAGTAAGAAGGTTAGAGACCTACCAAGTCGAATTGCCCTTGATAACAGCGACAGATGAGGTAGTAGTCACTCAGATTGCAACACGTAAAAGGGAATCTCCAAAACAGTCTTCTGATGGTCAACACACATACCGCTAATAAAAAGAAAATAAGTTATTAGAAGTCATGAACCATGATCACACCGCGTACGACTGGTTCAGTGCTTGTAGAGTACTTCCGTCGTGAGGTTAGCTCCTCCGTGGATAACATAGCTATGAAAGTCATACCTATCGCCACTACGATGGTGTAAGACACATTGACTTGTAGTAAAACCACTACAGGGCCCCTTGGAATATGGCTTGAGGTCGGCGCCGATTCCTTCTGACACAAGGTCATTGACATGGAAATGATCTGATGACGTCAGACTCAATCTGCCCAGGTTGCAGCCTACCAGGATACTTGGTTTTCTTGCCTTTGGCATGTGTGTTTGTGCAAGCATGAATGCGCAACGGAACATTTAATAAGGATTTACACTATGATCATTTAAGGGTCCGAGTAAAATACCAGTCTTGGTAAAGTTGAAAATAGACCCTGAAGCCCTTTGGCTCTACAGCTACATTAGTCACCAGTTTCTCACCAGAGGTCCATAGGTCATACCTGTAGACTGTCCGAAGCTAGTGCCTTACAACTGTAGCCTTATCATGTAGTTAGCAACTTAGGATAGTGCCCTAAGCAACACACTGCTAAGTAGGATTGCCCTAGATATGACATTTGACAAAATGGCATGATAGAGTAATTTGCCAACACTGTAGACATATATAGCATAGAGTCCAATTAGATGATTAAGGTGTGGTAACTATATTTTGTATATCTTTTTGTTTGTGCTTTTATTCTTTTCTTTGACACTTAAGAAGTGATACCGCCACAAACAAGTTCCCAGACAACCATCACTTAGGGCAACAACGCCACTCATTTGGGGAAGAAATGTAAAGATGTATTGCATGAGTGTTGTGCATTATTAATGTCTGTCTAAGTTACTTCCTAGATCCACCAGCCTGGACAACCGGACGACGGGTCCGGAACAATGATCGACAACCAGGGCATCCCATGGCCATTCTTGTGGGGTCTGCAGTTTGTGAAATCTTACCAGGTTAAACCACCAGAGAGGGACTGTCACGATGATTCACAAACCAGGACATCTCGTGGTCATTCTTGTGGTGGGTTACAGAATCCTTCCAAGATTGAACCCACCAGAGGGGGACTGTCATGACTGTCCACGAGAATCCAAACAGGTCGGATCAGGTTTGCAATGAATAACTTCACTGCCTGCCTGCCTGTCATTCCATACCTTGCCATGCCACCCTGGATTACTGACCTCTGCCTGCCCTGACCCTGAGCCTGCCATTCTGTACCTTTTGGACTCTGCTCTGGATTACTGACCTCTGCCTGCCCTGACCCTGAGCCTGCCATTCTGTACCTTTTGGACTCTGCTCTGGATTACTGACCTCTGCCTGCCCTGACCCTGAGCCTGCCATTCTGTACCTTTTGGACTCTGCTCTGGATTACTGACCTCTGCCTGCCCTGACCCTGAGCCTGCCATTCTGTACCTTTTGAACTCTGCTCTGGATTACTGACCTCTGCCTGACCTTGACCTGTCGTTTGCCTGCCCCCCTGTTTGAGTAATAAACTTTTGTTACTTCGAAACTGTCTGCATCTGGGTATCTCCTGAGCCTTGACATTAACATAGAATGTGGGGAATGGTCAGAGGTGATCTATAGAACACTTATATAATTTTGTTTGTTATTTTGTGATCTCATGAAAAATGTTACGAAGGGAATACTGTAACTTGGAAAGTGTAATATGCAGCTTTTCAGTAGGAAGTTCCAATCACACCCAAATGGCCATCCACACTCCGTTCATTCATCATGCTCATCCTGACAGAGAGGGCTCTGAGCCCGACTGCTGCTTCATCAGCCAAGGGGATACCAGGTGGCAACTCTTTGCTCTGTGACTAACCACAGCCTACTGTATGTCAGCAAATGAATCACCCAACCCTTCGCTGGGAATAATCAATACACTCCTCACACACACATTCAGACGAGGCCTCCACTCAGACAGCACCACTGGCGCACACACGCGCTATACACGCACACACGCACGCACACACACACACACAGCCCTCCATCAGTCAGCAGCTCCTGCCTGCAGACCCTTGTGGATCCAACCCTAGACTCTGTGGCTGTGTGACTAATGGCTTACAATGGGGAAACACGCCTGTGGCGCCTAAACTGCAGCAAGTTAAGTACAGGAGGAAAGACGAGACATGCTGCATATCATATATTCTGTTACTTGCATTCATCCTATCATCCAGTGCTCTCTCTCTCTCTCTCTCTCTCTCTCTCAGAGGGGGATAACTTGAAGCCAACAGCTTCTAGCTCAACACGGTGCTGCGCCTGCACCTCCCGAACGCTGTCACGTTCATGACCAATTGGATTAGACGTTGTTGTTGGTCATTTAGTTACGGCAGGAACCCTCTCCGCGAGGGACAAAAATGACGAGAGGCTAAATTGTTATGGAGGCCATCGTGCTTTATTAAACACAGCTTTGTTCTAGAACTAATCATTATTTGACATGATTCCCTTCTTCCTCAGAATGAAGCTATGACGTTTTGTTGAATAACCTGGGAGTGTAATCGATAAGGCAGTTTACCTTCTCTCTCCAGCTCATACCATCTCTGGCTCTTTATAGGTAACAAATAAACAATACAAGGCAATAAGCAATGAGCCATAAAAGATCTATACAAATGCTGTTTCATGTGGTCTGAATTTCATTCATCTACTGCAGAGTCCTTAACACATACTGTTCATAGTGTACAGTGACAATGCTGGCGTTGACTCTAAAATCAACAGTATAATTGTAAACAGCAGTGTTGTAGAAACAAACACGCAGTCCCCCTGGGGAACAAGCTACTCTTACCCTTTACCACCATCTGGGTCAGCTATGTTTGGGCTCGGACTCAAACAGGGACATATTACACCTGACTTAAAGGTTTCTTTAGAAAATGGCACACACTCTGCTATCGTTTTTTGCCAAGCATCTGGTATCCTAGTGTTGAACAGATAGGGTGACATTGCAAACGTGCACTGTGAAAGTCAATGGTTCAAATGGAATTAATAATTCATTTAGATGAAATAGTTTAATGAGCCAGAGCATTTCACAGCGTGACGTACTGCCGTTACAATCTCTGCTGTTTTAATGAGCAAACACCGGTGTTATTTCTCCCCTGCCAATCCAGACGCATGGTAAATACTTTTCTGGCACAAATCATAGATATCATGAGAAATAGTTGCCATGTGTCTTTTTCTATAGAAATTGACACACATTTGATCAATTAACACAGTCTTTCTAAGTGCCTTAATTAGTCCTACAAATCTCCAGCAAGAGCATTTTCAGGATTATGTTTCTACACAGTGAACCTCAGGATATCAGCTCATTCCAAGCCTTGGTTCAAAACCATGGATGGGAAACTTTGATGGGGATGAGGGCCACACAAAATCAGAACTCATCATGAGGGGCCACATTGGCTCGCTGGTCGGTGTATCCACATCTATACCCTACACAGTCAGAGCCGGCCCTAACCTTTTGGGGGCACTAAGTGAAATTTTACAGTGGAGAGAAGAAATTGAAGTTTTAGAGTTTCTTTTCTGCAATTCTACACATTTTACCATGGGGCGCAGAGAAAATGTTGCAGTTTTAAAGCAGGTTTGCTGCAATTCTACACATTTTGCCATGGGGCAGAGAGAAGATTTAGCAATTTTAAAACACATTTCCTGCAATTCTACACATTTTGCCATAGGGTGGATATAAATGTTTTAAATATGATATCTGAGTGAGAGTCACTAACAAAATCATTGGGGGTAAAAAAGAATATGTTAGCTGACATGGGCTAATTGATTGACTGTCAATGACTGATGTAACAAGAGAAAAACTGCTGATGCGCAAACACATTTTCAAATGGCATCTGTGTATTCTACTATTCTAAATCTCAACAGTCAGTTGAGACCCCGACTGAGTTCACACATAAAAAAAAAAAAAAACATTATTCCGTTTATGGAAATTGATGCGGCCCGCGGGTCACCAGTTGCACATCCCTCTTCATAAAAAAAGGGGACCCTCATCCTCTACCCTAACCCTATCCCCACAGTACTACAGACAGTGCTCTTAGCCCCCCCCTCCATCCCATCCCCCCCATCCCGTTCTCACTATGTGTAGCTGCAGGTAGTCTCCCAGTCCGCTTGTGCTCTCCACTCGGACCAAGATGGCGTCTTTCTGCTGAGTACTGAAGCCCACAGCTAGCCGGTCTGCTCTGGTGCTCGGCCGCTCGTTGGGGGCCCAGGTGTACGTGATGAGGGCCCCTCCTCTCCCAAAGATATACGTGGTCCCAGCTGAGGGAAAAATGGAGACAAACAAAAGTATTAGTACGAGACTGAGGGAAAGGGAGAGGAAATTGAGAGACAGGGAGAAGGGGGAGACATTATTAAAGAGATAAGGTGATGTTAGAGAGTGTTCCATCACTTTCAGAATCTTGTTTGTTTTTTGTTGTCGTTCCCAGCAGACCTTGCTATCTTTACTGAGATTGTTCTTCAGTACCACTCAAGTCAAATTTTAGATGCCTATTTTCTTGCCAAGTACATGACTGTGACAGCTCATTCCCTAACACAACCTATTATTCTCTCAGCAGAAACAACATGTCATAGCAAACATTATTCCCTTAAGTTATGCCACACTGTCAGTTTTCAAGTTTACAGCGCAGCGTGAACCCTAACACAGACACCGCCTTTAATTACACAAATCTCACAGAGTTTTCGAATGCACTTGTGCGATTTGATTGTGCTGATATTGTCCTGTTGGAACACTATGGCACGGCCCTTGCACCACACCTGCAGTACCACTACCATGAGAGGTCGTGAGTTGAGCCGTCATTGATTAGATTGTGCATTAGATTGTGTAAACCTGCCAGTACTGCAGACTGGTTGAGGTGCCACCATGTCTAAACATGCCAGCAGAACTGTAATCACAAGACTATCGGGTTGCAGTATGCTGCAGTAGTATGCCTTGCCCTGCCCAGGGAGTTAACACTTTGCATTTGGGGGGTTTCTGTAACTAATCAGAACATCTGCCATATTATTTTAACTTGATCTCCCACTTCCCTGTAAGGTGGAACTGAGAAAAATATAATCTTTCATAGAAATCTATTCATATAACCTGAGATTAATAATTGATGGAAAACCTATGGGAGTTCGCTATAAATCACACTGAGTACCAATGTCAAGCTATGAATCACTTTAATGACTCTCATATGTACAATCAGCTTCACATTTATAACAACAAGCTAATCTCAGTTTATCCACTGTTGACCGAACATAACCTGGTTATCATATCATCCAAATATTCTCTAGGGTTTTAATTAGCTTCATCAGAAGGTTGACAAGTCATATCTCAGGTATGAGTGATTATTCCACCTCCACAGCACCGGAGGTTGGCGGGTCTATGCCCCCTGTCGTCCCGGCGCCTGTGGGCCTCTACATGAGATAAGAGAGGAGATGAGGGGAATGATCTGGCAACCAGTCTCCCAGGCGGAGCAGCTTTTGGATGGCAGCACACTGAACACCTGTTCTCCTGGAACCTGATAACTTGTTGCCAGTACTGCATGTGATGAAACAGTGACAACCACAGCTCACATGGCACACCGGGCTCACCCATTAAGTCACAGTGGGCAGGGGTGACGATGACCTCTCTTAGGAAGGAAGGGCATGTTGGTCTTGCCTATATTCTAGTTTTGTAACCCTGCATGAGTTGGAGAATTGGGTGGGTTGATGGGTTAAGAAAAAAATGTCCGGTGTGAAATGACTTGCACGCTACTTGTAAACGAGAATATATCACACAACGAATATGGTGAGTAATAAGAAAATTGCATTCAGGCTGTACATTTTTCCAATATGAGCTGTAGAGGTGGTTGAATGATGTGCAGTTTCACGTGAGTCCTTTCAATGATCTAACCTCATTCTGGGTCGTGGTTTTGTCTTAGATCAGGGATGGGCAACTTTGATGGGGGTGGTGGCCATAAAAAAACGGAACTCATCATGAGGGGTTGCAGTGGCTCGTGGGTCTGCATACCCACATCCATACACCCTGCATACCCTGCAATTTTGCACATTATATTACGCCATGGGGCGTAGAGAACATGTTGCCATTTTAAAGTACGTTTGCTGCAATTCTACACATTTTGGTATGGAGCAGAGAGAAGATTTAGCAATTTTATAACTAATTTCATGCAATTTTACTCATTTTGCCATGGGGAAGGGAGAGAAATTAGAAGTTTTAGAGCAAATGTCCTGCAATTCTACACATTTTGCCATACGGTGGAGACAAATGTTTGCAGTTTTTAATATGATAACTAAATCTACTTTATAATGATGCCCGTCGGAGAGGGCTGCCGTTTTACTGTCCCCTAACCAATTGTGCTATCGTGTATGTTTTTTGCGTTATTTGTAATTTATTTTCAACATAATGTTTCTGCCACCGTGTCTTATGACCGAAAAGAGCTTCTGGATATCAGGACAACGTTTACCCACCTCATACTGGAAGAAGATTTGTTCTTTAACGAGTCGGACGCAAAGGATTTACTCCAGACACCCGACAAGGCCCTCATCCCTGTCATTCGCAGGAAAAAGAGACAGAGATATCGAGGACGAAGGTCGGGTGCCTTGTAAGAATCCGACGGCGAGTGGGTAAGTCTGCCTTTACCATCGGTCCTATTAGCCAATGTACAATCAATCCATAATAAAATAGACAAACTACGATCACGTATATCCTACCAACGGGACATTAAAAACTGTAATCTTTCACCGAGTCGTGGCTGAACGACGACATGAATACCATACAGCTGGCGGGTTTTATGCTGTATCGGCAGGATAAAACAGCCGCCTCTGGTAAGACAAGGGGTGACACTATGTATATTTGTAAACAACAGCTGTTGCACGAAATCAAAAGAAGTCTTGAGGTTTTGCTCGCCTGAGGTAGAGTATCTCATGATAAGCTGTCGACCACACTATTTCCCAAGAGAGTTTTCATCTATATTATTTGTAGCTGTAATTTACCACCACAAACCGATGCTGGCACTAAGACCACACTCAATGAGCTGTATAAGGCCATAAGCAAACAGGAAAACGCTCATCCAGAGGCGGCGCTCCTAGTGGCCAGGGACTTTAATGCAGGGAAACTTAAATCCATTTACCTCCTTTCTACCAGCATGTTAAATGTGCAACCAGAGGGGAAAAAAACTCTAGACCACCTTTACTCCACACACAGAGACGCGTACAAAGCTCTCCATCACCCACCATTTGGCAAATCTGACCATAATTCTATCCTCTTGATTCCTGCTTACAAGCAAAAACTAAAGCAGGAAGCACCTGTGACTCGGTCAATAAAAAGTGGTCAGATGAAGCAGATGCTAAGCTACAGGACTGTTTTGCTAGCACAGACTGGAATATGTTCTGAGATTCTTCCGATGGCATTGAAGAGTACATCACATCAGTCACTGGCTTCATCAATAAGTGCATTGATGACGTCGTCCCCACAGTGACTGTATGTACATACCCCAACCAGAAGCCATGGATAACAGGCAACATCCACACTGAGCTAAAGGGTAGAGCTGCCGCTTTCAAGGAGCGTGACTCTAACCTGCTATAACCTCCGATGAACCATCAAACAGGCAAAGTGTCAATATAGGACTAAGATTGAATCGTACCACATCGGCTCCGAGGCTCGTCGGATGGCAGGGCTTGCAAACTATTACAGACTACAAAGGGTAGCACAGCCACGAGCTGGCCAGTGACACGAGCCTACCAGATGAGCTAAATTACTTCTATGCTTGCTTCGAGGCAAGCAACAGTGAAACATGCATGAGAGCATCAGCTGTTCCCGGGACGACTGTGTGATCACGCCCTCCGAAGCCGATGTGAGTAAGACCTTTAAACAGGCCACAGGGCCACAGGGCCAAACGGATTACCAGGATGTGTACTCCGAGCATGCACTGACCAACTGGCATGTGTCATCACTGACATTTTCAACCTCTCCCTGTCTGAGTCTGTAATACCAACGTTTCAAGCAGACCACCATAGTCCCTGTGCCCAAGAACACTAAGGTAACCTGCCTAAATGACCACCGACCCGTAGCACTCACATCTGTAGCCATGAAGTGATCTGAAAGGCTGGTGATGCCTCACATAAACACCATTATCCCAGAAACCATAGACCCACTCTAATTTGCATACCGCCCCAACAAATCAAATCAAACTTTATTAGTCACATACACATGGTTAGCAGATGTCATTGTGAGTGTCGTGAAATGCTTGTGCTTCTAGTTCCGACAGTGCAGTAATATCTAACAGTAATCTAAGAATTCCACAACAACTACCTAATACACACAAATCTAAGTAAAGGGATGGAATAAGAATATATACATACAAATATATGGATGAACGATGACCGAGCAGCATAGGCAAGGTGCAACAGATGGTATAAAATACAGTATATACATATGAGATGAGTAATGCAAGATATATAAACATTATTAAAGTGGCATTATTAAAGTGACTAGTGATCCATTAATTAAAGTGGCCAATGATTTAACGTCTGTATGTAGGCAGCAACCTCTCTGGGTTCGTGATGGCTAACACAGAGAGAGCCACAGATGATCCAGAGATCCATAGATGATGCAATCTTTATTGCACTCCACACTGCCCTTTCCCACCTTGACAAAAGGAACACCTATGTGAGAATGCTATTGACTACAGCTCAGCGTTGAACACCATAGTGCCCACAAAGCTCATCACTAAGTTAAGGACCCTTGGACTAAACACCTCCCTCTGTAACTGGATCTTGGACTTCCTGACAGGACGCCCCCAGGTGGTAAGGGTAGGTAACATCACATCCGCCACACTGATCCTCAAAACAGGGGCCCCTCAGAGGTGCGTGCTCAGTCCCCCTCCTGTACTCCCTGTTCACTTATGACTACATGGGCAGGCACGACTCCAACACCATCATTAAGTTTGCCGATGACACAACAGTGGTAGGCCTGATCACCGACAACGATGAGACAGCCTATAGGAAGGAGGTCAGAGACCTGGTCATGTGGTGCCAGGATAACAACCACTCCCTCAACGTGATCAAGACAAAGGAGATGATTGTGTACTACAGGAAAAGGAGGACCGATCACGCCCCCATTCTCATCGACGGGGCTGTAGTGGAGCAGGTTGAGAGCTCCTTGGTATCATGGTCCAAACACACCAAGACAGTTGTGAAGAGGGCACGACAAAGGCTGTTCCCCCTCAGGATACTGAAAAGATTTGGCATGGGTCCTCGATGGTGCAACTTCTACAGCTGCACCATCGAGAGCATCCTGACTGGTTGCATCACTGTCTGGTATGGCAATTGCTCGGCCTCCAACCGCAGGGCACTACAGAGGGTAGTGTGTACAGCTCAGTACATCACTGGGGCCAAGCTTCCTGCCATCCAGGACCTCTATACCAGGCGATGTCAGAGGAAGGCCCTAAAAATTGTCAAAGACTCCAGCCACCCTAGTCATAGACTGCAAGCGGTACAGGAGTGCCAAGTCTAGGTCCAAAAGGCTTCTTAACAGCTTCTACCTCCAAGCCATAAGACTCCTGAACAGATAATCAAATGGCTACCCTGAACTATTTGCTACCCTGAACTATTTGCATTGCCCCCCCCCACCCTTACGCTGCTGCTACTCTCTGTTCATTATCTACCTACATGTACATGTATATTACCTCAATTACCTTGACTAACCAGTGCCCCCGCACATTGACTCTGTACCGGTACCCCTTGTATATAGCCTCGCTACTGTTATTTTACTGTTGCTCTTTAATTATTTGTTACTTTTATTTAACACATATTTTTCTTAAAACTGCATTGTTGGTTAAGGGCTTGTAAGTAAGCATTTCACTGTAAGGTCTACACCTGTTGTATTTGGTGCATGTGATAAATAAAATTTGATTTGATGATCACGGGCCCCACCCCGGTCGGTAATTCGACCACGCTTCCTGCAATTTTAGATAGCTGGCCATTAGACTAATCTTCCAATCCCCCCCAAAATTGCTGACATGGGCTAATTGAGTGACTGCTGATGCACGACCAAATTTCATAATTGCACCTTGTGTATTTTACTATTTTAACTCTCAACAGTAAGTTCAGACTCTGAATGAGTTTTTTTTTTAAATGGATGAAATGAAACTGGTCCGCGGGCCCACAAAAGGCCGCCAGTTGCCCATCCATGTCTAAGATCAAAGTGAGATGAAGAAGAGAAGAGAAGAAGAGAAGATGTGGAACACCTGCTGCCAGTGCCCTCCAGTAGAAGAAACACTACTACACGTGGGTCAGGCGAACCTGTTCTGAAATGAATGGAGAGACCGAGCCCCAGGAGCAGCACCGTGACGCAGGCCTCACTGGAGAATGAGACCTTCTCTAGGCTCTTTTCCATTTCCTCCCTGGCTAGTAGCCATGGACGTACTGTGGGTTGAGATAGACATACAGTGTGCAGTAGAGTATGTATGGAAGAGCTGTGTGTGCTATATTGAACAGCTTAATCCCAGAGCCACTGCTCATTCATTCCTGACACGTGACAATATGCCTGTGGTCTTGACAGGTCGAATAATAATCTTCCATTTCACAGCTCAGTTCCTAATGAATCAAAAATACATTATTTAAAAACGCGTCAATATTTGAAATATACAGAAAATGTATTGATTGAGCTCTGCTCCTCTGCATCCAGAAGGTTAAATTGAGAAATGATTGATGAAGTTGTTTATCATATTATTGTTTTAAATGAGACAAACCACCGAGCAGGCATCAACATGCACGCATACACATACATGCATCACGTGAGAGTGTCTTGCAAATTGTCCCGCATTAAAAACAGTAAACCTTTCAAGCATTCCTAAATCATTGAGCTGAGCCACACACATGATTGGGATTCCTGGCAGCATGACATCCAAGCCTCCTCCATGTGCATACAGAGATGACAGGAAGTATTAACCTCGCACATCTGTGAAGACGAACCACACGCAGGACGATTTTCACTCCTTCTCAGCCTAAGGAAATGTCTAAAAAACGGAAATGGGTTTCAGTGCTTCCAGATAATTCTGAAACGTGTTGAACGTACATTTTGCCTGTACCATAGGTCAATATTTTAAACAAACATTTAATGCTAACTTATATACTTTTCAATTGGAAGTAGATTGCCAAACTGCATTTGAATTGTGAAGTTATGCTATAGAAAGTCAATGTATTACAATATAATAGACCTAAAGGAAGTATCGGAATCCATTTGATAGAAGGTTTGATTTGGAACAGTACTTAGACTACAGATTAGAACCATAACTCATATGTTAAAAGGAAAACCCTGCTTAAGATGTGACCTACTTTAGCGGCAGACAAAGGACGCCCTTTAAAAATGTATTCCTTACACATCCCTCTGACATCATACTAGATTATTTAGGTGTCTGAGTGGCACACACAAAACATTTCTGTTTGTTAGTTGATGAGATAGAAGCCTGATCAAATCTAGATATTTTCCACTCTGTACATCCAGTCACATGTACGATATATATAAAACGTTTTTCCTTTGCAAAGTTATTCTATCCCCCCCCCCCCCCCAAAAAAAAATAGATGTCAAACAATTCTTATTTATATAGTTTGTTGCTTTGACTTAAAACTGAGATTCTGGCTCGACTTTCATAATTGATGTAGCACTATTGGGCTAGCTCTGTAGAGAGGGTTTGTCTCAAGTGAGGAACTACAAACTAGACACATATCACAGTGGAATGTTGAATCATCTCGACTAGAACACTTTAAAAGGTAAGAGAACATAAACTAACATTGTTTCCCTAACGGTATGTGGAAGCACCAGAAAAGTATCTGTTCAAGTGGCTTTTCAAGAGTCTCACTGGTGAGACGGCCGGACTGAAGGGGCTCTCATAGGGAGGAAGAAGCCCGTACTAAATAAGTCATAACTCAGCTGTCCAATTCCTCAATACACTGGATATAATAAAAGACGACAGGCGGATGGGAAGGGAGACCTATCCATGTGGAGTGATTGCAGTGTTTGACTATAAGTGTGTACCTTTGTGTTAGAGGATTTGAGTGATATCTGCAGGCATGATTGGTCTTTCCTGCATATAGGTGTGTGTGTGTGTGTGTGTGAACACAAGAGTGTGTGTAAATTTCACAAAGGACCTGTCGGGGCTGCTGGGGGTGAGACTCGTTTCAGCTGATGCTGTGTTTTTTGGCTTTGACGCATCTATTAAGTGGGTCAGCCAAGAGAAGAGGTGTGGAGTGCCCCCCCAACCCCCGCCCCCCTGCACTGCCTTAAAATAGAACTCAATTGGCACTCTGTGGAAATATTGTGGGGGGGTGCATAGGTTCCTGTATTTAATTATTGCAACAGTAAATAAGACCCATAATGCCTCCAGTGAAAAACTCTCTGGTAATGTAGGAGTAGCATAGCAGCCAAGTCTAACAGAGGCAGAGAGAATTGTTGAGCTGTGAAAATCACCAGCCCTCTCTCTGCGTAGTGAGACGAAATTGTGTTTTGGGTTTATCCTCTGATTAAAATTCAGCTTCCCCAGCCCCTGTCTCCAGTCTCACTTTCATTTCAGTTTTCCTTCCGTTAGCAGTTTAATACATTCTGTGGCAGCCTGGTACATTCTGTAATTATCCACTGAAGCTATAAAATTGTACTACGACGTAGGCTAACAAATCTGGACATAGAACTACAAGGTCAGTGTTACTGATCATACTGTTAGACCATTGTAATACAATATTGCAGTAATTATGGTCCCTTGAAGTGAGAGGTGCCACAGCTTTCATGTTTACAGAAGCAGAATCCTGTGCCTAACTACGATGCTAGCATACGCTTTTCTCGCAGGGTATTACTTCGCCACAGGGTTTCAAACAAGTTTTAAAATTAGCGTGTTATGTCTCTCTCCTGTTCCTGGCCATTTAGCGCCTTGCTTTGTCTAATCTTACCTTTACTGACGGCTACAATTATGGCTGTGACAGTAGATGCCATGTTGGAGATCAGGTTCAGCCTCTGTTTCAGACACTGAGGACAGACAGACTGAGGCCTGGTTGAGCCCTCCAGCTCCTCATTAAGATGGGGAGAGAAGAGGATGAGGCTAACATGTAGAAGATGGTCCTGGTTCTAAACACCACCAGTCTCATACTCGAAAGCCCTAACCCAAGTCCCCCGCTGCCTTCGCATCACAGAAACAATTCACCAAAGAGGACTACAACTTACTGAAACTGAAATCACCTTGCCCTTTTCCCATGACCACAGTGTGTTTGGAATGGCGAAAGATGAAAAATGGCTGGTTGCACATGGTCACTTTGGGCTGCGTGATTTCTAAGCACACCGTGTGATAGGATTCTTCTTCTAAATAATCGTACGAGGTCAATCTGTTTCCAATTTACCTGGCTGGCCCTTGAAATGAGACCTGTAAGAGGGCTATGACATTATAAGATGACATGGCTAAGCTTACAAAGCCCAGAGAAACATCTGGCCAACAAATAACTAGGGTTGAGGAAAGTCTTCCATTGTTTACCAGCCTGGTATCTAGCTTCACAAGGCAAAGTGAAGAGGGTTAATAAACATTCTATTGTATCACAGGATCTGGGCAAAGGATAGTTGATGCTCCCAGAAATGTGTTTTGTTTTACTTATTGCTGTGGTAGCTAACAAGTTGTTATCAGCAATATTTTGGGGGACACATTTTCTTACAGGGATTTTGGAATGACTGAAGTTATTGCTGAACATCAGCCTGGAAACGTGTGTTTCCTCTTGCTGCTGCTGCCATTGCAGCTGGGCACTAAACCTGGTGGCAAGTACATTAACAATGTTTCATTAACATCCCCTGCCATCTGGCCACCGCATGACCACCATCGACCAGACGAGGAGAGGCAGCACAGCTAGCTAACAACTCAGTGACCACTCTCACCTCCCAATAATACTGTATGGTGGACGTGTTCACAGACCTCTACACACACACAAACACTCTCTCTCTCTCTTTTCTCTCTCTCCGTCGCTCTAGGGTTGTCTTCTCTTCCGTCAGATTCTGACATACAGCGGTCTCGGCGAATCTTCACTCAGCTTAGGATAGATCTGTCATAATGGTAAAACTGATTAACAGGCCTGTTAATGAGCTCTCGCTTGGCCATAGAGTTTTTCAGATATAAAGCTGGAGTTGACAGCATGCTGTGGTTACTACTGTACAGACTGTAATGACTGACTGCTGAATCTTCTGTAATGAAGTTGCTATTTCCCACTCTCATTATGAATCCATTGGATCCATTTTAGGTGGGCTGTTTAGGTAGTGTATATGTATCTGTCCATATGTACATTTGGCAGATATCTACAGTATAGCGGTCACCTGAACTGTTGATTGGCACCATCTGGAAGGGTTTAGAGTGTGCATAACGCACAGATGGAAAATATACAGGAGAAACAGTTACAGGATTCATGTTATAGTAAAGTGTTTGACTGCGTACTGTAAATGATTTGTTTTAATTGTGGGTAGGTAGACATGTTGTATGGATGGGAACATTGTGTTTGAATACAGGATAGCTATACCCACTGTGCATTTTTTGAGCTGCACTTTTCAGAACGTCTGGTTCATTTAATGAGAGCTCTATTTGCCCACATGAAAGCATATGCTGTGCTTTGAAGCCTTTTATATATTGCAATGTTTTTTTTTTTAAATATTTTTTATTTATTTTTTATTTCACCTTTATTTAAAAACAGGTAGGCAAGTTGAGAACAAGTTCTCATTTACAATTGCGACCTGGCCAAGATAAAGCAAGCAGTTTGACACATACAACAACACAGAGTTACACATGGAGTAAAACAAACATACAGTCAATAATATAGTAGAAAAATAAGTCTATATACAATGTGAGCAAATGAGATGAGATAAGGGAGGTAAAGGCAAAAAATGTCATGGTGGCAAAGTAAATACAATATAGCAAGTAAAACACTGGAATGGTAGATTTGCAGTGGAAGAAAGTGCAAAGTAGAAATAGAAATAATGGGGTGCAAAGGAGCAAAATAAATAAATACAGTAGGGGAAGCGGTAGTTGTTTGGGCTAAATTATAGATGGGCTATGTACAGGTACAGTAATCTGTGAGCTGCTCTGACAGCTGGTGCTTAAAGCTAGTGAGGGAGATAAGTGTTTCCAGTTTTAGAGATTTTTGTAGTTCGTTCCAGTCATTGGCAGCAGAGAACTGGAAGGAGAGGCGGCCGAAGGAGGAATTGGCTTTGGGGGTGACCAGAGAGATATACCTGCTGGAGCGCATGCTACAGGTGGGTGCTGCTATGCTGACCAGCGAGCTGAGATAAGGGGGAACTTTACCTAGCAGGGTCTTGTAGATGACCTGGAGCCAGTGGGTTTGGCGACGAGTATGAAGCGAGGGCCAGCCAACGAGAGCGTACAGGTCGCAGTGGTGGGTAGTATATGGGGCTTTGGTGACAAAACGGATGGCACTGTGAAAGACTGCATCCAATTTATTGAGTAGGGTATTGGAGGCTATTTTGTAAATGACATCGCCGAAGTCGAGGATCGGTAGGATGGTCAGTTTTACGAGGGTATGTTTGGCAGCCTGAGTGAAAGATGCTTTGTTGCGAAATAGGAAGCCAATTCTAGATTTAACTTTGGATTGGAGATGTTTGTTGTGAGTCTGGAATGAGAGTTTACAGTCTAACCAGACACCTAGGTATTTGTAGTTGTCCACATATTCTAAGTCAGAACCGTCCAGAGTAGTGATGCTGGATGAGCGGGCAGGTGCAGGCAGCGATCGGTTGAAGAGCATGCATTTAGTATTACTTGTATTTAAGAGCAGTTGGAGGCCACGGAAGGAGAGTTGTATGGCATTCAAGCTCGTCTGGAGGGTAGTTAACACGGTGTCCAAAGAAGGGCCAGAAGTATACAGAATGGTGTAGTCTGAGTAGAGGTGGATCAGAGACTCACCAGCAGCAAGAGCGACATCATTGATGTATACAGAGAAAAGAGTCGGCCCAAGAATTGAACCCTGTGGCACCCCCATAGAGACTGCCGGAGGCCCGGACAACAGGCCCTCCGATTTGACACACTGAACTCTATCAGAGAAGTAGTTGGTGAACCAGGCGAGGCAATCATTTGAGAAACCAAGGCTATTGAGTCTGCCGATGAGGATGTGGTGATTGACAGAGTCGAAAGCCTTGGCCAGGTCAATGAATACGGCTGCACAGTATTGTTTCTTATCGATGGCGGTTTAGATATCATTTAGGACCTTGAGCGTGGCTGAGGTGCACCCATGACCAGCTCTGAAACCAGATTGCATAGCGGAGAAGGTGCGGTGGGATTCAAAATGGTCGGTAATCTGTTTGTTGACTTGGCTTTCGAAGACTTTAGAAAGGCAGGGTAGGATAGATATAGGTCTGTAGCAGTTTGGGTCAAGAGTGTCCCCCCCTTTGAAGAGGGGGATGATCGCAGCTGCTTTCCAATCTTTGGGAATCTCAGACGACACGAAAGTGAGGTTGAACAGGCTAGTAATAGGGGTTGCAACAATTTCAGCAGATAATTTTAGAAAGAAAGGGTCCAGATTGTCTAGCCCGGCTGATTTGTAGGGGTCCAGAGCTCTTTCAGAACATCAGCTGACTGGATTTGCAGCTCTTTCAGAACATCAGCTGACTGGATTTGGGAGAAGGAGAAATGGGGAAGGCTTGGGCGAGTTGCTGTGGGGGGTGCAGTGCTGTTGACCGGGGTAGGGGTAGCCAGGTGGAAAGCATGGCCAGCCGTAGAAAAATGCTTATTGAAATTCTCAATTATAGTGGATTTATCGGTGGTGACAGTATGGGAAACATTTTAGAGGATGTTTTCCAGAGAGTAGTGACGTTGGTATCAGATCATCCATAGACATAATATAGCTGGCGTTAGCTTGGCATATGATTTAGTTCTTGTTACAACAGTTGATTGCACAACGAGATACTAACAACAGTTAATTTGACTCCAGAAATGACTGCATACAGTAGCAGAGGGTTAGAGAACAGTTCCTGAGCAGATGTTTCTCAAATATCAGATCCCTGAACAGTGATGTTTATATTATCAGAATGAACAAGATGTCTTTCACCAGAAAAAATTAAGGCAAATTACAGGAGCTTCTCACACGGTACACTTTTATTGCCTATCTACCGTATCTATTACCTAGATGATATCACAACACCCAAGCTTACAATTTCGCTTACATTGCAATTTGTAGGCCTACACTATCTCAGACAGAGAGCTTGTGAACAAAATGAATTACTTAGCTATTGGAAAGTCCTTATTCTCAAAATTAACACTGCGATCAGTACAGCACCTTTGAAGATGTACGGTGCATTAGGAAAGTATTCAGACCCCTTCCCTTTTTCCACATTTTGTTAGGTTACAGCCTTATTCTAAAATGGATTCAATTAAAAACAATTCTCATCAATCTACACACAATACCCGATAATGACAAAGCGAAAGCAGGTTTTTAGAAACAATTTCACATTTATTAAAATAAAAAAAACAAAAATACCTTATTTACATAAGTGTTCAGACCATTTCCTATGAGACTTGAAATTGAGCTCAGGTGCATCCTGTTTCCATTGATCATCCTTGAGATGTTTCTACAACTTGGAGTCCACCTGTGATAAATTAAATTAATTGGACATGATTTGGAAAGGCAGACACCTGTCTATATAAGGTCCCACAGTTGACAGGTCATGTCAGAGCAAAAACCAAGCCATGAGGTCAAAGTAATTGTCTGTCAAGCTCTGAGACAGGATTGTGTTGAGGCCCAGATCTGGGGAAGGGTACCAAAACTTGTCTGCAGCATAAGGTCCCCAAGAACACAGTGGCCTCCATCATTGTTAAATAGAAGAAGTTTGGAACCACCAAGACTCTTCCTAGAGCTGTCCGCCTGGCCAATCTGAGCAATTGTGGGAAAAGTGCCTTGGTCAGGAAGGTGACCAAGAACCCGATAGTCACCCTGTCAGAGCTCCAGAGTTCCTCTGTGGAGATTGGAGAATCTTCCAGAAGGACAACCATCTCTGCAGCACTCCACCAATTAGGCTTTTATGGTAGAGTGGCCAGACAATAGCCACTCCTCAGTAAAAAGCACATGACAGCCTGCTTGGAGTTTGCCAAAAGGCACCTAAAGGAATGTCAGACCATGAGAAACAAGACTCTCTGGTCTGATGAAACTAAGATTGAACTCTTTGGCCTGAATGCCAAGCGTCATGTCTGGAGGAAAACTGGCACCATCCCTACGGGGAAGCATGGTGGTGGCAGCATCATGCTGTGGGGATGTTTTACAGTGGCAGAAACTGGGAGACTAGTCAGGATTGAAGGAAAGATAAACGGAGCAAATTATAGATAGATCCTTGATGAAAACCTACTCCAGAGCGCTCAGGACCTCAGACTGGGGTGAAGGTTCACCTTCCAACAGGACAATGACCCTAAGCACACAGCCAAGACAACACAGGAGTGGCTTCGGGACAAGTTTCTGAATGTCCTTGAGTGGCCCATCTAGAGCCCGGACTTTAACCAGATCGAACATCTCTGGAGAGACCTGAAAATAGCTGTGCAGCGACGCTCCCCATCCAACCTGACTGAGCTTGAGAGCATCTGCAGAGAAGAATGGGAGAAACACCCCAAATACAAGTGTGCCAAGCTTGTAGCGTCATACCCAAGAAGACTCGAGGTACTGAGTAAAGGGTCTGAATACTTATGTAAATGCAATATTTCTGTCGTTTTTTAATACATTTGAAAAAAATTCTAAAAAGCAGTTGTTTCTTTGTCATTATGGGGTATTGAGTGTAGATTGATGAGGGAATTAAAAAATAAATAATTTTAGAATAAGGCTGTAACGTAACGAAACGTAGAAAAAGTGAATACACTGTATTTTGTTACGACTGTTCTTTATAACATACAGGATCTTAATTTGATAACTCTTTGTTGCTGGGTTTTTTCCTGCACAGCAGGAAATGCAAACTTTTTTGTATATTTGAGTTTTAAAAAGGCTTCTAAAGTTTATAATTTCCACTCTGACATTTCAGACTTGATTTGCCTTAATGAAAAATGTATCAATCCCTTCAAAAAGGGACCATTAATTATAATCCACATAACTCACATTTGCTGTTGCTGCAGGATTATTTTCCTGCTGTAGCAAACTGGCTCAAATTAAGATCCCACATCTGTAGCAAAAAAAACGCGTGACTTGAGCGTGAGATGCTTTTTAAGGCACAAACATGTTCGCTATTGTGAGAAACCATCATCATTAGGCGGCAGGTAGCCTAACGGTAAGGAGCGTTGGGACGGTAACTGAAAAGTCGCTAGCTAGAAATCTCAGAGCCGGCAAGATGGAAAAAAATCTGCCGTTATGCCCTTGAGCAAGGCAGTTAACCCCCAACAACAACAGCTCCCCGGGTGTCGATGACGTGGGCGTCAATTAAGGCAGCCCGCCAAGCCTCTCTGATTTAGACGGGTTTGGTTAAATGAGGAAGAAACATTTCGGGTTGAATACATTCAGTTGTGCAACTGACTTGGTATCTCCTTTCCCTCCCCGTCCCTTTAATTAAATTAACTTTGATTAGATGCTCCAGGCTCTTTCATTAAAAAACAACGAGAAACATTAGGAATCTGAGAAAAAAAAACTGAAAAATAGGGCGCAGGATGCATTTAAAATCATAGTAATGAAGTTGCTTTATCACCTTACCTGGAACCTGCGAGCCTGTGACCCCTCCAAATTAAATTATGCTTTGTGGCTTTCTCACAAGAGACACTGAGTGACATTAGTTTTTGCAAAAATTACAGACATACCATTGTCTGGATAATTGAGAACCTGCAGACAATCTAGTATTATTATTATTATTATTATTATTTTTTACAGTATATCGAAACGGGTAGTGAATGCATTTCTACAGTGTGTGGAAAGGCCCACAGCCAGATATACTCATAATCTCTTTTAAAGCCCACGAGGGAAAAGTGATTGCATTGTGCATAATGGCCTAGACACTGTGATATAGATAACTTGGCCATTAAAAAAGGAGGACTGGAGTGAGCCAGTAAAACCCACTCACTGTGAGGCCTGAATGTAATTACTGCCATCGACTAGCAGACTGCAAAGCCCAGACGTTAATTAAATGCTACTCCAGCAATGCATAAACAAGACCAGGAAGGAAACAGAGGAGATAAGACACAGCCTGTTCATCGATTCAGTGTGAAGCTGTAGAGAAGGGTTTTCAAAACGTTGGACAGCGTACTTATGTTAAATACATACATTCCCTTTACAACAGCTTATTGAAATGATACCTTAGTGAGGAAACATGGGGTGTATGGAGATGGCCCTCTGTCTCACTGTGATATTTCCCTGCAGCACTTTGCCGGTACACTGCTGATTGATGACTCCTCCTCCAAATCAAATTATATCAAAAAGGGTAAAAACAGGATTGTATTGAGCTGATCAACACCCCGAAAGGCTCTGAAAAGCAGCCGATTATCTCTGGCCCTGTGCCGTCGCTGGGTTACGTCTGCGAAAGGTTCAGCGGGCTCTTAGCACTTCATACAGTATCTGTCTTAAAGACTACCGCCACTCTGTTGACATAACCTTTATTCACAATTTCAACACTTTTTGGAAACAAAAGTTCCTCTACAAAAAAAATGGCGAGCTCCACCCAAAATATCTAGGATCCTTGACCCTCTCTTCACATTTCAAGGCCGCATTAAGATATTGACTCAGAGACAGACCAAGCCCCGCTCAGGTAACACCTCCCGTCCTTTCTAAGCGTAGATCTGTTGCTAGCGCAAAGCAACCAAAGCCCATGTAAGTCAGTTTATAACATTCCATCATTGGTTACTCTGAGAGTTCCTCATATTGACATTGGCTGCATCCTCAGGCCGTAACCTGAGAAAGGTAATTCCAATTTGTAGTCCTTCCACTATTACTACTAGGGATAGACAACATGGTGCAGTTGAAAATCAATTTCAGTGATTTTACTGAGTTACAGGAAATTCATTAGGCCCTAATCTATGGCCCTAATCTATGGATTTCACATGACTGGGCAGGGGCACAGCCATGGGTGAGCCTGGGAGGGCATAGGCTCACCCTCTTGAGAGCCAGCCCCCCCCGACTGGGGAGCCATGACAGCCAATCAGAATGAGTTTTCCCCACAAAAGGGCTTTATTACAGACAGAAACACTCCTCAGTTTCATCAGCTGTCTGGGTGGCTGGTCTCAGATGATCCCGCAGGTGAAGAAGCCGGATGTGGAGGTCCTGGGCTGGCTTGGTTACACATGGTCTGCGGTTGTGAGGCCGGGTGGACGTACTGCCAAATTCTCTAAAATGACGTTGGAAGTGGCTTATGGTAGAGAAATGAACATTAAATTCTCTGGCAACAGCTCTGGTGAACATTCCTGCAGTCAGCATGCAAATTGCATGCTCCCATACATCTGTGACATTGTGTTATGGGATAAAACTGGACATTTAAGAGTGGCTTCAAGGTGCACGTGTGTAATGATCATGATGTTTAATCTGCTTCTTGATATGCCACACCTGTCAGGTGGATGGATTATCTTGATAAAGGAGAAATGCTCACTTACAGAAATATTTTTTCTAGGTCAAAAACATTGTATATTTATGTTGTATTCCCCAGAGCAAATTTGAAAAAGAGACCTAGGTCTTCCCTGTTAAAATAAATGTAAAACCAAATAAAAATACGAGCCACACTACTACTAAAAACGGCTTTGCGCATTGTATTTAAGTATTTTAATACATTTTCTCTCAAATCAAGAGATGGACAGGTCTATGTATATATTTAATCCAGCAGTTGTTTCCCAAGAGGTTTGAGGAGTCAAACGGGTAAAGTAGTGTCTGAAGGCTCTCTACCATGCCTCTCACCAAAGCCTCCAAACTGAAATCCTCAAATTGGTCCATAATTGGCACTTTACAGAACACCAACGAGGCCTTTTCATAGCTATTCCACACAACCCCAGATATTCTATCTATTTCGTCTGAGTCATTCAGTGAAAAGTAAAGCTTTATCTGCTCTGGAGAGAGACTCAGGAATGGTACAGATGGGCTTGTTATGTGTAAAATGTGCATTTGGCCCATTTGGTCTATTAAAGCACACTATCACACAGGTTAATCACATAAAATATATTCAAAACATTAAGGACACCTGCTCTTTCCATGACATAGACTGACCAGGTGAATCCAGGTGAAAGCTATGCTCCCTTATTGATGGCACTTCAATCAGCGTAGATGAAGGGGAGGATTTTTAAGCAGTTTCCCGTGTGTATCAAGAATGGTCCACCACCCAAAGGATATTTAGCCAACTCGACACAACTGTTGGTGGCATTGGAGTCAACATGGGCCAGCATCCCTGTGGAATGCTTTCGTCACTTTGTAGAGTCCATGACCCGATGAATTGTGGCTGTTCTGGAGGAGTGCAACTCAATATTAGGAAGGTGTCCTTAATATTTGGTATACTCAGTGTAAGTGCAATGGTGTTGCAGAGGCTCTAGCATGGTAACCAGTTGTTCCATATGTGACCCATTTCAGGAAACTAGGCATTTGTCACAAGTCATGACTTCACAGGAGAGCAATTTAAAAAAAGAATTAGTGGTAGAAATGCCTTCTGGAACATGTGAACTTTCATATAGAAGGCTTCTGTCTATTTGAGCGGGTCAGTCTGTGTTGGTAATCCTGTCAAACGCGGCTTATGGTGTAGTGGAGCTGCATAAGTGGAGCTACACTTTCTGGAGGATCGAGTTTTGAAATCAGTGGAATTAGAGTATAGCTAAAGAGATGGAAAAAACACCTGTCTCCGGATTACATTTTCAAACGAAGGGCAACCATGGCATGGCATCCGTGACAGGGAGACACGTCCATCATGCATTATGATGTGTATGGGTAAGATAGTCTAGCTAGCAACATTTTCAGATATTACACATTTCTAATTTTGACAGAAAGTGGTTTCATTTCAAGCTAAAGTGTAGTGTTAGCTAGCTAGCTAGCTAACATTAGCTGGCTGGCTCCTAGCTAACGTTACATGTATGATGTTACTATTCGTATCCCAGAGCTGTTTGCTTTGCTAGTTAGAGCCTAATGTTAGCTAGCTAACGTTGAACCTGGTTGGTTAGCATATTCATGCAGGTTAGTAACGACATGATTGGCACTATGTTCATTGTTGTTTAACTAGCTAACGTTAGCTGGCTGGCTCGTTAGCTAACGTTACGTGACGTGTGTGATCTTACATGTTGTTTACCTAGCTAGTTACATGTCTTAAGCTAAATTGTACAACAGCCGTTGAATATGGCGGGTGTCAGTAAACGTCGGCAAAAAAGCATAATGAAATTGTTGCCAGCAGAGCTGATTAGGCTGTTTTCATGCTATCCAGATGTAAACAAATCATTGGCCAGAGCGTCAAGTGTGCGCTCGGAGAGCGAAACGAGATGGGTGGGGCTAAAGCTTAAGAGGGTGTGAACGATGCTGAATGGGCTTAGACAAAGAAGAGCTCTTCACTAGATACCAAAACATTCAAAGTCCATTTTCTCAAAAGTGAGTTTACAAGTTGATCAACTTTCAAAGCAGAATTACTTTCCCATTGTTCCTCAGAAATGCAGTGTATGATATACCATTTTGTAGCTCTGAGTCTCTACTTTTATCCAATGTAAAAAAACACAATTTCAAATTTTGCTACATAAGACCAAATCCAGGGGGTGAGTCGGACTTTTACTCAATATACCCTATGGTGTACTGAATGCCCTCTATCCTCTGTTTAACAGAGTCAAATGTGTTGGAGAGTGGAGCTGGCTAAAATACAGAATCCATCACCCTCTTTTACTTTCAAAGTGGGTCACTCAACCCTCCTGTAATACTTTTCTTCATCTCTGTCTCTGACTGTCTCACTCCCTCACTGCTAATTTCGACCTGCATTCATTCACAGGACCGGTCTGAATCTGGAGCATGCGTCCATGTAGGACAGAGTGTAACAGTTTTGCTTCCGTCCCTATCCTTGCCCGTACCTAGGCTCGAACCAGGGACCCTCTGCACACATCAACAACTGCCTCCCACGAAGCATCGTTACCCATCGCGCCACAAAAACCGCGGCCCTTGCAGAGCAAGGGGAACAACTACTTCAAGGTCTCAGAGCGAGTGACGTCACCGATTGAAACGCTATTAGCTAGCCATTTCACACCGGTTACAAGAGCATAGAAATATAATGATATAATTATATTTCAATGGGACAGACCACCTGATGTTTTCAGCTGAGGAGGTGTGGGTGGATGATTGGACAGGCTACACCCCCAGACAATCACATAGATCGTAAATGGGGAACTGGCTGGGCTGCGACACAAGCTATTAAATCTGTTTCACCTGATAACCCATTCTCCCCAACCCCTCCTCAAAACTTTGCCCTGCAGTACTTCTTTCAGCAGCCATCGAGGGTTTGTGGTCTCCTTAAGCTTTCCTTAAAGGTCAGATGCTGCACTGCAACAGGAGGAACGCTAGTAAGCCACTCAGTTCCTCAGCCACTCCCTTTGTTAAAGCAACAGCAGGCAAGGTATCAAGCATGCAAGTGTCCATCAAGGTTAATATTTGACCATCTATTGTATCGCCAGTAACAAGTTATTGGCAGAAATCATAGCCTAAGTGTCACAAATGTATTTATTTATTTTGTATTTCACCTTTATTTAACCAGGTAGGCCATTTGAGAACAAGTTCTCATTTACAACTGCGACCTGGCCAAGATAAAGCAAAGCAGTGCGCCAAAAACAACAACAAACGCTTAAGCAAACGTACAGTCAATAACACAAAAGAAAAATAGAAACATCTATGTACAGTGTGTGCAAATGTAGAAGAGTAGGGAGGTAGGCAAATGTTTAAGGGATGTTTCAAATGTTTAAGGGAGGTATTCGTTTTGGTTTCAACAGCCACAGAAGTCATTAAATCAGTAATGACTTTGTCCATCTGTGACAATGACAATCCTTGTAATGAATAAGCATTACTGTGTGATTATATAAGTACATATGTGAAGAACACACATGGCTGTTTTACATGCCAATTTAATAAAAGTCAAATATTAAAAATGCACACCGTATATCAGAATCGGATTAAAATAAGATGTCTTGCCCGCTAGTTTCTGTTAAAAAATAAAAAGATTATTTTTCACCGCGCTGATGACATTTTGAGGAGTTTATAGGAAAATCGATTCTAATTTAAAGAGTGCCATTAATCTTGCCTCTTGGTCTGTCCATCATACTGGAACTACACATGAATGCCAGCCATTTTACATAAAGAGGTCAGGGGAAACTCAATGGTTTCGGACCATTCGGCCCAGACATGTGTAACCCTTTCCTGCATTCAAATGACTAGTGGCCTCGCAAACACCAGCCGAAAATCTGTTGTTTCAATGTCAAACGGCTTTGTTATATTTCCGTCTTCTGTGATGTATAAAAAGGGTAATATTGGGATGCAAAATCAAAACGTAATACATTTCAACTCTATATCTGACATAGTACAGATGTCTTCTTTTTTTAAGTCCATAACCGTGTATGAGGTGTATACTTTAGTTTCAAAGTAGATTTGTTTAACACCACCAATAATCACTCTGTGTGACCCTGATTTAGCCCACTGCAGTGAAAGGTTAATTAAGGGAAACAAAGAAAATAAATAGAAACAAGAGGGGGGAAGTCATCTCTTTAGAATGTTAATATAAAATGACCAAAATGAATGAGTCAACAGTATTATCAATAGCTGTCTGTGGAATTGGAAGTAGACTTGAAGAGGCTAGTTTTCCCTGCAGCATTGAGACCGCATTGAATGGTGCTGGAGGACATGGCTGCCGTTTTACGGGCTTCTAATCAATTGTGAAATTTTGTGTGCTTTTTCGTATAGTTTGTAACTCATTTTCAGGTTTGGGGAGTAACGGATTACATGTAAATCATTCAGAAAGGATGTTTGCAGAAAATAGGTCTTCCCTGTGGCTCAGTTGGTAGAGCATGGTGTGTGCAACACCAGGGTTGTGGGTTCGATTCCCACGGGGGGCCAGTACAATATATATCTTTTTTAAATGCATGAAATGAAATGTATGCATTCACTACTGTAAGTCGCTCTGGATAAGAGCGTCTGCTAAATGACTAAAATGTAAATGTAAAAAATATTTGACACTTCTCTGTTTTCTCAATGAAATTCAAATCAGCATTGAAAAAAGGCGCAAGTTTGTTCGTTCCACCTGAGCGAGTCTGACCACTATGACGACACACCAAATGTGTTTGATTGATCGCGGGAAAAGCACAGGAAAAGGCTTTCGTAGGCTACAGTCCAAGGTATGTCTTCCAAAGGTGTGACTGCTGTCCAGATCCAAAGATTATCCAACTTGAATAAACGCTTGGATGTAAGGATGACAGCAGTGGTGTTGTTTACGGCGATAAGGACATCACTCATTATTGATATCTACATAGCACATTGATGTGAATCACACTGCTGCTCTCTCATTTAGCTATTTGCGCCTTACGGATTGTGGTTGTTGTGGATGGCTGTTCACAAATCTAAATGTGTATTTTAACCCAATAATGGTTGAATTCAAGAAGTTTAAGCTGCCTATCAATCATTGTTTTTGAAACCAGTGGACAGTCAGTGAAAAATGCGTTTTTGTAACAGCTGCATAGTGTGGATCCCAGTCTATGGAATAAAAGTGGGGCTTCTATTGATCAATCTAATTCATGCTGATAAAAAAATATAAATCCATAGGCCTAATGGGCACATGCTCAAACTCGCAAACTTTTGATAGACTTAAAGGGGCAATCTGTAGTTGCTATATACATTTTTTGACTTATAAATTATATATATATAAATCCATTGATTCTTGAAGAATATAACTTATAAATTCCTCATGAGCTTAGTTCAAATGCCACACCATGAGAACCCAAAATATAAACTTGTTTTTCAGCAATGTTTGTAAACATTATTAATGTAAATAAACACTGTATAACATAACATGATTAAAACAATAATCATGGATGGTCAGTCCTTGCATCCAGAACTCTGTCTATTTCTCCAGGCCCGTCTCTCAGCTTTTTACCAAAACAGAGGCTAGGCGATGATTTTGTTATTGTTTCATCTGTGGATTTGCCCTTTAAAACAGATTTCAAAGTGTCACCAACAAAAACGTAAACAATAACAATATAGGCTGGGCCTATAACAAATGCAGCACATGACATTCATTTTTCACAAGTAAATAGCACTTTTATTACCAGGAAGTGAACTCCGAGCATGGGCTGACCAACTGGCAAGTGTCTTCACTGACATTTTCAACCTCTCCTTGTCTGATTCTGTAATACCAACATGTTTCAAGCAGACCACCATAGTCCCTGTGCACAAGAACACAAAGGCAACCTGCCTAAATGACCACCGACCCGTAGCACTCACATCTGTAGCCATAAAGTGCTTTGAAAGGCTGGTCATGGCTCACATCAACACCATTATCCCAGAAACCCTAGACCCACTCCAAATTGCATACCGCAGCAACAGATCCACAGATGATGCAATCTCTACTGCACTCCACACTGCCATTTCACACCTGGACAAAAGGAACACCTATGTGAGAATGCTATTGACTACAGCTCAGCGTTCAACACCATAGTGCCCTCAAAGCTAATTTCTAAGCTAAGGACCCTGGGACTAAACACCTCCCTCTGCAACTGGATACTGGACTTCTTAACGGGCCGCCACCAGGTGGTAAGGGTAGGAAACAACACATCCGCCACACTGATCCTCAACACGGGGCCCCTCAGGGGTGCATGCTCAGTCCCTCCTGTACTCCCTGTTCCCTCATGACTGCACGGCCAGGCATGACTCCAACACCATCATTAAGTTTGCAGATGACACAACAGTGGTAGGCCTGATCACCGACAATGATGAGACAGCCTATAGGAAGGAGGTCAGAGACCTGACTGTGTGGTGCAAGGACAACAACCTCTCCCTCAACGTGATCAAGACAAAGGAGATGATCGTGGACTACAGGAAAAGGAGGGCCGAGCACACCTCCATTCTCATCGTCGGTGATGTAGTGGAGCAGGTTGAGAGCTTCAAGTTCCTTGGTGTCCACATCACCAATAAACTATCATGGTCCAAACACACCAAGACAGTTGTGAAGAGGGCACAACAATGCCTATCTCAGGAGACTGAAAAGATTTGGCATGGGTTCTCAAATGTTCAACAGCTGCACCAGAGAGCATCCCGACTGGTTGCATCACCGCCTGGTTTAGCAACTGCTCGGCCTCTGACCGCAAGGCACTACAGAGAGTAGTGTGAAAACCCCAGTACATCACTGGGGCCAAGCTTCCTGCCATTCAGGACCTCTATACTAGGCGGTGTCAGAAGAAGGCCCCCTCAAAAAATGCAAAAGACACTGGCCACCCAAGCCAGACTGTTCTCTCTGCTACCTCACGGCAAGCGGTACCGGTGTGCCAAGTCTAGGTCCTAAAGGCTTCTTAACAGCTTCTACCCCCAAGCCATAAGACTGCTGAACAGCTCATCAAATGGCCACCCGGACTATTTGCATTGAACCCCTCTTTTTTTTTTTTTTACACCTCTGCTACTTGCTGTTTATTATCTCTGCATAGTCACTTTGCCCATACCTACATGTACATATTACCTCAATTACCTCGACTAACCTGACTCGGTCCCGATACCCCCTGTATACAGCCTAATTATTGTTACTTCATATTTTTTTACTTTGGTTTATTTAGTAAATATTTTCTTAACTCTTAGTTTTCTTAAAACTGCATTGATGGTTAAGGGATTGTAAGTAAGCATTTCACAGTAAGGTGTATTCAGCGCTTGTGACAGATACAATTTGATTTGATTTGTGTCTGGCCATGTGCTGGTCTGAGAGAAAGTATTCTGGCATGCAGGCTGAGGCCCGGAGCCCCTGACCACAGGATCAGTATGTATGTCTGTCTGAGTGTCTGTCTGTCTGGGAGAGAGATTAAGCCTCTACAAGAGACTGTAGATGTTCTTCTCCTGTGTAACTCTATTGAAGTGGAATCATTGAAAACACAATTTTCTTGGGTTCTCTTTCAATTATTTGTTGAAAGAGAACCAATCACTCACGTCTGTCGGAGACATATAGGTCGAGTGGCGAATGAGGTGAGCCCCTCCCCACAGCGTAAAGAGCAACTCGCCCGCCCTCTGATAATTCTCACCTCTCTTCTTCGTGAGAAGAGTACTACTCTAAGCTCTCCTCAGCACGACTTGATCTGTTTTCTGTTCAACTGTTTGCAGGTGTGTCGTGAGGTTACGCCGCCAAGTTCACATTTTACAGCTCTCATCTTCGGTGTTGGGTGACTTTACAGAAAGCAACGTTTTCGTTTCAGGTAAGAATTAGCTTTTCGGCATTTTCTTCCCTTTGTCTTCTTCCGTTTTTTGTTCATTGCAAGACCAACAAAGCTCTAGCTTCCTTTGGCTAACATTGTGCTAACTGCGATCTAAGGCACTGCATCGCAGTGCTAGAGGTGCCACTATAGATCCGGGTTTGATCCCAGGCTGTGTCGCAGCCGGCCACGACCAGGAGACCCATGAGGCGGCACACAATTGGCCCAGCGCCGTCCGGGTTAGGGGAGGGTTTGGCCAGCTGGGATGTCGTTGTCCCATCGTGCTCTAGCGACACCTTGTGGCGGCCGGCCGCATGCACGCTGACTTCGGTCGCCAGCTGTACAGTGTTCCTCCGACACATTGGTGCGGCTGACTTCCGGGTTAAGCGATCAGTGGGTCAAGAAGCAGTGCAGCTTGGCGGGGTCGTGTTTTGGATGACGCATGTTTTTTGACCTGCGCCGCTCCTGAGTCTGTACGGGAGTTGCAGCGATGGGACAAGACTGTAACTCCCAATTGGATATCACGAAATTGGGATGAAAAAGGAGTAAAAAAATATTAACTGAAAAAAATACATTATGCTAATTAGCTAGGATACTAGGTCACGAGGCGTACGCTAGCTACACTCATTGTTAAAGGACTGGCTTCTCCGACTAGCACTGTGCTAACTAGCTAGGCAATTAGCCCACGTGGCTATTAGCTCACTTTGTCCTCGAATTAGCTGTTTTATGCAGCCATGGAGCCTACTAGCTCGGCCCAAGGGGTACCGAGCAAAGCCCGGCCCCTGTTGCAGCACCGGCACATCCGTGTCCGTGCGGGGAAACCAGTTCAGGCAAGGACATGAACCATCTGTGTGTCGTTTGCCTGGGTCTCGTACACGCGCAAGCAACATTCGACAACCCCCCCAGTCATGCGTCCATCGGAGAGTATGCAGAACATCTAAGTCTGCTTCATCTCCCACATTTCCTTTGAGCGTGAAAACTACCGCACAGACCCAGCCCTCATGGGCTGACATCTTGGATGGCTACCCCAAGGACCTTCAAACACTTTTCCAGGGCTTGGCTAGGGCTGTGGCGGTCATGACATTCTGTCAGTCAGATTGTCAAGCGAATAACTGCCGGTCTCACGGTAATTGACCATTAATTAACATAAACACATTTAGCATCTTCCACGCATGGCCTACAAGACTTTTGGAACATCTACATTTTAAAAAGTCTAACAAATCCATTTAATGTAGCCTACACCATCACAATAAATCCATTATTTATTTTAGACAAGTCTAAAGAAACACGATATGAAGAAAATGTAGTCTATTTCAGAAGAACAGAATAGCATGCTCTGAGTTGTCCTTATGTTAGGCCCTGATGCCATATGGGTGTGGGCTACACTAGTTAATTTAGCAGGCAAGATTCGCTTATAAATTCCGTGGAATTATTTTATATTAAATAGTACGAAAAAAACAATTGAACATGAAATAGAATAAAATAAAATAGAAAGGATATTTTCTCCAAACGATTCCCGAGGGAGTGTGCGCACGTGGCTATTCTGTGTTGAGCGGTTAACAAAGAAACAGGTCCTCCTACATGTAGAATGATTTATGCAACTCTGATACAAACGTTGGGTTATATGCTTTTGATTTTTAAAACATTCTGGCTGCATGATGCGACTCTGATGATGATGATTTGAAAACAGTTGCATGAAAGACATGAGCTCTGCACTGTTTCACGCGCAGGCTGCACACCCTTCATCAGTCTCTCATTCACAATTTGACAAGCACTTGATAATATTCTCACCAGGCCTCAAATTTCCCGGCGGCATTCCCGTTGTGTGGCCATAACGCCCGCTAAAAAAGTCCATGCCTTTTGCAGCCAAAGTGGCCATTGTGCATTCTGAAAGTATTCAGACCCCTTGACTTTTTTCCACATTTTGTTATGTTAAAGCCTTATTCTAAAATGGATTTAATGAATTCTTCCCTCATCAATCAACACACAATACCCCATAACGACAAAGAGAAAACAGGTTTAGACATTTTTGCAAATGTATTAAAAATAAAAACAGAATTACCTTATTTACATAAGTATTCAGACTCTTTACTATGAGACTTGAAATTGAGCTCAGGTGCACCATGTTTCCATTGATCATCCTTGAGATGTTTCTACAACCTGATTGGAGTCCACCTGTGGTAAATTCAATTGATTGTACATGATTTGGAAAGGCACACACCTTTCAAAATAAGGTCCCACAGTTGACAGTGCATGTCAGATCAAAAACCAAGCCATGAGGTTGAAGGAATTTTCCATAGAGATCTGGGGATTGAAGGTCCCCAAGAACACATTGGCCTCCATCATTCTTAAATGGAAGAAGTTTGGAACTACCAAGACTTCCTAGAGATGGCTGCCCGGCCACACTGAGCAATCTGGGGAGAAAGGCCTTGGTCAGGGAGGTGACCAAGATACCGATGGTCACTCTGACAGAGCTCCAGAGTTCCTCTGTGGAGATGGAAGAACCTTCCAGATGGACAACCATCTCTGCAGCAATCCACCAATTAGGCCTTTATGGTTAAATGGCCAGACGGAAGCTACTCCTAAGTAAAAGGCACATGATGGCAAACTCCAAGCAGAATAAAAGCCGCCTAAAGGACTCTCAGACCATGAGAAACAAGATTTTCTGGTCTGATGACACCAAGATTGAACTCTTTAGCCTGAATGCCAAGCGTCAAGTCTGGAGCAAACCTGGCACCATCTCTACGGTGAAGCATGGAGGTGGCAGCAGCATCATGCTGTGGGCATGTTTTTCAGTGGCAGGGACTGAGAAACTAGCCAGGATCGAGGGAAAGATGAACGTAGCAAAGTAAAGAGACATCCTTGATGAAAACCTACTCCAGAGTACACAGGACCTCAGACTGGGGCGAAGGTTCACCTTCCAACAGGACAACGACCCTCAGCACACAGCCAAGACAACGCAGGAGTGGATTGGGGACAAGTCTCTGAATGTCCTTGAGTGGCCCAGCCAGAGCCCGGACTTGTACCCGACCTAACATCTCTGGAGAGACCTGAAAATAGCTATGCAGCGACGCTCCCCATCCAACCTGGCAGAGCTTGAGAGGATCTGCAGAGAAGAATGGGAGAAACTCCCCAAATACGTGTGGCATGCTTGTAGCGTCACACCCAAGAAGACTTACGTCTGTAATCGCTGCCAAAGGTGCTTCAACAAAGTACTGAGTAAAGGCTCTGAATACTTATTTAAATGTAATATTTCCGTTTTTATTTTTATTAGCAAAAACTTATAAAAAAAAGTTTTTCTTTGTCATTATGGGGTATTGTGTGTAGATTGATGAGGGAAAAAAACTATTTATTTATATATATATGTAACAGTGTAGGTTCCGTCCCTCTCTTCGCCCCAACCCGGGCTCGAACCAGGGACCCTTGCACACATCAACAACTGACACCCCACGAAGCATCGTTACCCATCGCGCCACAAAAGCCGCGGCCCTTGCAACGCAAGGGGAAACCCTACTTCAAGTCTCAGAGCGAGTGACGTCACTGATTGAAATGCTATTAGCGCGCACCACCGCTAACTAACTAGCCATTTCACATCGGTTACACACATAATATATATATATATATATATATATATATATATATATATATATATATATATATATATATATATATATATATATATATATATATATATATATATATATATATACATATACACACACACACATATACATATATATATATATATATATAGATATATATATATATATATATATATATATATAGATATATATATATATATATATATATATATACATATACACACACACACATATACATATATATATATATATATATAGATATATATATATATAATATATATATATATATATATATATATATATATATGTGTGCGTGTGTATGTGTATATATATATATATATATATTAATATCACATTTACAGTGCCTT
This sequence comes from Salmo salar, assembly GCF_965601325.2. Lineage (NCBI taxonomy): Eukaryota > Metazoa > Chordata > Actinopteri > Salmoniformes > Salmonidae > Salmo > Salmo salar. The sequence goes on from NC_138294.1 coordinate 44,805,627, forward strand.
CGGAAAGTATTCAGACCCCTTGACTTTTTCCACATTTTGTTCCGTTACAGCCGTATTCTAAAATTGATTGAATAGTTTTTTCCCTCATCAATATATATACACACATTTGCAATTATTTCTAAAAAACGTATTTTGCTTCATCATTATGGGGTATTGTGGGTAGATTGATGGGGGAAAAAAACAATTTAATCCATTTTAGAATAAGTCTAACAACAAAACGCGGAAAAGGTCAAGGGGTCTGAATACTTCGCGAATGCACTGTACGCCAGTTAGACTCTAAGTCGGTTTAAAGCGGATTAATATGCTTAATTTTTTATTTGGACACTTTAGTTGTGATACAAACCTTATCAACATATAGGACTATGGGCTAGGCTAAATGAGGTGTGTGACTATGATTAGAAAAGTCGAAAAGAAAGGCATGCGCTGTTTCTTGCCTTACTGCACAAGCTGGGCATCATTCACTAGTGAAAGGCTAATATTGTTACCCATCAGACTACTCTTAATTTAATCTTGCCTTTACATATACTAAATAATATGTGTGAAATTAGTTTAGATATAGAATGGACGCATCAGACTATTCTTAATTTAATCTTGTCTTTACATATATTAAACAATATATGTATGTTTCAGCATGACAATGCCCCCGTTCACAAAGCGAGGTCCATACAGAAATGGTTTGTCGAGATCGGTGTGGAAGAACTTGACTGTGCTGCACAGAGCCCTGACCTCAACCCCATGGAACACCTTTGGGATGAATTGGAACGTCGACTGCGAGCCAGGCCTAATCGCCCAACATCAGTGCCCGACCTCACTAATTCCCTTGTGGCTGAATGGAAGCAAGTCCCCGCAGCAATGTTCCAACATCTAGTGGAAAGCCTTCCCAGAAGAGTGGAGGCTGTTATAGCAGCAAAGGGGGGACCAACTCCATATTAATGCCCATGATTTTGGAATGAGCTGTTCGACGAGCAGGTGTCCACATAATTCTGGCCATGTAGTGTATGAAACAACATAACAAGGCGTGTTTCCCACCGTGTTATTGTCGAAGCCTATAGGACAGGATGAGATATATAGTCCTTAAAAGTGGAGAAAGTCTTCACCCTCTGTCTATAAGGTCCTGCAGAAAGCATAACATCTTGGATACAGATCAATGGTCAGGGTTCTGTACAGACGAGTCAAGTTCTTCCACACCGATCTCGACAAACCATTTCTGTATGGACCTCGCTATGTGCACGGGGGCATTGTCATGCTGAAACAGAAAAGGGCCTTCCCCAAACTGTTGCAACAGAATTGTCTAGAATGTCATTGTATGCTGTAATGTTAAGATTTCCCGTCACTGGAACTAAGGGGCCTAGCCCAAATCATTAAAAACAGCCCCAGACCATTAATCCTCCTCCACCAAACTTTCCATTTGGCACTATGCATCCGGGCCAAGTAGCGTTCTCCTGGCATCTGCCAAACCACTCATCACTCCAGAGAACGCGTTTCCACTGCTCCAGAGTCCAATGGCGGCGAGCTTTACACCACTCCAGCCGATGCTTGGCATTGCACATGGCGATCCTAGGCTTGTGTGCGGCTGCTCGGCAATGGAAACCCATTTCATGATGCTCCCAACGAACAATTCTTGTGCTGACATTGCTTCCAGAGGCAGTTTGGAACTCGGTAGTGAGTGTTACAACCGAGGACAGAAGATTGTTACACGCTACGTGCTTCAGCACTCGGCGGTCCCGTTCTGTAATCTTGTGTGGCCTACCACTTCGTGGCTGAGCCTTTGTTGCTCCTAGATATTTCCACTTCACTATAACAGCACTTACAGTTGACCGGGGCAGCTCTAGCAAGGCAGATATTTGACGAACTGACTTGTTGGAAAGGTGCAATCTTATGACGGTGCCACGTTTAATGTCACTGAGCTTTTCAGTATGGGCCATTCTACTGCCAATGTTTGTCTATGGAGATTGCATGGTTGCATGTTCGATTTTATACCCCTGTCAGCAACGGGTTTGGCTGAAATACCCGAATCCAATAATTTGAAGGGGTGTCCACATTCTTTTGGGCATGTAGTGTATCTCCCTCATAATATCAGAGAACCAGGGTTACGCAAGTAACCTTAAGTTTTGCTCACCACTGCTTTGGTTGAGTGACAGCCAAATAAGGCTCATTGGGCGAAATAAACTGAAGCGAGCTCTAGACAGCCTCATCCACAGCCGTTATTGCCATAAGCAGTGGCACACTTGGCTAAAGCTTAACTTAAGTCAAAGACGAAATGCTACTTCACTCCACAAATCAACGTTGACATACCGACAATCCAAGGCAAGGCACGTGTACAAATGAGACGCTACAAAAAGTGAAACATTCATTAAGATGATGTAATCGGCTGGCGTCCAGTTAAAAAGGGTTGGAGCCACTCAGAGCAGAGGAGCAGGATTGACAAGGCTTTGATTGACAGCAGAGAGTAATGAGCTATGCCTGCCTTGCAGTGTCTAGATGTCAGCGGCAGGAACAAATCCTCAAAGTAAATGACAGCCGTCTTCAGATCATCTTCCCCTTATCTGGGTCCATGACTCAAAACTCATACCAACTGATAGGCCCACATTAAAAAAATACTGCAGTTTACTATAGAATACAGTACTTACTATAGACTTCATTAGTAAATGGTAGTATACTGTAGAATACTATACTACATGCTGTAGTATCCCTCGATCATGTGTGGTACTTACTATAGAATGTTGTAGTATACTGTTGAATACTATAGTACACTCCAATAATGTCCGCAAAAACACTACAGTCTGCAAAAACAAATACTACAGTATTTAAGGTAAATGCACCGCACCCATTCCCCTCCTCTACAGTACATGCCAATATGTGCCACCCATAACTGAGAAACCTACATGGCAAGTGTAGACCATATATTATGTTTCCTACAGGTTATAGAAAAGAGCAGAAGCTCTGAACTATCCGTTCAGACCCCAGTCCTACCTACCTACAGGTTATAGAAAATGCAGTAGGTTTCCTCAAGGAGAATGTCTCCACTTCTAAGTCAAAGATAATAAAACAAAAACACTATAGTAAATACTACAGTAATTTCTGCAAAAATACTACAGAAATACTAGAGTATACGACAGTCCACAAAAACACTACAGTAATTACTATAGTATATAATACAGTTTTTATACGGTAGTTAACTGTAAATACTAGAGTATACTACAGGTAAATACTACAGTATTGCAGACTTTAGTTTACAAAAACACTACAGTGAATACTATTTATACCATAGTATAGTATCTTTTCATGTATGGGGATGGCGAATAGACATGTAGATGAAATTATGCGCAAAAAAAAACACACCTAAAGAAGACACGATAGCATCTCCCTTCTCCCTAGAAATGGTGATATCCAATGTACCTATTGCATGTGGAAATGTTTAGGCCGAAAGGCTATTCCATGGATTCTCTCTTACTCCCTCCCTCCCTCCCATTATCGCCAGGGATCTGCTCTCCTTTGTTGCGGTCCCTGGGTATTTCCATAGAGTTGCAGGTGGATCCTCTGTACCGAGTGCGCACTGCGAAAAGATGCTTCAGTATTCTGCTCAGCTCTCCCTCCCTACCTTTCTCATCTCAAGAGCTTACTCCAGCACACAGGGAACAGAGCCAAAATGTGTAGGGACGGGGGGTGGGGGAAGATTTAGAATAAGGGATAATACCAAAATAAATGGACATACTGAAAAACAGCACAGTAGCCTGTGGGTATTTTGAGGGTAGTTCTGAAGCTGTGATTCTAAATTCACTGAGTGTAACCATCACGGTCTCTCTTTGTATTCGAGTGCTTCAATGTTTGATTATGGAAATCACTATGACAGTCTCAGCTAAAGCGCTCCACCAGACCGAGGGCATTTAACCTCTGAAGCGGATGCCGTGCTAGGAGGGATACAATTTGAGTCTGTTGCAGTCATAAAGCTCTAAGCGTGCTCATAACTCATGCAAATTAATGTTTATTCATCCTTGTAAAACGGAATGATTACTAACTAGTTGACCAGTTGAGAGGCAATGTGCATGTGGTCACCTAAATACAATCAAAGCTGATCCAGATGAGTGAATGATGACCACTGAGAGACTACTCTGAATGAACACTATGTTGACAGGAACTGTCTGCCAGTGTGGCAATGAAACAAAGCACTATAGGCCTGATTCAGACTTCCCTAAGTACGCCTTTCCTACGCACTTCTCATTAGTTGGTATTCAGATTTACCTTATGCAGGTGCGTAATGGGCTTTGCAGGTGTGGTTCCCTTGCGTGTGCTGAAAACATTTCATTCAACTGCTGATAACCACTTGCTGGACAACAGATTTTCTCGTGGAGTTTTCATTCAATAGGGTTTTCAATACATTTGACTTCAGCCATCCCTTTAAATACGGTGTACCTTTCATTCGAATTTTGTCGACAGACTCGCTAGACTACGTCGAGAGAGCTGGTTCAGAATATTAGGGATTAATGAAAGAAAGCTATCTAAATATATGCATATTTCATCTCAGTTTCACCACCACCTGGTAGATTTAAAAATGCTCTGATCTTGTAGATTATTAAGGCAAATTTTAAGGTTAGTATGTATGAATCATGAAAAACACTGGTTTGAAAACCAAGTTGTTTGCAAAGGTACTTGCCATTAAATTGTAGCTGCTTTGTAGGAAATCTAATTAGCGATGATCAAACTGGGTTTATAAAAGGTCGTTTAGCGTCAGACAATATTAGACGTCCATATCATAAATGAGTCCGAAATTGACCTAGTCCCTGCTGCAGTTTTTAGTTTGGATGCAGAAAAAAGCCTTTGATAGGCTACAATGGAACTACGTGGAGTGTTTTGGAGTAGTGTTTTTTTTGGTAAAGGATTTATCTCCATGTTAAAAACATTGTATTCTGCATCCCAAGCAGTTGTGCAGATGGGAAACATTCTAGCCAATACTTTCTGTTTACAACGTTCCTCAAAACAAGGAAGTCCATTATCACCCTGTCTTTAGAGCCCCTTGTTCAAGAGATTAGATTGGACCCACTTATTTCACCTATCACAATATTCACCCACTCTATGCCGATGACACCTTATTGTATATCTCAGACATTTCAAATTCCATTCCACAGATTCTCAAATTATTTAATATTTTCGGTTCAGTCTTTGGATATAAAATAAACTGGGAAAATCTACACTGGTGCCCCTAAATAGCCCTGCTAAATTGCTTACTTTGCCTGCTGCATCTCCAGTGCAGTGGCACGAGGCAGACTTTATTTATTTGGGCATATGCATACCCACTAAATCTTCCCAAGTTTGCAGAAGGAACTATGTCCAACTGAAAGAGGAGATCACGTCTGATTTGCAGTTAGGATTGCGATAGTAAAAATGAATGTACTCGGTTGACTAAATGTTATTTTCTCTATGCTATGCCTCCTCCGCCAAAATACTTTGAGGAATTAAAGTCAATGACCTCAAAGTTTATTTGGAAATAAAAAAAGCCCCGCATTCGCTATGATACTCTGAGGCAGTTAAAGGAAACAGGAGGTTTGTCTTCCAGATTACAAATTATATTACTGGTCTTTCCTAATAAAATCCTTAAGAGTACGGTCCGATGATTCTATTGTAGCTTCTTGGAGAGGCACAGAGGAAGCAATTGTTGCCAGGCATAGATAGCATTCAAAAAATGTAGTTCAATTATACATTTCCAACTACAAGTATTGTACTACGCTGAGAAACATATAGGCTACACTAAGACGTTCTGTGAATCTTCTCCTATATGACATAACCATAACTTGTTGACATATAGTAAGCCTTTTGTGTACCCATTGTGGGCTGATAAGGGTGTGCATACCTTGCGATACATGTATAATGATAAGGGGCTAATACCTTTCCAGGACCTCAAACAAAATGTATTCACTTCCATGTTTTTCATGGTACCTTTACTTACAGTTAAGGTCTACGTTAAAAGCTTATGGTGTACGATGGGATTCGGCGTTAACATCTCACTTAATGCTTACATGGATTGACCCTTTATTAACTTCTACAATGGTCTCTGCCACTTATGATTGCCTGCTGTCTGTTAAATGCTCTACATTGGGTGCCACTCCAGTATGTAACTGCGAAATGGAGGGATTGGGGCACGACCTGAACTGGGATACTATCTGGGAAAATGTATTTGTGACCTCTAAAGACCACCATTATAAGTGTATAGGCCAAAAGTATATGGACACCTACTCGTCGAACATCTCAATCCAAAATCACGGGTATTAATATGGAGTTGGTCACCCCTTGCTGCTATAACAGTCTCCACTCTTCTGGGAAGGCTTTCCACTAGATGTTGGAACATTGCTGCGAGGACTTGCTTCCACAAGAGCCAAAAGAACATTAGTGAGGTCGGGCACTAATGTTCGGCGATTAGGCGTGGCTCGCAGTTGGGGTTCCAATTCATCCCAAAGGTGTTCCATGGGGTTGAGGTCAGGTCTCTGTGCCGTCCAGTCAAGTTCTTCCACACCGATCTTGACAAACCATTTTTTCCAAATTTTGTTGTGCTACAGCCTGAATTTAAAATAGATTAAATTGCATTTTTTTTTTGGTCACTGGCCTACACACAATATCCCATAATATCCCATTTTTACAAATGTCTTAAAAATGTAAACCTGAAATGTCTAGAGTCAATAAGTATTCAACCCCTTTGTTTTGGCAAGCCTAAGTAAGTTCAGGAGTAATCATTTGCTTAACAAGTCACATAATAAGTTGCATGGACTACAATAATAGTGTTTAACATGATTTTTTAATGACTTCCTCATCTTTGTACCCCACACATAGAATTATCTGTTAGGTCCCTCAGTCAAGCAGTGAATTTCACAGATTCAACCACAAAAAGACCAAGGGGGTTTTCCAATGCCTCGCAAAGAAGGGCACCTATTGGTACAGTGGGGGAAAAAAGTATTTGATCCCCTGCTGATTTTGTACATTTGCCCACTTACAAAGAAATGATCAGTCTATCATTTTAATAGAGGGTTTATTTGAACAGTGAGAGACGGAATAACAACAAAGAAATCCAGAAAAACGCATGTCAAAAATGGTATAAAATGATTTGCATTTTAATGAGGGAAATAAGTATTTGACCCCTCTGCAAAACATGACTTAGTACTTGGTGGCAAAACCCTTGTTGGCAATCACAGAGGTCAGACGTTTCTTGTAGTTGGCCACCAGGTTTGCACACATCTCAGGAGGGATTTTGTCCCATTCCTCTTTGCAGATCTTTTCCAAGTCATTAAGGTTTCGAGGCTGAGGTTTGGCAACTCGAACCTTCAGCTCCCTCCACAGATTTTCTATGGGATTAAGGTCTGGAGACTGGCTAGGCCACTCCAGGACCTTAATGTGCTTCTTCTTGAGCCACTCCTTTGTTGCCGTGGCCGTGTGTTTTGGGTCATTGTCATGCTGGAATACCCATCCACGACCCATTTTCAATGCCCTGGCTGAGGGAAGGAGGTTCTCACCCAAGATTTGACAGTACATGGCCCCGTCAACTGATGTGGTGAAGTTGTCCTGTCCCCTTAGCAGAAAAACACCCCCAAAGCATAATGTTTCCACCTCCATGTTTCACGGTGGAGATGGTGTTCTTGGGGTCATAGGCAGCATTCCTCCTCCTCCAAACACAGCGAGTTGAGTTGATGCCAAAGAGCTCCATTTTGGTCTCATCTGACCACAACACTTTCACCAGTTGGCCTCTGAATCATTCAGATGTCCATTGGCAAACTTAAGACGGGCATGTATATGTATTCTTGAGCAGGGGGACCTTGCGGGCGCTGCAGGATTTCAGTCCTTCACGGCGTAGTGTGTTACCAATTGTTTTCTTGGTGACAATGGTCCCAGCTGCCTTGAGATCATTGACAAGATCCTCCCGTGTAGTTCTGGGCTGATTCCTCACCGTTCTCATGATCATTGCAACCCCACGAGGTGAGATCTTGCATGGAGCCCCAGGCCGAGGGATATTGACAGTTCGTTTGTGTTTCTCCCATTTGCGAATAATCGCACCAAATGTTGTCACCTTCTCACCAAGCTGCTTGGCGATGGTCTTGTTGCCCATTCCAGCCTTGTGTAGGTCTACAATCTTGTCCCTGACATCCTTGGAGAGCTCTTTGGTCTTGGCCATGGTGGAGAGTTTGGAATCTGATTGATTGATTGCTTCTGTGGACATGTGTCTTTTTTACAGGTAACAAGCTGTGGTTAGGATCACTCCCTTTAAGAGTGTGCTCCTAATCTCAGCTCGTTACCTGTATAAAAGACACCTGGGAGACAGAAATCTTTCTGATTGAGGGGGGGTCAAATACTTATTTCCCTCATTAAAATGCAAATCAATTTATAACATTTTTGAAATGTGTTTTTCTGGATATTTTAGTTGTTATTATGTCTCTCATTGTTCAAATAAACCTACCATTAAAATTATAGACTTATCCTTTATCAGTGGGCAAACATACAAAATCAGCAGGGGATCAAATACTTTTTTCCCCCACTGTAGATGGGTAAAAATAATAACATTAGGCTACAACTAGCAATACAAATGGCTCTGAGATACGAATAATATTACTACACAGATCATACATGTAACTTTAGCTAGCGAGCCAGCCAGCTAACGTTAGCTAGCTAACAGTACACTTTCACTTGAAATTAAAATGACTTTCTGACAAAATTGGAAACATGTAATATCTGAAAATGTAGCTAGCTAGACTATCTTACCCGTATACATGGATGGACACTTCTCCCTCTCTGTCATGGTTGCCTTAGTTTGAAGATGTAATCCGGAGAGCTGTTTTATACAACAGCCTTCTGTGTGTTCTCTTTTCGACTCCGTCTGCATATCAAACGCCAGAATTTTCTCCATCTCCGTAGAGATCATACTCTAATTCCACCGTGCATTCCACTGATTTCAAAACCCGGTCTTCCAGAAAGTGGAGAGCAACACCTTTGCAGTTCTACTGCCTGATATCTTTCAAAAAAGCCGTATTAGAAAGGATTACCTACACATACTGACCAGTTCATGTTACAGACAGAAGGTGCTACATGGCAGACCAATCCAAACTCATATCTTGGCATGTCCAGCCCCACCCATTAGCTCAGCCAATCATGGCTACCGGGAAGGTTCCTGTCTTTTTCTGTGGCGAAACCAACTAGGCTCGTAATGTAACAATTGTATTTGTATTTACCAGAGGTGTGGACTCGAGTCACATGACTTGGACTCGAGTCAGACTCGAGTCACAAATATGATGACTTGCAACTCGACTTTGACACCAATGATTCGTGACTTAACTTGGACTTGAGCCTTATATCTCGACCTGACTTGATACCCTCCCCAAGCCCAAATATTAAAAATGATGCTATTAAAAAAAGTGTGCAGCGCATCAACTCTTCATTTAACGGATTACAGTTTGAATCGGACAGCAGCCAATCAAATTGTGCCAGCTGAGAAAAAGTTGTGCGTGGCAGCGCAGACGAACGTCGGCGGGTGACCTCAGATGGAGCCCTTGGAAAGATGATACCCAAAATTATTATTTTCGGATATAAAGACGACGCTGTGTCAACAAAAAACGGATAGCAACTTGCAAAACATACGGGAAGAAAATTACAGACGGAGGCGCAACAATTTCCGACTTTGTTCGACATGGTAGCCTAAATCCTGCCTGATGTTACTGCTGTTCCTAAAACCATTGACATATGTTAGCTACTGTAACCACACACAGAGAGTGGTTGGGCGATTGTGTACAAGCCTACATCGCTCGATTGTGCCCCATAGCGATCCTTGATAGTCGATCACATTTGCAGGGGTGTCAATGGTTTTAGGAACAGCAGTAACATCAGACAGGAGGGGGGGGGGGGGGGGGTCTTTCTCATGGCTACCTATGTATTTCCATGGAAATATAACATTCATTTGGAAAGTAATACATTTAAACATATTTTTAAAAGCATTCATGATTTGCGTAAATGTAATATACTAACTATTACTCTTCTTAAAAATATGAAATGGTATTACATTTGGTGAAGAGCACATTATGACTTGTTTAGGACTCGAAACTCAAAGTTTAGGACTTGAGACTTGATACTTGTCGGTCTTGACTTGAGACTTGAGTTGGGACTTGAGTGCTAAGACTTGAGACTTACTTGTGACTTGTAAAACAATGACTTGAACCCACCTCTGGTATTTACAGATGGCATATAAGTTTGTTATTAAGGCACATGATAGTTCACATGTGCCAAAAAATGCATTTAGATTTTTTTTTAAGTTTACTTTCAAATGTCTGGTGAAGTAGTGACACGTGACATATGCCTATTTTCCTGAAATGAGTCACAATTTTACAAAGCGTGAAGAATTTTGAATATAATAAATGGGCAAATGTTGCACAATCCAGGTGTGGAAAGCTCTTCGAGACACTTACTGCTTCTACAAAGTATTGACTTTGACTTTGAAAGTGTGTAAATGAGATATTTCTGCATTTCATTTTCAAAAAATGTGCAAACTTTTCTGAAACATTTATTTGATCCATTTTGAATTCAGGTTGTAACACAACAAAATCTGAAATAAGTCACGGGGCATAAATACTTTCTGCAGGCACTGTATAATAAAAAATAATGCTATTTATAGCCTACTTGTGGAAAAGGGGGCTGCAACACGTCACGTTGATATGATCTTCAGTTTGCTTTGATATAACCGGTTTCAAATTTGTCTCCAGGGATCATTAGGAAAAATAATCTTAAACAATTGCTATGTGTATTTACAATCTCCTTTTCCAAACAGATGACTCATTTACCTAGCCCTTATCAATAGCTCTTTTCAATTTATAAACTACAGTGCATGTAGAATGCTGTTACTTCTTTCTCAAAAAAATTAAGTCTATGCTTTTTCCACTTCATGGTTTCCTCGTGTGTAAAAGTGGGGGCATTATGAGGGAATTAAGTCAACGTCAGAATAAGGGATATCTGTAGACACCTCTGCCATTTCTTTAATCTCCACCCCAAACGAATAACGGATGAAGAGCATGCTATTCTCATGCTTATACCTCCCGAGTGGCTAAGCAGTCTAAGGCACTGCATCTCAGTGCAAGAGTCCCTGGTTCGAATCCAGGATGTATCACATCCGGCCGTGATTGGGAGTCCCATAGGGTGGCGCACAATTGGCCCAGCGTCGTCCAGGTTTGGCCTGGGTAGGCCGTCATTGTAAATAAGTATTTGTTCTTAACTGACTTGCCTAGTTAAATAAAGGTTACATAATAATAATAATAATAATAATAATAATAATAATCATGTATGTTGAAGGTCAGAATACGCATAGAGAGAAAAGTGCATAAAAAGGGAATTACGTTCCATTTCTTCACACTCGGTCGGAATTCCCCCCTATGCCACAAGGGCCCTTCCCAGTCAAACAAGCCCAACTAACATGGAGCTGGGGTCGGCAAAAGAGTAGAGAAAACCCTGTCCAGGAAAAAACAAAGAGGTCCAGTCTGGGTCAAAGGAAAAGGAAAAGATGGGAATTGTAGTCTTCTATACCATACATCTGCAGCAGGAACACGAGAAGAGACAGAATAAGTGAAGGGGAGAGAGCACAAAAGGAAATATATTAAATAGTAATAAGGAGCATGAGGAAGATGGCGCCAATAGAGATGGCAGCTTCGCTTCAAGTCCTTAAGAAACTGTTCAGTATTTTTTATTTATAAGCATTTCGCTACACTCGCAATAACATCTGCTAACCATGTGTATGTGACCAATAAAATTGGATTTTATTTGAAATATGCAGAGCTAATGCACCAGAAAGGACATGTGGAGGCACGTGTGCAACGAAGGCAGAAACTCAATTTGCATTAGTCATACCGCTTCTACACTTCCCCACTCTCTTCCTGCCTCCCTTTCATTGTCTCCTCTGTTCTCCCTTTCTATCACTCTATCACTCTCTCTCTCTGTCAGATCTGTATCAGATAAATAATGAATGTAGAAAAGAAATGTGTTAGGAAGGTTTAACACACAAGCAAAAGGTTATCCCCCCCTCCCTCCCTCCCTCCCTCCCTCCCTCCCTCCCTCCCTCCCTCCCTCCCTCCCTCCCTCCCTCCCTCCTTACCGTCTCTAACTAGCCATCCCCTGAGAAGGTTCCATTCTCTCATGCACATACAGAACCGTACGGTGGTGGTGGTGGCGCTGGAAAGACCAGGGACCCCTGGGGGTTGTGAGCTGCAGTACAGTATATACAGGCAGGGAAACCTTGAGAAGGAATTCATCAGCAACATTGACAATGCTGCTGTAACCTTGGTAGCTGCTTAGTGTTCTGGCCATGAATATTACACAGTACACCTAAAAGCATGCATCAAATGAACACTACAACAAACTACTTTGTTCATATGATGCCATGTTGAGGACGCATTGAGGACAATTCATCATTAGTTGGCATTCAAAGATACGTCTGCAGTCAATCGCGTATCAGGTCCCCATTTGTTAATAGTTAAATCGGATTACACAACCTACTAGCTAAAAGTAACTACCATATCTTATAGCCTGTATAAGATAGTTTGTTGATTGTTAAAAACACTTAGCCGGACATTTCTGGGCAGCGTGGAGGGCATATGCTAATTTGTGGAGCTCAGAGAGGTAAAACAGATGCTCCAATACTGTTGCTAATCATGTCTGTTGACACAGAGGCCAACAGAGTCATTAATCATGCAAATGTTGGCAACTCCTAATAACTACAGTAACATTACAAATAGGAGGCACTGGATCAGATTAATGTTGACTCCTGATGGCATTAAACAAACATACACGAGGCTGTGACCAATATGAACTCAGCTGTATCTCTTTCCTCTCCACTTGGTCCATTATCGATCAGACATGAACCCGCCACCATTTTATTTTCCCCATGTAAAAAAACAGCAACATATGCGGCTGATGCAACACAGGATGGCCTAGTACTCACCTTGCTAAGAATGTTAAAAACAGGCCATGTGTCCAGAAAGCAACAGTAGCAGAGGGAGACAGATTATCTTGTGTAAATGCTTTCCTTAAACATCCTGGCTGAGGTGTGGTAGGGTTGTCAACCCACAAATGAAAACACCCAGCAGCCTCCCTGCCTACCGTAGCTTGCCTCACCCAGCCTGCAAGGGCCTATTAGGCAGTGCAATCTCTGGCCTCTCTCCATCTCCGTGGCTGCTGTCCGAAATGAGACTTCCACTCAGTGCACTGGATATGTGGCAAAAGGTGTATAATAAATGGCATGCGTACTAAGCTGGTATTACAAATGTCTACGCTATGCTAAAGTACAATACATTCTTCATAAAAAAAGATGAAAGAACTGTAAAATAGCAACAAAATATTCTCAGCCAATAATTATTTGTGAGGACTTTTATTTTGCATCACTGTTCAGTTGGAACTGGTCTGACATGCTCAGGTGGAAAGCACGCTACGGACGTCAAGCCACTGTAGGTTGAAGGATCAATGGAGCTGCGTCTCCTCTACATGTTGAATCACAGAACTAGAAGAGCCAGACCACAGATCGGTCTATGGTTTCGCTGCTTGTTAACAGTCAGTATCGATCTTCAGTCTCAGTGCTCTTAGACGGAGTCTATGGACAGAGTCAGTCTGTGCTCTTGGTACAGTAGAGGGCCTGGATGGGTCCAATTAAAGTGTTGAAGCTGTATCTCCAGCCCTGACAAGATGTCTATGGCAACTCCTATGGAGCAACAGCACACTGGAGTACAACAGCCCCTCCGCAGGCGGACAAAGACTATTAAAAGATCTGGAATCAAACACAGGACATGTTCTATCTCTCTTAAACAACAGAACTAACCCCCCCCCCCCCCAATAAAATAAAAATCGCAGCACTCCCAACCCAAATTACTTCCCACAGGAGAGATAGGGGAGAGAGAGATACACTTGCAGTACTCAGGGGTCAGGTCTGGCAGTGTTTTACATATATGAGATGCTCTTTGGATCTCTGTTATTCCTGTGTCTGTGTGAAAGATGTGGAGGGATTAACTGTATATACACACTAGAAACTGCATATATCGCTTATGCATTTTATCTGAAGGTCGGCAGTTTTATAGTAAGCCTTTTTGTATATACCTGCATACAGGGAACCCTGTGGCTATTTAGCTGAAGAGGATCAGACACAAAAGCCTATTCTTCCTGTTCCGTGCTCTTAATTGACAAAATGTCCTTTTATCTTTTTATAGTGAGTCAAGCAGGTATGTGAAATATGGCTGTTTTATTGAGCTGCACCCATCTCTGTGCCTGTGGGTTGTGGCCTGGCCAGGAAGACTTCCTCTTGCCGTGAGGGACGGGCCTGTCTGCTGCAGAGAGAGAGGGAGAGCGAGAGAGAGAGACTATTGTATTGAATCATCAATACTCAGTGGCCACCTTGTCAGAACCAGAGCAGGCCAGGGCAGACAACCACTTTCCTCGGGGGTTGACACTACCCAGCCTGCGATAGAAACAATTAGCTGAGCTACATGGCAGTCCGAAGCCAGATAAAGACTGAGGTGAGCAAAGAACACCGGGGTGGAAGCCCTCACTCATAGAGAATGGCTCCAAGGCTTCCGATTGGCTGCGCTAGCCCTCTCATCCTGACGTCTCCCTGTGATAGGTGGCTGCGGGTGGAGGGAAAACTAGTTGTGGATTAGCCTTTCTCCTTTCTCTTCTCTCTTCTCTCTCTAGCCTCTTTAAATGACTCACCCAGCAGCTTAAATAAACTCAGCCCACAGAGGATTTAACAACAAGCATTAGGCAGTTTTTAATGCACTGAAAACTCCCTAACACTTGACTTTAGGCTCCCAAACATTCAATCACTTTAGCAAAAATAGCATGCTGCTTACAGTAACAACTAAAGAAAAGTAATGTCAACTGGCATAAAGGGATTTGACTCTCGGTTCATATGATTTCATTTCCTCTCCTGAAGGTATAGGCCCACCTGATAGAGCTTTGTGTCAGAAGTAGGAAGTCAAAGAAATGGGAGCGGTGTCTCGTAATTTCACCACAGATTGAAACATTTATTTGAACGACAAGTAAGAGGCTGCAATTCTACAAAAAGGCCCCGAATTGTAATTTTCACTTTATGCCAGGTATCAAAGATACGAAAGAGTGCGTCAAACAAATGTGAAGGCCGACCAGAGCTGAAAATGTTTTCTGGCACTGTGGTGGTGCTGCTGAAGAGGGAGCAACGCACAGACACTCAGAGACGGCTATACACACAGCATTATTTTTAGAAGGCAATCCTGCTGGTATGCAAATAAGCCTCTTTAACAGACTGCTTCAGTGTCACTGATCGCAGGCAAATCCTTTCAAGTTGTCCTCTCTCTGTGTTTTGTGTTTTATATATCATCCTCATGCATTCTTACACAAGTCCATTTTCTGGAACACAACGTCCTCATTCCTTTATCTCAAGTAATCCGGGAAAAATTATTTTGTCATCTGCATCGATTTCCATGTTTCCTTATTTACTGTATGTATGGACCTGTTCAGTCTAATACTGGATCTCAATACCATACCTGCTTGCTTTTAGCAGCAGTGAGATTTAATTTCTGCTAGGCTGTAACAGCATAACAATATGACCACAAAACAGACTACACCATGTAATTAACACAACCAATGTTTAGCAGATGTTGTCTCTTTTTGCCAGATGTGCAGGACCAGTCAAAAGTTTGGACACATCTACTCATTCAAGGGTTTTTCTTTATTTGGACTATTTTCTACATTGTAGAATAATAGTGAAGACGTCAAAACTATGAAAGAACACATATGGAATCATGTAGTAACCAAAAAAGTGTTAACCAGCACGGGATCGTTAAACCTCCCCGGGACGGTTGAGCTAACATGCACTAATGTGATTAGCATGGGGTTGAAAGTAACAAGAACATTTCTGGGACATAGACATATCTGATATGGGCAGAAAGCTTAAATTATTGTTAATCTAACTGCACTGTCCAATTTACAGTAGCTATTACAGTGAAAGAATACCATGCTATTGTTTGAGGAGAGTGCACAGTTATGAACTTGAAAATGTATCAATAAATCAATTAGGCACATTTGGGAAGACTTGATACAACATTTTGAACAGAAATGCAATGGTTCATTGGATCAGTTTAAAACTTTGCATACACACTGCTGCCATCTAGTGGCCTAAATCTAAATTGCGCCTAAACAGGAATAATACATTGTGGCCTTTCTCTTGCATTTCAAAGATGATGGAAAAACAGAAAGAAAAAAAATCATGTTTTTGTCTTTGTATTATCTTTTACCAGATCTAATGTGTTATATTCTCCTACATTAATTTCACATTACCACAAACTTCAAAGTGTTTCCTTTCAAATGGTATCAAGAATATGCATATGCTTGCTTCAGGTCCTGAGCTACAGGCATTTAGATTTGAGGAATGTCATTTTAGGCAAAATTTGAAAAAAAGTGTCTGATCCTTTTTAAACAAATCTACATATATTTTTGATTTTAGATTCTTCAAAGTAGCCACCCTTGGCCTTGATGACAGCTTTGCACACTTGTGGCATTCTCTCAACCAACTTCATGAGGTAGTCAACTGGAATGCATTTCAATTAACAGGTGTGCCTTGTTAAAAGTTAATTTGTCGAATTTCTTTCCTTCTTAATGTGTTTGAGCCAATCAGTTGTGTTGTGACAAGGACGGGGTGGTATACAGAAGATAGCCCTATTTGGTAAAATACCGAGTCCATATTATGATAAGCAAAGATAAACAACAGTCCATCATTACTTTAAGACATGAAGGTTAGTCAATCCGGAAAATGTCAGGAACTTTGAAAGTTTCTTCAAGTACAGTTGCAAAAACCATCAAGCACTATGATGAAACTGGCTCTCATGAGGACCGCCAACAGGAAAGGAAGACCCAGAGTTACCTCTGCTGCAGAGGATACGTTTATTAGAGTTAAAAGCCTCAGAATTTGCAGCCCAAATAAATGCTTCTCAGAGTTCAAGTAACAGACACATCTCAACATCAACTGTTCAGAGAAGACTGCATGAATCAGGCCTTCGTGGTCAAATTCCTGCAAAGAAACCACTACTAAATGACACCAATAAGTAGAATAGGCTTGCTCGGGCCAAGAAACATGATCAATGGACATTAGACCGGTGGAAATCTGTCCTTTGGTCTGAGGAGCCCAAATTTGAGATGTTTGGTTCCAACCGCCGTGTCTTTGTGACACGCAGAGTAGGTGAAGAGATGATCTCCGCATGCGTAGTTCCCACTATGAAGCATGGAGGAGGAGGTGTGATGGTTCTTTGCTGGTGACACTGTCTGTGATTTATTTAGAATTCAAGGCACACTTAACCAGCATGGCTACCACAGCATTCTGCAGCGATACGCCATCCCATCTGGTTTGCGCTTAGTGGGACTATAATTTGTTTTCAACACGACAATGACCCAACACACCTCCAGGCTGTGTAAGGGCTATTTGACCAAGGTGAGTGATGGAGTGCTGCATCAGATGACCTGGCCTCCACAATCACCCGACCTCAACCCAATTGAGATGGTTTTGGATGAGTTGGACCGCAGAGTGAAGGAAAAGCAGCCAACAAGTGCTCAGCATATGTGGGAACACCTTCAAGACTGTTGGAAAACCATTCCAGGTGAAGCTGGTTGAGAGAATGCCAAGAGTGTGCAAAGCTGTCATCAAGGCAAAGGGTGGCTACTTTCTAGAATCTATAATATAAAATGCATTTTAATTTGTTTAACACTTTTTTGGTTACTATGCGATTCCATATATGTTATTTCATAGTTTTGATGTCTCTACTATTATTCTACAATGTAGAAAATAGTAAAAATAAAGAAAAACCCTTGAATGAGTAAGTATGTCCAAACTTTTGACTGGTACTGTAGGCAGGGGTAAAGTGACTAGACAACAGGCTAGATAATAAACAGTAACTGCAGCATATGTGATGCGTCATTAGAGTTAGTGCAAAATGGGGTCAATGCAGATGGTTAACTATTTAGCAGTCTTGTGGCTTGGGGGTAGAAGCTGTTCAGGGTCCTGTTGGTTCCAGACTTGCATCGGTACCACTTTCCATGCGGTAGCAGAGAGAACAGTCAAGATGCCAGGCAAGATGCTCTCAATGGTGCAGCTGTAGAACTTTTTGAGGATCTGAGGGCCCATGCCAAATCTTTTCAAGCCTCCTGGGGGGGAAGAGGCACTGTCGTGCCTTTTTCACAACTGTGTTGGTGTGTATGCGTGTTAATGAATCACACTTGAACCACCTTGTACTGGCAGTGTGCTTGTTAATCTGTAAAATTGTATAATCCCAGAGGGATTGCACTGAATGAGGTTTCTTATAGCTCCCAATGGAAGTATGAGCTGTTACCAGCTCCTATAAGGCAGAAATCTCTCTCCAACCTAAAGAGGTTTCATAGAAACTGTAAAAGTTTGATCAAAGTAGCACAGTGGCTCATTTGTTGCAACAACTTTCTAGATCAATTTACTTGGAGAATGAATCTATTCATATCTATGGTGTGTTACATGGTTTCTAATGTCTTCACAAGTCATATCCACCCCCACCACCACCACCGCTGTGATACTGTAGCTGCAACAGTCACTTGTGTTCACACGGGATATCAATTCATCAAATGCCCTGACACTTTCCATGAAATGAACTGCAGCAGTTAGAAGGGAAGCCCTTGATCAAAAGATCTGCAAGGTCTACAGGTTCTCTGAATATTTTCCACTTTCAGTCTCTTCACTCCCAAGGAAAGGATAGCCACACTAAAATAATCACTTATATGTGTTTTATTTTTACACTTTGATGTTTTTTTTTAATGTATTATTTTAATTACCTCTTCCCCCCCGAACTATTGCAGCTACCTACTATGAGGAGAGTAGAAGCCTTTGATGTTTGATTCTCTGAGTGTGTGTGTCTGTGTGTGTGTGTGTGATGAAAGGGGAGAGCTGTGAGGTGGGCGAGTAACTGACTATGCGAGTGTGTCCATACTCACAATCTCCTTCACTAGACGAGGTAAGTCTTGTTGAATGCTGAGATATTCTTAAATCCGTCAGGGGAATAATGAGTGGGAAACAGGACTGGCGCAGAGGATCAGGGAAGACTTGGAAAGGTCCTTGTGTTCAATCCACTGCAGTTTCTAACACAAAGCAACATTCACATCCACCCATATTAACACAATAACAACAAAAAGGGCATCCGCTACTGAAATAAATGCATTTGAAGGCGCTTTAATCAGATTATTCCAGTTTTCAGTTTTCTTTAACAATAGACCCATTATAAAGACTTCCTTTGGGATATTTTCACCTTTTTTAGATCCCAACAGTCCTGCCTTTTCATTCTTCCTCCGCTGTCCTGTTAAGAACTATAATCCACATCACCCCAGGCTCAACAGTTCACTTCAAAGTCCTTACATTAAACGCCTTGTCAAAGTCTACGGTCATTACTATTAATCACCAACATGTGCACCTCGCAGGCTTCTGAAAGGAACCCATCTGCTGCCAATGAAGAAAAAAACAAGCTTAGGATAATATGTGATTTCTACATGAAAACCAACTTACGGGCAGTAATGAAATGGTTTAGCAGCAGGTGGAAGAGAATGGAACTGAATACCAAGAGACTTCCTTAACCCGTCAAGAGATCACAGCATGGAGCTCTTTTTTCACCAGGGGTCGACTACAACCCACACAAACAAACAAATACATCTCTCTCTCTCTCTCTTTCTCTCTCTCGCTCTCTCAAAACAAGCCCCAGGCCTTTTCATTTCAGCGAGGAGGCAGAGAGATGTGGCAGACCAAGGTAATATCCCTCAACACTGCTGCCGCTCACACACACCACAGAGAATTACAACCCAGCACTAATATTGAAAATAATGACCATTTGAATGCATTTCCTAGCAGATTCTCGTTTCCCCTGAAATTAAATGACAAGAATGTGGCTATATGCTGCAGGTTTATGTGCTAGGGAATATGGTTACCCTTTTATGCTTACGATACAGTGAACTCATGACAACGTCGTAAGTGCTTCATAAAGTGTTATAACCATAACCGCTGTGACTAATGGTGGAAGGACTTACATCTATTAACATGGACATTTTGGCTTGTGTCTTGGTGCTCATGACATCATGACAAACAATGAGTGGCAAAAAAAAATACGATCATTGCATTGTTGATTGCATTGGCATGAGTAGCAAAAAGCTACATTTTGACGCAAGTGCTGTCCTCCAATTTTATCAGTTGAAACAGTACATCTGTCCGCACAGGAAAACGGTTTATCTGTGTAAACACCTGTGCACGGTCAACGAATGAATGGGAATGAATCTGCCAGAAGCCACGCTTCAAATCAAGCGTTTAAGTGGCATTCTATAAAATGTGAGTTGGAGTGCTCCTTCACTGTTTCCTCCTGACTACTCAGAAGGACTTCATCCACTCCCATAGAGTATATATGAGATGGCAATTAAGAGACCAGAAAAAAACTAATCAGAGTCAAGGACTGGAATGATCGCTCTACTATAAATAAATAAAAAAAGGATAATGGGGAGCGGCACATTGCACTGTAACATAATATAATTAATGAATCTATTTAGTAGTTACTTACGGCAGAGAAATGTTTACATTTCTTATCACACTTACTTTAAATGATTTAGAAACCTGGGGGCCTAAATACATCTTTAATAGAGCTAGAATGGAACATACTGTACTGTATTTTGAGATAATGGCTATTCCAAAACAATTATACATTTCAGTTTGCCCTTTACCATAACAATTGAGAGGGTAAGTTGGGTCGTCAGTAATCAGCCTCCCTCTTTAGCAGCTGTAACTGAAGTACTCCATCTACACTCTTCGAAAAAAGGGTTCCAAAAGGGTTCTTTGGCTGTCCCCATAGAGAAGATTTCTTTTGGTTCCAGGTTGTAATGAACACGATGGGAGACAGAGTACAGGCAGGGAAAAGGCTAGTAACATTGTCCGGGAGATCAGGCAATAGGTTGATAACAGGAAATCCGTGTACAGGCAGGGAATAGGCAAAAGGCGTCGTTAGTGGGGCAGGCAAAAACTATCATACACAGGAAGAGTAAATTACAGGAAAACCAGCACTCCGAATAGAAGTGGTCACAAAACAAACAATACCTCACAGTGATGGGGTGCAAAGAACTGAACTAGTGTGTGATAATGACATACAGGTGTGTGAACAGGTGATCAGAATTCAGGTGATTGGGATCTGGAGAGTGAGCTGCGTTCTGCGGATCTAGGTGTTTGAGAGTGTGAGCTGGAGGCAGACGTTACACAGATAGAACTCTTTTTAGGTTCTGGATAGCACCTTTTTTTCTAAGAGTGTATAAATCTATAAAATCTATACAAATCCCTGATTACTGCAAACCGCATTTTTTTTATTTTTATGAAAATGTCTATAGTGAGTATAAATTAAATTATTTTATTTGGAGAACACATTTGGTATTTTTGATCTTGCCGTTCACTGCCCAAGTCTCCCTTAGTGAATTAAGAGGAGTGCTACCAGACAACGTAATCGCTGAGGGGGAGTGTTCCAGTTTTACATTTCAACAGAGAGTGCTCTGACAATTTGCATGGTGAAGAACATACCAAATTAAAGAATTCCAGAGGAATGCCCCCGGGGCCCAAGAGAAGTGTGACAACAACCACCCGTTGGCCAAATCAACACAACAAACTTGGTAGTAAAGGTGGTACTTACTGTAGCTGCAGTGCTGCTGTGGCTCTGACCAGTCAGCATTGACATCAGTACACCTGGATAACCCATCAACAAGGGCTAGCAAAGAGGGAGGGGCACTGTGAATGTGACAGGCTACCTGGGCTACTTGGTTAATGTGCTCCCTGAGCACACCCAACTGATTGGGGTTACATCAAAGAGCTGTGGTAACTACTCCGCTCACACACTAACTGTGATTGGACAGGCATGGAAACCAATGATCAACATGCACGGCTGCAGGCCAGGCTGAACCAACGGGGGACAGGCGTGGGCTAATGCACTCGTCAAACAGCGGTCTTACATCTGTGCATTTGGGCTTTGAGTATTAGGGGGTGGAGAGGCATCCTAATGGGGAGGGGGTAGAGGAGGAGAAGCACAGGACTCACTCACACGTCTGAAGAAGATGCTTCTGAGTGACAGGCACATGAGGCACTAAGGCCGTACTGGAGAAAAGGCAGAAAGGACACAACAACAATACTTGAAGGATAGATCGCCTGACAGAGGAGGTGAGGTGTATCCAGCATCCAGATTGACTTGATGCTTGTGGTAAGTTCTAGTGGGTCAGTGCTAGCATATCCTGGAAAAGCCTCAAAAGTCTGCATGTTTCATTTCAACACTGTAGTCTACATTATATGTATCTACCTCGTACCTGTGTGCATTGAGTAGACATGGATACGTGTGTGTGTTTGTGTGTGTGAGAGAGATGAGCGAGCAAGTACAGTATCTTGATCTGAGAGGATGAATCCCAGGTATAAACGTTCCCCCCCCCCAATTATGTGGTATGACTTCTCATTCGATTTTTTATGAAGAAATATTCTGCTAACTGTTTTGGAAGGGATAATCGCGCAAGTGTTAATCAATTGTACATAAATCTGGCAAATATATGAATTATTATTATTATTGTTGATGATTAACTCAGCAATGTTATCCATTCCAAATGAATGACATAATTGCGTTCTGGGTTAATTTTGTAAATTAGCTTTTATGATGATATTTTTTTACCACACACGGTCATGCCCACTGGCTAAATATAGAGCACTTGTACTTGGATTAAAACAGCAAAAGAGCAGTGAGAGTTGAAGCCACACAGAGAGCTCAGGGAAATCCCTAATCATAGAGTATGCAGACCTTTACAAAGTGTATTGGCAATTGCTTGGCTTTGATTAAACCTTTTTTCCGTGGTAGGCTCTATTTCATTGAACCTGTGTCACAGTATCTTCTCTGCAAAGGCAAGAAGATAATGCGGGATTGTGGAAAAATATGGCTGTAATAGCACAGATGTAATTCATCATATGTTGAGTTCTTTTACAACTCTCCGACCTGCTATTGCAAGATAAGGGCCCTAGAAAATGCATTGTGTCTTTTTGTAGGAGAGGAATGTGAGTCTTAGATAGAAGCTGGACAGGCAATATAACAGCTATATAACAGGGAACAGTGTTCCCAGAGACAGCCGTCTTGATGGTCCTATTACAGTGCAGAGAAACCTTTGGAATTTGGACTTGACAACTCCCCGGTAAGTGTGGATCAATAGTGAAACATGGACAAATCTTAGGACAGCTGCACGGATTGCAGCTGCCCCATGCTAGTTGTGTTTTCCGTGTTCAAATGAGTCAACATGATAAACACATCCAGCAGAAAAGAATCAAATAAAAACAAATGGATGTTGTCATTTGATTCGTTTTGCGATATTTTACTTCAATGAGGCTCACCGTATGAACACTATGTCAATCAGATCAGGTTGAGAAAACGCTGTGGGACGGCTTTGTTCGGTGCATATTCTATTCACATTGCATTTTGATGGATACAACCCCATAGTCATGGTGCAGTGGATCTCTACCATTATGCAGGTATGTGTCACCATCTACAAAAG
Organism: Salmo salar; assembly: GCF_965601325.2. Taxonomy (NCBI): domain Eukaryota; kingdom Metazoa; phylum Chordata; class Actinopteri; order Salmoniformes; family Salmonidae; genus Salmo; species Salmo salar. The sequence goes on from NC_138294.1 coordinate 44,829,204, forward strand.
ACAGCATTACTTTTTGCGGTAACGAGTAATATAGCAGAGTACTGTTCCAGTTTGAGTCATAACATTACAGATACTGATCAAGAACATGTCATCATTACTTTGATACTAGTGTTATCATTCCCTTCCTGTTACAGTTATTGACCCAAATAAATATGAATGGTGATTATTATTCTCTCGCTGTCGGGTCAATATTTACAATTCTCCCACCCCAGATTGTAATTGTTTTCATCCCGAGTCTCACCAACTTCCAACTTTCTTCTCACCGACTTCCTGTTTACACACGCACAACTACTAACTGCGGTAGTGAGGGAGATGAAAAACGTCTAAAACATCGTTTCTCAGCGTGGAAGTACTCCCATTTCTTTGATTTGGTAGGATGATAAAATGACAAGAATATAACTGTAAAATGTAGACTGTGTTCAGGAGAGAAACACCGCTCCACTGCTAGAAACTAAACCTCCGATCTCTTGAAGCCCCTGCAAAAGCAACACGCCAAAACAAAACTCGTAGCGAAAGAACCACGAGGCCTGACCACTGCTGCTGAAGATAACTGTAGGCATACTTCCTCCAAACAACCAAGGCTTGATTTTAATCATTCAGGAGGACAGGTTGTAACCCAGGGAGAGCTGAACAAGCTAGTAGCTGGGTACGTAGTAGATGAAATGCTGCTTTTGTGTCTGTCATTATTAGGCTACTTGTGTTGGTGTATTAGGCCTACGTAACTTAACGTTGAGATTGAGTGAGGACGCGCAACGGTTTCAGGTGTAACTCAAAAGTAATATAAAGAGTAGTGTAACTAATTACGTTTCCCAGGGAGTAATAAGTAAAGTAATTTGTTACTCTTGAAAGAAGTAACGAGTAATAGGTAACATATTACTATTTTGGAGTAACAACCTCGACACTTGGTAACCATGCACAGATGTCTGAAGGATCATGGACTGATGGGATTAGAATTCATCCCATTACATTATATGCTCCTAGTCCATACAGAATACACAGAGGGCTTTATAGACCTTATAGCATCTAAACCTACTGACTGGGTTAACAGGATGAGCTATTCTCTGGATGCGGCAGGTAGTCAGCGCCATGGGAAAAGGGCAACCAAGACTGATGAGCACATGAAAGAGTTCAGCGATGCAGAGAGACTACGGCTGGTCCACACACAGGCACGGTTAATGAGGGATCCATCACACACCGTCACATCAACCACAGTCCTCTCAAACACCACAGCCCTGGCCCTGCCAGTATCACAGTCCTCTCAAACACCACAGCCCTGGCCCTGCCAGTATCACCGTCTTCTCAAACACCACAGCCCTGGCCCTGCCAGTATCACCGTCCTCTCAAACACCACAGCCCTGGCCCTGCCAGTATCACAGTCTTCTCAAACACCACAGCCCTGGCCCTGCCAGTATCACCATCCTCTCAAACACCACAGCCCTAGTCTTTGGGCTGGGAAATATATCAAATTCATTCAAATGTATTTGTTTACACGATATTCCAAATGCCTGTATCGCAGAATCAAAGCTTTCATTTTTTATTTTTTATGAGCGCTTATATCCGCTTGTTCTCATGTTGTCATTTTGGTACTGTCTCCTTCGCTCCTTCTGTGCTGTATGCGCCTTCCCCTTTACACTTGAGATCTATATATAATGACGATGTTCATGTCTCAGTCCTAACAATAGGAGTTGTTGTCCCAAAGGTGGGAAGGCAGGCGACTTCCAAAATAACCCCATAGAAACACATTGGGCTTATTTTGGATAGATTTTGGCGAGAGTGAAACCTCTCGCTTCGCCTCTTCCTCTCTGACCAGGGTTGGTCCTGGTCAGTCCCTGGATGGGAGACCAGATGCTGCTGGAAGTGGTGTTGGAGGGCCAGTAGGAGGCACTCTTTCCTCTAGTCTAAAAAAAATATATCCCAATGCCCCAGGGCAGTGATTGGGGCCCCAGGGCACTGCCCTGTGCAGGGTGCTGGCTTTCGGATGGGACGTTAAACGGGTGTCCTGACTCTCTGAGGTTATTAAAGATCCCATGGTACTTATTGTAAGAGCAGGGGTGTTAACCCCGGTGTCCTGGCTAAAGTTTAGATTTTCTATGTTGATTTGTTCTAGTTTTGTATTTCTATGTTGGGTTTTGTTTGGGATGATCTCCAATTGGATGCAGCTGGTCATCGTTGTCTCTAATTGGAGATCATACTTACAGTGGGGGAAAAAAGTATTTGATCCCCTGCTGATTTTGTACGTTTGCCCACTGATAAAGAAAGGATCAGTCTATAATTTTAATGGTAGGTTTATTTGAACAGTGAGAGACAGAATAACAACAAAAATATCCAGAAAAACGCATATCAAAAATGTTATAAATTGATTTGCATTTTAATGAGGGAAATAAGTATTTGACCCCCTCTCAATCAGAAAGATTTCTGGCTCCCAGGTGTCTTTTATACAGGTAACGAGCTGAGATTAGGAGAACACTCTTAAAGGGAGTGCTCCTAACCGCAGCTTTTTACCTGTAAAAAGGACACCTGTCCACAGAAGCAATCAATCAATCAATCAGATTCCAAACTCTCCACCATGGCCAAGACCAAAGAGCTCTCCAAGGATGTCAGGGACAAGATTGTAGACCTACACAAGGCTGGAATGGGCTACAAGACCATCGCCAAGCAGCTTGGTGAGAAGGTGACAACAGTTGGTGCGATTATTCGCAAATGGAAGAAACACAAAAGAACTGTCAATATCCCTCGGCCTGGGGCTCCATGCAAGATCTCACCTCGTGGGGTTGCAATGATCATGAGAACGGTGAGGAATCAGCCCAGAACTACACGGGAGGATCTTGTCAATGATCTCAAGTCAGCTGGGACCATAGTCACCAAGAAAACAATTGGTAACACACTACGCCGTGAAGGACTGAAATCCTGCAGCGCCCGCAAGGTCCCCCTGCTCAAGAATACATATACATGCCCGTCTGAAGTTTGCTAATGAACATCTGAATGATTCAGAGGACAACTGGTGAAAGTGTTGTGGTCAGATGAGACAAAAATGGAGCTCTTTGGCATCAACTCAACTCGCCGTGTTTGGAGGAGGAGGAATGCTGCCTATGACCCCAAGAACACCATCTCCACCATCAAACATGGAGGTGGAAACATTATGCTTTGGGGGTGTTTTTCTGCTAAGGGGACAGGACAACTTCACCGCATCAAAGGGACGATGGACGGGGCCATGTACCGTCAAATCTTGGGTGAGAACCTCCTTCCCTCAGCCAGGGCATTGAAAATGGGTCGTGGATGGGTATTCCAGCATGACAATGACCCAAAACACACGGCCATGGCAACAAAGGAGTGGCTCAAGAAGAAGCACATTAAGGTCCTGGAGTGGCCTAGCCAGTCTCCAGACCTTAATCCCATAGAAAATCTGTGGAGGGAGCTGAAGGTTCGAGTTGCCAAACGTCAGCCTCGAAACCTTAATGACTTGGAGAAGATCTGCAAAGAGGAGTGGGACAAAATCCCTCCTGAGATGTGTGCAAACCTGGTGGCCAACTACAAGAAACGTCTGACCTCGTGATTGCCAACAAGGGTTTTGCCACCAAGTACTAAGTCATGTTTTGCAGAGGGGTCAAATACTTATTTCCCTCATTAAAATGCAAATCATTTTATAACATTTTTGACATGCGTTTTTCAGGATTTTTTTGTTGTTATTCTGTCTCTCACTGTTCAAATAAACCTACCATTAAAATTAATTTAAGTTTTTCCCACCTGGGTTTGTGGGAGATTGATTTGGAGTACGTGTATGTTAACTCTTCGTCACGGTTTGTTGTTTTTGTTCAGTCATTTTATTTTATATGTATTGCATAGTTTCACAGTGAAAATAAAATGTGGAACAACACACACACTGCACTTTGGTCCGCTCCTTCCTACGACAACCGTGACAATGAGTCATATGGACACCGAAACACATTGAGACATAATTTTATTGTAATAGAGGATAAGTTTCCAAGGTTAACTTAGCCAAAGACTGTTATACTAGCTGTCTAGTCTGTTTCATAAATGTGTAATAAGCATAAAACACAATTATTTAAGGAAATGGCAACCAGTTCTCATTCTGAGAAATAAGGTAAGCCACTTGATTTCAACATCTGAACAAAGTGGACAGGCTAGCATGCTGTTCAAACTAGAGGTCTTCACGGTTCCACCTGTACCTGAGACCTGATCCAGGACCCAGCTGGTCTGGATCCACAATTTAAAAATAATGTGACAGGTCTGATCTGATATGATTGTCACAGGTCTCGGGTATACAGTATGTAACTTTAACTGACTTGTCTGGAAGGGCCCATACAGATCCGAATAGAGACTGATGCAGTTGAAAAAGAGCAGTGGTTTAAAGTACTTAAGTAAAAATACTTTAAAGTACTATTTAAGTAGTTTTTTGGGGGTATCTGTACTTTACTTTTTATATATTTTTTTACAATGTTTACTTTTACTTCACTACATTCCGAAAGCAAACAACGTACTTTTTACTCTATACATTTTCCCTGACACCCAAAAGTACTAGTTACATTTTGAATGTTTAGCAGAACAGGAAGATGGTTCAATTCATACACTTATCAAGACAAAATCCCTGTCATCTCTATTGCCCCTGATCTGACGAACACAAATGCTTCGTTTGTAAATTAGGTCTGAGTGTAGGAGTGTGCCCCTGGCTATCCGTAAATACAAAAAACAAGAAAATGGTGCCGCCTGGTTTGCTTAATATAAGGAATTTGAAATGATTTATACTTTTACTTTTGATACTTAAGTATATTTATCAATTACATTTACTTTTGATACTTAAGTATATTTAAAGCTTTTACTCAAGTAGTATTTACTGGATGACTTACTTTTACTTGAGTCCTTTTTCTATTAAGTTATCTTTACTTTTACTCAAGTATGACACCTGGGTACTTTTTCCACCACTGAGAAAGAGAGAAATTGTATCATGTATACTACTGCTCTTTAGCTTTTCAAGAGAGTGGAACGTGCCGCATGTAGCTTGTTGTTGTTGGCCAATCATAAGTCATCAATGCGGCAATAGGCTACAGTCATCGAGCCTCCGTGTGTGGCAAAAGTCAGGAGATATCTAATCTATGGAAGATGGAATTAAAATAATGGAATTAAAAGTTAAAGGAGAAGAACAGGCTACAACGACCAAGACCCAACAGGTAGGCTGCTATAATATTCTGAATGGAGTTGTTATTTGTAGCAATGCAGCCTCGATTATCCTAGCTAGCTAATGTGAAGACCTCTATTTCAAACCGTTGGAGACGGACAGAAGGGTCTGTTCATAACATTTAAACTGTTCTGCCTTGTTAGCTAGCAAATAGTTACAAGTTGGATAAACTTGAAATATAAAGATTAGCTGGCTAGTGACTTCCACGTGGGCTTGTGCTTGAGAGATTGTTTATGAGTTAGTCATTATTAGTGAATGTGCATTATGCATGGTTCTGGTTAAATGTGTAACCAAAGAAGCATTTTCATAGACAGACTTGAAAGCTAGATATTTAGCCTAGGTACAATTCAACAAGCCCTGAATTCATTATTGATGACTGTTTGAAATGCAGTGTGTTTGACCTTTAATTATATCACAAATATTATTTAGAGAAAACAAAATCAATATATACACACAGTGCATTTGGAAAGTGTTCAGACCCCTTCCCTTTTCCCACATTTTGTTACGTTACAGTCTTATTCTAAACTGGATTAAACATAAAAAATCTTCATCAATTTACACACAATTCCCCATAATGACAAAGCAAAAACTGTTTTTTAGAAATTCCTTATTTAAATAAGTATTCAGACCCTTTGCTATGAGACTCGAAATTGAGCTCAGGTGCATCCTGTTTTCATTGATCATCCTTGAGATGTTTCTACAACTTCATTGGAGTCCACCTGTGGTAAATGTATTTGATTGGTTGATTTGGAAAGGCACACAACTGTCTATATAAGGTCCCACAGTTGACAGTGCATGTCAGAGCAAAAACCAAGCCATGAGGTCGAAGGAATTGTCTGTAGAGCTTCGAGACAGAATTGTTTCAAGGGGAAGGGTACCAAAAAATGTCTGCAGCATTGAAGGTCCCAAGAACACTGTGGCCTCCATCATTCTTAAATGGAAGAAGTTTGGAACCACCAAAACTCTTCCTAGAGCTGGCTGCCCGACCAAACTGAGCAATCGGGGGGAAGGGCATTTGTTAGGGAGGGGACCAAAAACCCAATGGTCACTCTGACAGAGCTCCAGAGTTCATCTGTGGAGATGGGAGCACCTTCCAAAAGGACAACCATCTCTGCAGCACTCCACCAATCAGGCCTTTATGGTAGAGTGGCCAGACGGAAGCCACTCCTCAGGACCTCAGACTGCGGTGAAAGTTCACATTCCAACAGGACAACGGCCCTAAGCATGCAGCCAAGGCAACGCAGGAGTGGCTTCAGGACAAGTCTCTGATTGTCCTTGAGTGGCCCAGCCAGAGCCCGGACTTGAACCCAATCGAACATCTCTGGAGATACCTGAAAATAGCTGTGCAGCAACGTTCCCCATCCAACCTGACATAGCTTGAGAGGATCTGCAGAGAAGAATGGGAGAAACTCACCAAATGCAGGTGTGCCAAGCTTATAGCGTCATACCCAAGAAGACTCGAGGCTCTAATCACTGCCAAAGGTGCTTCAACAAAGTACTGAGTAAAGGGTCTGAATACTTATGTATTTTGCTTTGTCATTATGGGGTAGAGTGTGTAGATCATGGGAAAATCAAAAGAAATCAGCCAAGACCTCAGAAAAAAATTGTAGACCTCCACAAGTCTGGTTCATCCTTGGGAGCAATTTCCAAATGCCTGAAGGTACCACGTTCATCTGTACAAACAATAGTACGCACATAGAAACACCATGGGACCGTCATACCACTCAGGAAGGAGACGCGTTCTGTCTCCTAGAGATGAACGTACTTTGGTGCGAAAAGTGCAAATCAATCCCAGAACATCAGAAAAGGACCTTGTGAAGATGCTGGAGGAAACAGGTACAAAAGTATCTACATCCACTGTAAAACGAGTTCTATATTGACATAACCTGAAAGGCTGCTCAACAAGGAAGAAGCCACTGCTCCAAAAACGCCATAAAAAAGCCAGACTACGGTTTGCAACTGCACATGGGGACAAAGATTGTGCTTTTTGGAGAAATGTCCTCTGGTCTGATGAAACAAAAATAGAACTGTTTGGCCATAATGACCATCGTTATGTTTGGAGGAAAAAGGGGGATGCTTGCAAGCCGAAGAACACCATCCCAATAGTGAAGCACGGGGGTGGCAGCATCATGTTGTGGGGGTGCTTTGCTGCAGGAGGGACTGGTGCACTTCACAAAATAGATAGCATCATGAGGTAGGAAAATGATGTGGATATATTGAAGTAACATCTCAAGACATCAGTCAGTAAGTTAAAGCTTGGTCGCAAATGGGTCTTCCAAATGGACAATGACCCCAAGCATACTTCCAAAGTTGTGGCAAAATGGCTGAAGGACAACAAAGTCATGGTATTGGAGTGGCCATCACAAAGCCCTGACCTCAATCCTATAGAAAATTTGTGGGCAGAACTGAAAAAGCGTGTGCGAGCAAGGAGGCCTAGAAACCTGACTCAGTTACACCCGCTCTGTCAGGAGGGATGGCCCAAAATTCACCCAATTTATTATGGGAAGCTTGTGGAAGGCTACCCAAAACGTTTGACCCAAGTTAAACAATTTAAAGGCAATGCTACCAAATACTAATTGAGTGTATGTAAACTTCTTACCCACTGAAATACATCATTCTCTCTGCTATTATTCTGACATTTCACATTCTTAAAATAAAGTGGTGATCCTAACTGACCTAAGACAGGGAATTTTTATTAGGATTAAATGTCAGCAATTATGAAAATCTGAGTTTAAATGTATTTGGCTAAGGTGTATGTCAACATCCGACTTCAACTGTATATATGTGTGTATGTATATATATTTACATACAAAAAATAAGTATATTTAAAAACATCCCAAAATATGTAAACCATTCAAATGACATACAACTTGAAATGTCTCAATATTGTGAAGAAATGCAACCCATGAATATGATCTAGTTGAATTACAGGTTCCACAGCCAGGACAAAGAAACACAATTCTTCATCTCATTGTAAGGTTAGTGTGAATCAGGCCTTCATGATCGATTTGCTGCAAAGAAACCACTACTAAAGGACACCAATAATAAGAAGAGACTTGCTTGGGCCAAGAAACACGAGCAATGGACATTAGACCGGTGGAAATCTGTCCTTTGGTTTGATGAGTTCTTAATTTGAGATTTTTGGTTCCAACCGCCGTGTCTTTGTGAAACGCAGAGTAGGTGAACGGATGATCTCTGCATGTGTGGTTCCCACTGTGAAGCATGGAGGAGGTGTGATGGTGTGGGGGCGCTTTGCTGGTAACACTGTCAGTGATTTATTTTGAATTTAAGGCACACTTAACCAGCATGGCTACCACAACATTCTGCAGCATTATGCCATCCCATCTGGCTTGCGCTTATAGTGGGACTATCATTTGTTTTTCAGCAGGACAATGACGCAAAAACACCCCTCCATGCTGTGTAAGGGCTATTTGACCAGGAAGGAGAGTGATGGAGTGCTGCATCAGATGACCTGGTCTCCACAATCATCCGACCTCAACCCAATTGAGATGGTTTGGGATGAGTTAGACAGCAGACTGAAGGAAAAGCCTATGTGGGAACTCCTTCAAGACTGTTGGAAAAGCATTCTTCATGAAGCTGGTTGAGAGAATGCCAAGAGTGTGCAAAGCTGTTATCAAGGCAAAGGGTGGCTACTTTGAAGATTCTCAAATATAAAATATATTTTGATTTGGTTAACACTTTTTTGGTTACTACATGATTCCCTATGTGTTATTTCATAGTTTTGATGTCTTCACTATTATTCTACAATGTAGAAAATAGTACAAATAAAGAAAAACCCTTGAATGAGTAGGTATGTCCAAACTTTTGACTGGTACTGTATATATATATATATTTATATATACATCGTGAATTGCCCATAAGTTCGAAGAAAAATAGAGATTGCCCAGCCCTACCAGGCCCTGCCAGTATCACAAATCACAAACACCACAGCCTTGCTATCAATCGTCTACTTGAGCAAACTCATTCAACAAACTCATACCACTGAACCAACAAATGCCACTAAACCAACCCATACAAGTGAACCAACCCATACAACTCTACCAACCCATACCACTGAACCAACCCATACCACTGACCCAACCCATACAACTCCACCAACACATACCACTAAACCAACCCATATCACTGAACCAACCAACACCACTAAACCAATCCATACCACTGAACCAAAGCATACCACTGACCCAACAAATATCAATGACCCAACCCATACAACTCTACCAACACATACCACTAAACCAACCCATACCACTGAACCAACCCATACCACTAAACCAGAGTAAAGACAAGTCAGCCTTCATTACTGGCCAGCAACCTCTACTACACCTTCAGCCAAACCATTCACTAACTCTTCCACTAACTCTTCCACTAACTCTTCCACTAACTCTTCCACTAACTCCTCCACTAACTCTTCCACTAACTCTTCCACTAACTCCTCCACTAACTCCTCCACTAACTGGTTGGACACGGACCCGACTCAAGAGACAGAGTGTGAAGAGTGTAAGAGCAGTTATATAATGAGGAGAGATAGTTTCCTTACCATGGCCTCCTCGGGTGAGGAAAGGCATCCTGTTGATGGCGATAGGTACCGTGCCGTGCTTATTGTGGAAATGGTGGACATGGTGCGTGGTGCTTAGGCTGGAAGACACGCGAGCAGTCCCTGCCTGGATGGGGAGTGCAGCCAGCAAGGCCAATGACAAGGCCAGCCTCCACCAGCAGCTTAGGCCCAGGCTTCTCCAGCCTGACCCCTGGCCCAGCTCAGGGCCCCCTGCTGGGAGTCTGCTCCCCACCACCATAACCTCCAGATGGGCACAGGGGCCCCCCAGGGCCTCCCTCAGTCCCACCCCACGAAGACAGGACATCTCAGTGGGCCGCCAAGCCTGTTCCCTCCATAATCCTAGGGACTGGGTAATGTTAAAGATATGACCAGATCTCTCCTTAGTAATGGTTGGAGGGGAAAAACCACTGCTGAGGAAGTGAAACAAAGACAAAATCCAGTTATTGTGTCTGACGATGAAATCCCAGAGTGAGAATCCTATTTCTGTTTGTTCACAACATGTTGAGATACGTTGAAATGTATGTTGAACTGAGGACTAAATACCAATGGTGTGCAATCATCCCAAGAAAATATCTTCCAAAAAGTCAGCCTCTAAGCACCAAAATGTCTATCAAAAAGCATGTTGATGACACAATGCTGAATCCACAAGTAATTTAGAAATATACATTTCCATTATGAAATTAAAGTATGACAAAACAGAGGCGGGGAGGGGGCAGCTAAGACTACTACCCAATAAGACGAAAGCCCCCACACTGCAGAGGAACAGATAAGAGACCTCCCCACAGGAAACAAGATCATTTCATTCAGAAGAAAAGATACAAGCTGATGGAGGGAGATACAGAATCCAGCACTCTCTTGTTTCCATACAGTTGGAGGAGAGGGGGGAGAGGGCGGGAGAGAGTAGGGGAGCGAGAGCTGCAGCGGCGCGGTCAAAGAAAAATACAGAAGATCAATAAATAAACGTTCCCAGTGACCAAACCCCTCTGAATAGTCACTTCTGGCGGGTCAGAGCACCACTAGGAACACCTCTAGATGGGGGATAGCAGTCAGCGCTCCAGACACCGCATCCTTGTCCCCCTCACCCTCCACCTGCTGCCCAAGCTCATGAAGTACAGACTACTGCTGCATTTTCCTTCACCTCTCCTTTTCTTCCTTCTCCAGGATGCTCACATTGACAACGCCACGCAGCTGGATATGGATGATAGCAGTAAATTCCTTCTCGCCGAAACGGTGTAGATGGCTGAGAAGACGTTGACTCCGGCTGCTGCCGTGGTGAAATCCATGCTAATTAAAACTGGAGCAGCGGCTTGAGCATCGACTCCCTGAATCCTGGAAGGCTGAAATCCCAGGACAGCCTGGACTCCAGACGCACATCAGAACAGCATGAGCTGGTCGCTACGGGCTCACTGACGAAGGAGCACAGCACACAGTGCAATGCTCTTCTGAAGGCATAGTCAGAGACTGTGATAGAGTGAGGTGCAGCGGGTTCCGTGTGTGTGTGTGTGTGTGTGTGTGTGTGTGTGTGTGTGTGTGTGTGTGTGTGTGTGTGTGTGTGTGTGTGTGTGTGTGTGTGTGTGTGTGAGAGAGAGTGAGTCTCTGTGTGCGCAAGCAAGAGAGAGAGGGAGAGAGAGCGGCAGAGAGAGAGAGAGAGAGAGAGAGAGAGAGAGAGAGAGAGAGGTGGGCGAGCGAGGGAGAGCAGGCAGCCACAGTGCAGGGAAAGACACAGAAGCCAGAAAACAGGGTGTGAGAATAAATACACATCCCTGGCTACTGATTTACAGCCAATGTACAGACAGACCCCCAAGCCATAGAAAAGCAGGATACTGCAGAGGAAGAAACCACTTCAGCTCAACTGTCAAAACTGCTACATCAGGAGGACAGATGTGCATGTCTCTGTGGTGGTGTACCTGGGATAAAGAGGCTTTGGAATGTTAATATAGGGAGAGGTGAGAGCTAAAAAAAATAGCAGGCAACACATTCAGGTACCAGATGCAGACAATACCCCCATGACCAAGAAAACAATGGTTGGTCCCTGGTTCTGCTGAATTATTTAGTTCCAGTCAGAATTCGATGACATGCGTCGCCCTCTCTCTTTCACCCTTGCATTACCACATGCAGCCATCCCTAACTTGCTCTCGCTCTGTATTCATTTCTAGTATGTGTAGCATGGAACTTAATCATACATCGCTATCTAATGATGTTCCCATAAGGAACATTTGGATTTAGTGAGTGTTGAAGGGGGAACTGTGATGGGTAGGATACAGGGACTATGTTGACAGAATAAACACACCAGAAGAGAGGGAGAGCGGATGAGAAAGTGCTAGGGTGAAAGGGATGCCAGAAGAGGGAATTGATTGGATGATGAGGGGAGAGGGAGAGAGCGGGGGAGGGTGAGACAGTGTGGGAGAGGAGGGCAAGAGAGAGAGAGAGAGAGAGAGAGAGCGAGAAAGCAGAAACGTAGCTATATCAGCTAAATCATGGTCGATAGAGATCTCAGCTGGGATTGCCTGGTCGGTTGAAAGGACACGCATGAAAAAAGGGGAACAGAGCAGAGCCAGCACCACCTCTCATCATGGTGACAGGAAGGTAGAGGCAGGCCATTACTCAGGCAGAGAGAGAGAGAGAGAGAGAGAGAGAGAGAGAGAGAGAGATGGAGGGGGGAACACAGAGAGAGAGGGAGGGGTTGGACAGAGAGAGAGCAAGAGAGATAGAAAGGGAGGGAGAGAGAGAGAGAGAGAGAGAGAAGGAGGAACACAGAGAGAGAGGGAGGGGTTGGACAGAGAGAGAGCGAGAGAGAGAGACAGTGAGAGAGAAGGAGAGAGAAAGATTAGCAGAGGGACGGACAGAGAGAGAGAGAGAGAGCAAGAGAGATAGAAAGGGAGGGAGGGAGAGAGAGAGAGGGCTGGGCTGATTGAACAGAGAGAAGACACTTTTGTGTATTGACATTACCAGAGACTGCAACTGAACAATGGCTGAGCATGGCAGGTAGCTGCAGCTATCCCCGAAATCCACCGCTGGATACTACCCAGACGTTCTGAACGAGTCTGAGTCAATTAAGCTTTTACGTGGCATTAGGCAGGCAGAGGTGCCTTGGTAAGTCACTATCTGCTGTGAGACATCTGAACACCCAACACAAAGCAGCCAGGTCTCTGATGTAGATGGATGCCCTGTAGATGTAGTTGCAAAGGCATGCATGAATGGAAAATCCTCCAAAATGAAAGGTTTCAAAGGCTTCAACGTTCAAAGCTCAAGTCAATGTCAAAGTTATAAAGCTAGGTCGAAACAGGCAGAAATGCACAATTGTGATCATCGGAAGTACTGTATAATAAATTAGCATCTTTATTGCTTAAACTAATAATCACAATAATCAGATGCCGCAGCTTAATTTGAGCCAGTTTCACACAGCAGGAAAATAATCCTGCAGCAACATGGACATTTTCTAGGGGTTGATACATTTTTTGTTAAGGCAAATTAAGTCTGACATTATAAACTGGAAATGTCAAACTTTAGAAGCCTTTGAAAATCTTGATTACACTACAAGTTTGCATTTCCCGCTGTGCAGAAACATTTACTGCAAGAAAAGGACGATGAAATGAATATATATCATCTGCATGTGCAATGCAAGGCATGCACATAAGAGTCCTGACCATTAAGTGGTGGAATGTGTAGAAGAAGAGGGTTGATTTGAAAATTGTGATTTATAGAGGATGACATGTATTGTCAAGTCCCCCATTATAGGAGGCATCTTTCTAGGCAGTGATGATATCTTCACGAGGGCTGTCTGGGATGAAAGGCTTGCATTAATCAATTTGCCAGCTCCAGAGTTGCTCAACATGATACAAAGGACGCTATCTGGACGACACGGGGGGTGGTTGGGAGAAGCAGCGGTATTTTAACTATCTGTCCTCTTGGCTGTTTTCACTGTTGGGCATTCTTCCCTTCCCTATGCTGACGCCACTGAGTAAGTAGACTATCCTCCAATTCCCACTGACACCCCCCCCCCCCAGTCATACAAAATATGGTAATGCAGGAGTAAAACAAAACACAGAACATGTGTATTTTAAATGAAAACACCAATCAAGTCCTGCAGTCCAGGCACCTACAGCCGGTAGGAACATGCCAACAATGAACGTCAGATTGTGAAAATTCAACGAGCCTAAGAATAGCTAGGTGTTTGTTAATTCTGTGATCAAAACATGTATAGAATGAATCTAAGGAAGCGAATAAATGTTCTGTGTCTTGCTGTTAAATCATTAGCTACATTTCAAGGCCTGCACCCGACGATTATTTTGTTAGAACATCATGGTTTTTTAATGCAGAGTGAAAGGTAGTGCGAACACAGAATTTAAAAGATTGTGTTTTCCTGCTTTAAGATAATATGCAGTCTAGGGTCTGGGGGGGGGATTTGTTGGGGAGACAGTTTTTGCCCAGACATTGAAGCTAGCCTCAGGGGTGAATGTAGCAGGATTAATCATGGCACTTTCAGATTAATTACCCATAATGCCAACCTCTTCTGAAATAAATGGCCCGCAGTTGAGATATCCAGTTGATTTCATAAGACTTAAAGCGACAACACCTCAAATAGGTCTGGCTGGGAGACAGGAAGGGAAGGGAGGTGTGGAAATCCAGCATACAGAGATTAAGCAGGGAGAGATACATGTCAAATGTTTAGCCCAGATCCGCGGTGAATATAGAACACAATGTCTCGGTAGCGGCTCCGAGTCTGTGTCCTTACTGTTTAATCATCACACATCAATCTGCCATTACCTTTTGTCCTCTATCTGCCATACAGTTATCTGTTCTGCCTAACAGTAATTAAACTAAGGGGAAAATGGCAACAAAGAAAATGACAACATGACATTAGGGAGGTGACCTTTCTATTTCACTGTGGGGTCAAGACACATTAATCCATGTGAGTTTGAGTGCCGCTTCTTTGAACAGAGAAATGTTGATGTGTGACACTTGATAGGCTACCACTATGTCACTGCGGTAGATCTTACAGCTATCTCACGGTCAAACAGATGTCGTGTTTTCTGTTAGGCCAGATAAGTGGTTAAACCCAATCACATGGGGCCCATCACTTTATTGGTGTGACCTGTCTGTACACACTCTGTGTACCACTCAGCCACAGACTGGTGTTATCTTTAAATTGAAAATGAAATGGTTTGTTGATCGTTGAAGTAAATGAAAAAGGAAAGCGACACATTGCATGCTGCAACACGAGCATGCTGCTCAAAAGGGTCTAGGCAGCAGATCTACAGTATACAGCCAACGGCTACAGACAAATGAGACAAACTGGGCAAAATGTTGCGTTTCAACTGCTTTTTAGAGAATGAGCAATGATCATATTGATCACATTTTAATAGTAGTGGGACCTGGCTGGCACAAAATCATATATATACATGGGACAAAACTAGCTCTTCATAGTTCTCAACCAGTGAAGGCCCACCTGTGCAGAATCTACCTCCTTACAAACGAATACAGTCCATTGTACAATAAGCAGCATATTAGCGGAATATTGGTCTTTTCTCCAAGAATAATAACAGATCACAGTCTAGTACAAAACCAAGACCGATTGAAAGGCGATAACATTGTGTGATCAACAACGTTAAAGAAACTGAGTATTACCGGTGTACTCCCCGTCACTGCTGTGTGTGGGCTGTTGGCTGTGGAGGAAGGGCAGCACAGTCGGTTGGTGGCACCTTAATTGGGGAGAACGGGCTTGTGGTAATAACTGGCGAGGAATGAGTGGAAAGCACGTGGGGTGTTTTTCAAAAGGCATACTACCGTGCTCCAAGAATGCAAACTGGAAAATACACTCTGACTTTGGAATGAAATGTTGCCTATTCACATCTCATATGATGCCTGACTACACGATTTTATTTTGATAAGTTAATAAATACATGCTGTGTTAATTATGTCATGGTTACCTTCCTACAATACCCACTGTAGTGTGCGAAGGCAATAGAGCTAACTGGCTAGCTACTACTGTTAGCTAGCCATTTAGCCACAAAGAATTGTTAGCTAGCTACCCACGAAGAATTGACATCTACCTCGGATAACATTGGTTTTAGGTCATTTTGCCTGTTATACGATCTGGTTAGCTACATTATTACGATTCACATATAGCTAGCTGATAGTTATGTCATTGAATATTAAAGGTTAATGTTGAGAGCTGGCCTGAGGTTGGCTTTGTGGATATCTTGTTTCATTGTTATTGCCATTGTCCTGGCTAGAAGAAGGAAGGTTCAGTGAATGGGTAAGTCCATAGTAAGTCAATTGGGCTAACTGACTAGCTACTACTGTTACCTAACCATTTAGCCACAAAGAATTGTTAGCTAGCTACCAACAAGGAATTGACATCTACCTTGCATAATATTCGTTTTAGGTCATTGCCTGTTTAACTAGCTAGCTGGCTAGCTAGATTATGATTCAAATATATCTAGCTGATAATTATGAAGTAAAACTTTTGCTTTGTGTACACCTTGTTTGGTTTCTATCATTGCCATTGTCCTGGCTGGAAGAAGGTTCAGATAATGGGGAGGTTCAGCGTGAGGTAAAACAGTAGAGGGAGGGCGAGTGCTTCTCAAATTAAATGTTTTAGGTGTTCTCCACACTCTCGTCCTCACAAGAACGTCCTCGGAGAATGCACTTGGAGCATGAGAGTGTGGAGCATGGTAGTATGCAAACTGAGAAACACTCATGGTTTCCAGGTGTTTGATTCCATTCCATTTGCTCCGTTCCGGACATTATTATGAGCCATTCTTTCCTCAGCAGCCTCCTGTGATCGGCAGACAGGGGCTGTGTAGGGGGTGGGAAGGAGGCAGGTAGAGCCAGGGGGGCCTGGGGTGGAAGGACAAGGCTGTGAAGAGGGATGGGCAGACAGAGGCCCGACAGAGGCTGAGTAGGAGATGGACAGGCAGGCAGGTAGGCAGAGCTGGCCTGGGGTGGGCCTGTCAGCTTGGCTCAGCAGCAGACAGTGTGGATGGGTAAATCAGGTGGCGGTAGGTAGGGCTCAGGGGGCTGAGGCAGCCTATTGGTGGCAGACTGAAGTGAAGGAGAGGAGACAGTCTGTCCTGGGCTATGGAGCTTGGGGGTAGACAGAAAATAACGCGGGCCTATAGGGAGCAGAAATAGCCTTGCCGTCATCCGAGCAAACCTTCCAGCAATCTGGCTCCTTTAAAATGTTCAACATACACCAGCTGTAAAGACAGTATCGAATATCAACAAAGGCAGACCGACTTAAAGAAATATTGCATGCTATATAAAGACAATCACGCGAAGACAGCCGCAGTGTTCGCTTGAGGCCTGGTGCCATGTAAACAAACAAAAAGCACAGTGACCTCTAAGAAAATGCGGTGATTTGCATCTCTTCAATAAAAGTGTGGCATACGCTGTGTGCCCAGGCAGGTCTGTCAACAATCAGTCATGGCAGATCAATGCTGATGCTAACGAGATGGAGAGAGCGAAGCCAATAGAAACCTCAAACAGCTCCCATATGTCAAGCACCTGCAGGGATGCCGACGCTCAGTCATAGCATCATATTGTAACCTGTGACATATTGAGCATATGCTACACCTGGGTGACAGCCGGCATGTCACTTGTCGGAGTTGTAACTCCCCTCTCAAAGCCTCTCTTACTCTACAATAACAATGGAAATCATTATCAACTGTCTGTCGTTGAATATTACAGGTTAATGTTGACGTGCTATAGTGTCTGGTTGTCCTGTTTTTGTATTTCACCTTTATTTTAACCAGGTAGGCTAGTCGAGAACAAGTTGTCGTTTACAACCGCGACCTGGCCAAGATAAAGCAAAGCGGTGCGACAAAAACAACAGCGCAGAGTTACACATGGGATAAACAAACGTACAGTCAATAACACAATAGAAAATCTGTATACAGTGTGTGCAAATGAAGTAAGGAGGTAAGGCAATAAATAGGCCATAGTGGCGAAGTAATTACAATTTAGCAATTGACACTGGAGTGATAGATGTGCAGATGAGGATGTGCAAGTAGAAATACTGGTGTGCAAAAGAGCAGAAACCCCCCCCCCAAAAAAACTAATATGGGGATGAGGTAGGTAGTTGGTTGGATGGCCGAGAGAGCACTGTTGCAATCCTCTTCCACTCGCCACAGAAATAATTATTCACAATCAACTACATTGTCTCTACATCACCTTAAATTTCAGTGAAGTTCCTCTTGCAACACAAAAAAAGGTCATCTCTGACTTGAATTTTGGCTAATGAAAAATGACAGAAAATATCTGCATAATGTGACAATCTGTATTTGTCTGACGGGAAAAAAATGTACTAGCAATTCCTTGACTTACTTTGACAATACAAATCTAAATCAATGCAGTTCAGGCTCAATGAAATCCATTAAGACACTGAAGAACTATACAAAAAGACAAAGTCTCAGGATATAAATGAATATCTAAGTCCCACTGAAATAGATAGAAGGAGGCTTCTGCCCATAGGTGTCAGCTGTAGGAAAGGATGGATGCACTGTAGTATGAATTATTTCATGTTATTTCATATAAAGTCATGAATACATCATCTACAGTACGACTGTAACTGCAGTGAAATATATGGTTCAGCATAGAACAAGTGTAATTCAACGTGGTAAAAAAAATGTCGAAAATCATCGTATTATTCATTGGAAAGAAGAAATGGAGGGAGAACGATCTCTGAAAATAAAAATCGGCAGAGGAGAAGAAAATGAAAATCAGAGTTTCCTTTTGCTGAGCAAGCAGCGTGTGGGACGTTTCTCTATAATGACCAGCAGTGTTTGTGTCTGAGACAGAGAGAGACAGAGAGAGACAGAGAGAGAGAGAGAGAGAGAGAGAGAGAGAGAGAGAGAGACAGAGAGAGAGAGAGAGAGAGAGAGAGAGAGAGAGAGAAAGGCTACTAATGACCAAAGCCTTTTCAATGAGGGGACCTTTGCAGGCAAAGATATGTGGCCAAAGAATATGATCCGCACAGAACGTGGCGGTTCCTTCCAATTATTATGACATGCGACACTATACCGTTCCTTTTAAAGGTTATATGGCATGCATGCATTGATTGAAGGAGAAAATCACACAAGGCTAAGCTGCATTCGGCACTTGGCATTCTGTGATAATAACACATACAGTCCATCATCTCAAATATTATGCTGAATCAAATCTGGACCGGTTCCTAGAATCCAGTACAAAACTAGCGGAGTGAATTCCACTTCCTAAAATGTACGGCAATAGCAGAAGCTTGTGGCTTATCACGTGGTGATGGGTCCGTTCAGAGAAAAGCCAGGCTGTTAAAGTGATTTAGTGTCATGGCTTGGCAGAGGTGAAAGGAAACTCTGCCATTCTGCACCACCAGTGTCACATTGTACGACTCTACTTGGCACAATGGTTTTACTGGCTTGACAAATACTAACAACTGTGATGCATACACATCTAAAACACATACCGTATTCACACTCCTAAATAAATCAGTTATTGCTGCATACTCCAAATATAACATCCTCCACTAGACAACTGTTATATTAGTGTGTTGGTGGCTTGGCTCCTTTCACACTAAATTGGACAAACGACTGTAGCTGTGAGTCATATGACTGTAATATCATAATTGTGCTGCAGACAGTAGACGGCTTTCTCAGCCCAAGTCTGTAGCCCCTGTCACTGGCTCTCAATCACCAACAGTATCAGGATAGTAGCCAGAGATAATGATCGATTTTAGGAAGAACTCTGCTCTCCCACAGGACAAGAGCAGAGGAGGCCACCGATACACCAGGCAAGACTAACAGATAACAGATCACGAGGAGATGCAAAGCAGCGGCCCTGGTTATATAGTCGGATGTTAAAGCACCACTCTGGGTCAGATGATAAAACAGAAAGCAAAGAGGAAAGGGAGATTTCCAAAGTAATGGAAATAACCATGCAGCTTCGTCCTTTTGTCGCTAGCTAATGAGACACAGACAAAGATCTTCCACGGTGGAAATGAGTCAGAGTATCGCGTCTGGCTGGGTGTACCAGGTAAACACAGCGCACAGGGACTCTCACCACCTGCCCTCTCTCTATCCAGACTGATACAACACTTAGAATTGGCCTTTTACTCCTTGGCAAAGGAGATTACAGACCTCTTGGCTGGAAGCTTTGAAGTAGCAATCAAATGTCGTTGAACGCGTTCCTGAATGGTAGCCGTTCCTGTGTTAAATGTCATAGTTTGATTTTTCACAGTTTCCATTCCGACCAAGAGTGCCACAGGGACTGAGGTTGTTGACTGGTCTTAAGGCGGATTCTGATAAGCTGGGCTAAAATGGTCTGTGGTTTTTGTATTTTGGGTGTTTGCCAGACCTTAGTACGGATGGGTGCACTGAGCTTCAGAGGAAAACAGGCCACTCAATAAAAGACAAGGTCAATTTAACAGCATGTCAAAAACATAATGGAAACCTCTTGTACATGAGACATACAGTACAGCCAGTGCATTCATTACGCTGAATAATGTGAAGTAGTCTTTCCTCCTGTACCTGCCGACACCAATTTTCATTTTCTCTTCAACATCGGTCACCTGAAACATTTTTGTGTTAAAACAGAGTTATTTTGCATGACTGATTTCCAATCAATACATCATTAGTACATGAGCAGCTGATTTTTCCCCCCCACTTTGGTGCATCTCTACAGTTTAGTCCCATCAGTATTGGTATTGCAACAATGTCCCTGAGTCCCCCTCTATGCCTATCTAACGATACAATAACATAACCTTATGCTTTCTCTCGAGGAACACAAAAGGATAACCTTCAGCATGCTCAAATCTGTTGTTCTGTCTTTCAAGTGTCGAAAAAAACAACTTGAGAATGAAGCGATGCCTCCCAGGCTACCCAAACACGACGAATCAAACCTACAGACTGGTTGCCGGATTGGAGGAACATTTTTCTTATTTAAATCAAATCAATCGGTTTCATTTTCTAATATGTACTGCGCAGTCTAGAGAATGCACAGCGCTAAATGACAAGCATAGCCAAATACACAACAGAACCTGCGTCATGACCGCCTTGACTGTAATGTAGAAGTCAGCTGTATACTGTAGTATACTGTATGGCAGTCCGTATCCTCTTGACTTAGAGCCGTGCTGAATATAGCCTGGTCCAATGGCCCTTAGGTCCTTTGTGTACTAAACCCTGGCCAGTGGCCTTGTCTCCCTGAGTCTCTGTGTTGTTAAGCACAGACTGGTGCGATAGCAGGGGGCTGCTGGGGGCTGCTGGGCCACAGAGAGGCCAGGGCACATTATGCTTATTCTGGCCAATTTCAATAACATGTGCCCTGAGCCATTCTTTCTTTCAATCCTCTGATCACACTGCAGTCTCCGTCACGCTTCAACACATATTCTGGGTGCAAATGAAAATAAGGGATTTCATGGACAATTGAGCTCTCTATGAACTTGATCTGGAAACCACAGCGAAATAGCTATGTACAGCCTCAACACTCTCAGACACTCATAAATAAGGACAGTACATTTCATACCGATATGTACTGAAACAAGATCTTCTTTGTGCAGATACACTACATGACCAAACGTATGTGGACAGCTGCTCGCCGAACATCTCATTCCAAAATCATGGGCATTAATATGGAGTTGGTCCCCCCCTTGCTGCTATAACAGCCTACACTGTTCTGGGAAGGCTTTCTACTAGATTTTGGAACATTGCAGCGGGGACTTGCTTCCATTCAGCCACAAGAGCATAAGCAAGGTTGGGCACTGATGTTGGGCGATTAGACTTGGCTCGAAGTCTGCATTCCAATTCATTCCAAATGTGTTCAATGGGGTTGAGGTCAGGGCTCCGTGCAGGCCAGTCAAGTTCTTCCACACCGGTCTCGACAAACCATTTCTGTACGGACCTCGCTTTGTGCACTGGGGGCATTGTCATGCTGAAACAGGAAAGGGCCTTCCCCAAACTGTTGCCACAAAGTTGTAAGCACAGAATTGTCTAGAATGTCCTTGTTTGCTGTAGCGTTAAGATTTCCCTTCACTGGAACTAGCCCGAATTATGAAAAACAATGGCGGCGAGCTTTACACCATTCCAGCCGACGATTGACATTGCGCATGGTGATCTTAGGTTTGTGTGCGGCTGCTCGGCCATGGAAACCCATTTCATGAAGCTCCAGACCAATAGTTATTGTGCTGATGTTGCTTCCAGAGGCAGTTTGGAACTTGGTAGTGAGTGTTGCAATCGAGGACAGACGTTTCCACTTCATAATAACAGCACTTATAGTTGACCGGGACAGCTCTAGCAGGGCAGAAAATCAAACTTTATTTGTCACATGCGCCGAATACAACAAGTGTAGACCTTACCGTGAAATGCTTACTTACAAGCCCTTAACCAACAGTGCAGTTCAATAAGAGTTTGGAAAATATTTACCAAATAAACTAAAGTAAAAATAAAAAATAAAATAAAGTAACACAGTAACATAACATTAACGAGGCTATATACAGGGGTACCGGTACAGAGTCAGTGTGCAGGGGTAGAGGTTAGTCGAGGTAATTTGTACATGTAGGTAGGGGTGAAGTGACTATGCATAGATAATAAACAATGAGTAGCAGCAGTGTACAAAACAAATGGAGGGGAGGGCTGGTGTCAATGTAAATAGTCCGGTGGCCATTTGATTAATTGTTCAGCATTCTTAAGGCTTGGGGGTAGAAACTGTTAAGGAGCCTTTTGGTCCAAGACTTGGCGCTCCGGTACAGCTTGCCGGGCGATAGCAGAGAAAACAGTCTATGACTTGGGTGACTGGAGTCTCTGACAATTTTATGGGCTTTCCTCTGACAGCATTATATAGGTCCTGGATGGCAGGAAGCTTGGCCCCTGTGATGTACTGGGCCGTACGCACATCCCTCTGTAGCGCCTTACGGTCAGGTGCCGAGCAGCTGCCATACCAGGCGGTGATGCAACCGGTCAGGATGCTCTCAATGGTGCAGCTGTAGAACTTTGAGGATCTGGGGATCCATGCCAAATCTTTTCAGTCTCCTGAGGGGGAAAAGGTTTTGTCGTGCCCTCTTCACGACTGTCTTGGTGTGTTTGGACCACGATACTTTGTTGGTGATGTGGACACCAAGGAACTTGAAACTCTCGACCCGCTCCACTACAGCCCCGTCAATGTTAATGGGGGCCTGTTCGTGGCAGATGTGTTGTTGCCTACCCTGACCACCTGGGGGCGGCCCGACAGGAAGTCCAGGATTCAGTTGCAGAGGGAGGTGTTTAGTCCCAGGGTCCTTAGCTTAGTGGTGAGCTTCGTGGACACTATTGTGTTGAACGCTGAGCTGTAGTCAATGAACAGCATTCTCACATAGGTGTTCCTTCTGTCCAGGTGGGAAAGGGCAGTGTGGAGCGCGATTGAGATTGCGTCATCTGTGGATCTGTTGGGGCGGTATGCGAATTGGAGTGGGTCTAGGGTATCCGGGAGGATGCTGTTGATGTGAGCCATGACCAGTCTTTCAAAGCACTTCATGGTTACTGACGTGAGTGCTACGCGGCGGTAATCCTTTAGGCAGGTTACCTACGCTTCCTTGGGCACAAGGACTATGGTGGTCTACTTGAATCATGTAGATATTATAGACTCGGCCAGGGAGAGGTTGAAAATGTCAGTGAAGACACTTGCCAGTTGGTCCGCACATGCTTTGAGTACACGTCCTGGTAATCCGTCTGGCCCTGCGGCTTTGTGAATGTTGACCTGTTTAAAGGTCTTGCTCACATTGGCTACCGAGAACGTCATCACACAGTCATCCAGAACAGCTGGTGCTCTCGTGCATGCTTCAGTGTTGCTTACCTCGAAGCGAGCATAAGTGAGCATAAAAAGCATTAAGCTCGTCTGGTAGGCTCGCATCACTGGGCAGCTCACGTCTGGGTTTCCCTTTGTGCCACATTGAAAGTCACTGAGCGCTTCAGTAAGGTCATTCTACTGCCAATGTTTGTCTATGGAGATTATGGCTGTGTGCTTGATTTTATACAACAGTCAGCAAAGGGTATGGCTGAAATAGCTGAATCCACTAATTTGAAAGAGTGTCCACATACCTTTGACCATTTAGTGTATATCTGACATTTGTGTTATTTGTAATGCCGAAAGGCATGCTCTGAACTGATCAGGGAAGACAAAGAGTAAGATGATTATGCATACCAAGCTGTGGCTAGTACACAACCAAACAGTATGGGGTAGCATGTAAAGCCATACTACCCTATCTAAACACAATACATATCAAATAACAAAATATTTTTGCCAACCAAACAACAGTTGCCTATATATATGCCTGTTTGTATAACCACCAATGACTGTTTTATCCCTCCATCTAGGAAACTCTGTTTTGTTCCTCATTAGGAACAATGCCCTCAGACAGAGCAGGCTGCCAGGCAGCAATAACAATCTTAACAGCAAGGACAGGCGACGTGATGACTATCCTTGTAGCGCTTTGGAGAGCAGAGCAAAGTAAAGCAGCATTGATGTTTCTCAGCCAATAGCATCTTGGGCTACACAGCAGGCTTGCATTATATGCCATCAGAAGAAAGATGAGAGGGGCGTGCCGATTCCCACACATCTGTGATGAAGAGGATCACTGAGAGAGGGAGAGGCACACCTGGTTTCCTGCTCAGGATGGAGAGATGAGAGTGGATGGCCGCAAACAATGAAAAAACAACCAGCCACAATGCACCATCATTGGAATTCACAAACACACACAAGTGTCACGTCTGCTCCCAGGCTGCTCATCATTACGCACACCTGTCACCATCGTTATGCGCACTAGCGCTTCATCAGACTCACCTGGACTCCATCACGTCATTGATTGCCTCCCCTATATCTGTCCCTGTGTCTGCATTGATGTTGTTTTGTTTCTCTTGTCCAGGCGCTGCTTTTGCTTTCTTTCATGTCTATTTATTATTAAATCCTCACCTGTACTTGCTATCGATCTCCCAGCGTCTGTCGTCTCAAGACCGTTACAGAATGCATACACCACAATTGGAAGAATCAGGGAGCGCCTCAGTCGGCGCGTCGGGCTCACCCAGGTAGAACGCCAGATAGCGCCCTGGGGGGGGGGGGTACTGTCACGTCTGCTCCCGCTCCCCCTATCTGGCGCTCGAGGTCGCCAGACTGATCTTTACGCACACCTGTCACCATCGTTACGCGCACCAGCGCTTCATCGGACTCACCTGGACTCCATCACGTCAACACTGTACTTGCTTCCGGTCTGTCACCTCAAGACTGTTACAACAACGTACAGTGCCTTCAGAAAGAATTCACACGCCTTCACTTTTTCCACATTTTGTTGTTACAACCTGAATTTCAAGTTGATTAAACTGAGATGTTGTGTCACTGATCTATACACAATATCCCATAATGTCAAAGTGTAATTTTGTAAAAAAAAATAATAATAATAATAAAAAATAAAAAAAAATGTATACAAAATATAGAGCTGCAATGTCTGGAGTCAGTCATTATTCAACCTCTTATGGCAAGCCTAAATAAGTTCAGGAGTAAAAATGGGCTTTACGAATCGCCTTCTAAGTTGAATGGACGCGTTCCAAGTTCAATAATAGTGGTGAACATTATTTTTCAATAACTACCTCATCTCTATACCCCACAAATACAATTATCTGTAAGGTCCCGCAATCGAGTAGTGAAATTCAAACACAAATTCAACCACAAAGACGAGGGAGGTTTTCATATTTTCAAGCATGGTGGTGGCTGCATCATGTTATGGTTATGAGAGGACTAGGGAGTTTTTTAGGATAAAAATAAACAGAATACAGCTATAAGCACAGGAAAATCCTAGAGGGAAAACCTGGTTCAGTCTGCTGGGAGACAAAATCACCTTTCAGCAGGACAATAACCGAAAACAGACGGCCAAATCTACACTGGAGTTGCTTATGAAGACGATATTGAATGTTACCGAGAGGACTAGTGACAGTTTTGACTTCAATTGTAGTGAAAATCTATGGCAAGACTTGAACATTTTTGTTTAGCAATGATCAACAATTAACTTGACAAAGCTTGAATTTTAAAAAGAATAATGGGAAAATATTGTGCAATCCAGGTGTGCAAAGCTGTCATGCCCTGACCATAGAGAGCCTTTTTATTCTCTATTTTGGTTAGGTCGGGGTGTGACTAGGGGGGGTGTTCTAGTCTAGGTTATTTATTTCTATGTTGGCCTGGTATGGTTCCCAATCAGAGGCAGCTGTTTATCATTGTCTCTGATTGGGGATCATATTTAGCCAGCCATTTCCCCACTGTGTTTTGTGGGATCTTGTTTATGTGAAGTTGCCTGTGAGCACTCCGTAGCATCACGTGTCGTGTATTCTTTATTGTTTTCTTGTGTGGTTGACTTATAATAAAAATATGTCGAACCGATATCACGCTGCGCTTTGGTCTGAATGTTCCTACAACGATCGTGACAAAAGCTCTTAGAGACTTATCCAAAAAGACTCACAGCTGTAATCGACGCCAAAGGTGTTTCTACAAAGTATTTCTGTAAATTTGCAAAAATGTCTAACATTTTCATTTTGTCATTGTGCGGTTTTGTGTGTCGATAGGTGAGAATTTTATTTTATTTAATCCATTTTGGGCTGTAACAAAACAAAATGTGGAATAAGTCAAGGGGTGTGAACATTTGTGACCCTGGAATTCAAACATCAGAGGCATCAAAGCTCGTCCTAAGCATATCATACCTCTCCAACCCCATCCATGCATTTACATTACCTGGAAAAGATAGAGGGAGCAGTAAAACCTAGCTCTTTAGTATGCCAACATCGGTCTGCCTTGAGAGTCATGAGAGAGCTTCATATCACCTTATCACACCACGGCCACTCATTACTACTATACCCCAGTAAAAAGGGCCACGCTAATTTCATGTATTAAAGCAATTACCACAGCAGGGATCAAGACTGCAGAACAAAGGCTACAATCAATCAGGAGCAAGCCTATTCACTTCTTGCATGAATCACCACTGTAACTACTGCACAGGAACACACACACATACGCATTTAGTCATAGCAAGAGAGTAAACTTGTCAAATAAGGTAGGTTTTTCTATATTACCAGTCAAAAGTTTGGACACACCTACACATTCAATGTTTGTAGAACATTATAGAGTAATAGTGAAGACATCAACGCTATGAAATAACACATATGGAATCATGTAGTAACCAAAAAAGTGTTAACCTCTATGGGCTAGGCGGGACGAATTCGTCCCACCTACGTAACAGCCAGTCTAATCCAGTGGCGCGATTTTTGAATCGTTTGAAATACTATTACTTCAATTTCTCAAACATATGACTATTTTACAGCTATTTAAAGACAAGACTCTCGTTTATCTAACCACACTGTCCGATTTCAAAAAGGCTTTACAACGAAAGCAAAACATTAGATTATGTCAGGAGAGTGCCCAGCCAGAAATAATCAGACACCCATTTTTCAAGCTAGCATATAATGTCACCAAAAACCCAAACCACAGCTAAATGCAGCACTAACCTTTTCTGATCTTCATCAGATGACACACCTAGGACATTATGTTATACAATACATGCATGTCTGTTCAATCAAGTTCATATTTATATCAAAAAACAGCTTTTTACATTAGCATGTGACGTTCAGTTCTGAACGTCACATGCTAATGTAAAAAGCTGTTTTTAGATAAACGAGAGTCTTGTCTTTAAATAGCTGTAAAATAGTCATATGTTTGAGAAATTGAAGTAATAGTATTTCAAACGATTCAAAAATCGCGCCACTGCAAACTTCCGGGGAATTTACTAACAGTTTGCTAAATTACTCACGATAAACGTTCACAAAAAGCATAACAATTATTTTAAGAATTATAGATACATTACTCCTCTATGCACTCGATATGTCCGATTTTAAAATAGCTATTCGGATGAAGCACATTTTGCAATATTCTAAGTACATAGCCCAGCCATCACGGCTAGCTATTTAGACACCCGGCAAGATTAGCCTTCACCATAATCACATTTCCTATAAGAAAAATGTTCTTACCTTTCCTGTTCTTCGTCAGAATGCACTCCCAGGACTTCTACTTCAATAACAAATGTAGGTTTGGTCCCAAATAATCCATAGTTATATCCAAATAGCGTTGTTTTGTTCGTGCGTTCTAGACACTATCAGCATGGTAATCCACGGTCGCGCGCATGGCACATGGCGTGACAAAAAATGTCTAAATATTCCATTACCGTACTTCGAAGCATGTCAACCGCTGTTTAAAACCAATTTTTATGCCATTTATCTCGTAGAAAAGCGATAATATTCCGACCGGGAATCTGCAATAAACTAAACAGCCGAATTAAAATACTCCACGGGGGCTAATCGCGCACGCGCCTCATTCCATTGTCACCTAATGGGACACTTGAATAAGGTGATAATCTGTTTCAGCCTGAGGCTGCCTCGTCAACCTTCATGATTTTCCCGGCTTCTGAGAGCCTATTGGAGCCCTGGGAATTGTCATGTTACAGCTAAGATCCTTACTCTTCAATAAACAGATGCAAGACGCACGACTCCTTGTCAGACAGGCCACTTCCTGCATGAAACCTTGTCAGGTTTTTGCCTGCCATAGGAGTTCTGTTATACTCACAGACACCATTCAAACAGTTTTAGAAACTTTAGGGTGTTTTCTATCCAAACCTGAACAATAATATGCATATTCTAGCTTCTGAGTTGGTGTAGGAGGCAGTTAAAAATGGGCACATATTTTTTCCAAAATTCTCAATACTGCCCCCTAGCCCAAACAGGTTAAACAAATCAAAATAGATTTTAGATTGTTCAAAGTAGCCACCCTTTGCCTTGATGACAGCTTTGCACACTCTTGGTATTCGATTCCAGGCTGTATCACAACCGGCCATAATTGGGAGTCCCATAGGGCAGCGCACAATTGGATCAGAGTCACAAGAAAAAGTATGTGAACCCTTTGCATAAATTGGTCACACCGTGTAAACCTTCACAATGCAAGGTGGGAAAAGTATGTGAACCCTTTGATTTTATAACTGGTTGACCCTCATTTGGCAGCAATAAGCTCAACCTAACGTTTTCATGTAGTTGCGGATCAGATCTGCACAACGGTCAGGAGGAATTTTGGACCATTCCTCATTACAAAAATGTTTCAATTCAGCAATATTCTTTGGGTGTCTGGTGTGAACTGCTCTCTTGAGGTCATGCCACAGCATCTCAATTGGGTTGAGGTCAGGACTCTGACTGGGCAACTCCAGAAGGCGTATTTTCTTCTGTTGAAGCCATTTTGTTGTTGATTTACTTCTGTGTTTTGGGTCATTGTCCTGTTGCATCACCCAACTTCAGTTGAGCTTCAATAGGTGGTCAGATAGCCTAACAATCTCTTGCAAAATGTCTTGATAAACTAGGGAATTCATTTTTCCGTCGATGATAGCAAGCTGTCTAGGCCCTGAGGCAGCAAAGCAGCCCCAAACCATGATGCTCCCTCCACCATAATTTACAGTTGGGATGAGGTTTTGATGTTGGTGTGCTGTGCCTTTTTTTTCTCCACACATAGTGTTGTGTGTTCCTTCCAAACAACTCAACTGTAGTTTCATCTGACCACAGAATATTTTTCCACTAGCGCTGTGGAACATCCAGGTGCACTTGGAACAGCAGTGACTTCTTGCGTGGTGTCCTCCCATGAGCACCATTCTTGTTTAAAGTTTTACGTATTGTAGACTCGTCAATAGAGATGTTAGCATGCTCCAGAGATTTCTGTAAGTCTTTAGCTGACACTCTAGGATTCTTCTTAACCTCATTAAGCACTCTGCGCTGTGCTTTTGCAGTCATCTTTGCAGGACGGCCAATCCTAGGGAGAGTAGTAACAGTGCTGAACTTTCTCCATTTGTCTTACCGTGGACTGTTGTATATCAAGGCTTTTAGAGGTACTTTTGTAACGCTTTCCAGCTTTATGCAAGTCAACAATTCTTAATCTTAGGTCTTCTGAGATCTCTTTTGTTTGAGGCATGGTTCACATCAGTCAACGCCACTTGTGAATAGCAAACTCACATTTTGGCAGCGCCAACCACCATCTCCAATCTCGTCTCATTGATTGGACTCCAGGTTAGCTGACTCCTGACTCCAATTAGCTTTTGGAGAAGTCATAAGCCTCGGGGTTCACATAATTTTCCAACTTACTGTTTAAATAATGTATTCAATATAGACAAGAAAAATACAATAATTTGTGTGTTATTAGATTAAGCACACTATGTTTGTTTATTGTTGTGATTTAGATGAAGATCAGATCAAATTTCATGACCAATTGATGCAGAAATCCAGGGTTCAAATACTTTTTCTTGCCACTGTAGATGGGATGGCGTATCGCTGCAGAATGCTGTGGTAGCCATGCTGGTTAAGTGTGCCTTGAATTCTAAATAAATCATAGACAGTGTCACCAGAAAAGCACCCCCACACCATAACACCTCCTCCTCCATGCTTTACGGTGGGAAATACACATGCGGAGATCACCCATACCACGTCTCACAAAGACACAGAGGTTGGAACCAAAAGTCTCCAATTTGGACTCCAGACCAAAGGACAAATTTGCACCGGTCTAATGTCCATTGATCGTGTTTCTTGGCCCAAGCAAGTCTCTTCTTCTTATTGGTGTCCTTTAGTAGTGGTTTCTTTGCAGCAATTCAACCATGAAGGCCTGATTCACACAGTCTCCTCTCAACAGTTGATGTTGAGATGTGTCTGTTACTTGAACTCTATGAAGCATTTATTTGGTATATGTCCGTTACGTTTATAGGTGTCATGCCCTGATCTATTTCACCTGTCCTTGTGATTGTCTCCACCCCCCTCCAGGTGTCGCCCATTATCCCATGTCTGGTGCCAGTTCATCTTGTTTGTCAAGCTTACCAGCGTTTGTCCTGTCAGCTCCTGTCTTTTTCCCTGCCTCTCTTTCTCTCGTCCTCCTGGTTTTTGACCCTTGCCTGTCCTGACCCTGTACCCGCCCGCATGATCTCTCTGCCTGTCCCAGACCCTGAGCCTGCCTGCCTTGACCTGTCGATGCCTGCCCCTGGTGTTACAATAAACATTGTTACTTCACACGGTCTGCACTTGGGTCTTACCTTGATAGTACGAACTGGCCATGACTGACCCGGCAGACCTGCAGTTTCTCCCGACGCCACTTGGGTACATTGTAGTATCCACTGAGAGGCTCTTGCTGCCAAAGAAATCCCTGACAGCTTGAAAGATGTTTTGGACATTACAGTGAAAATGGTTAAGTTTGTTAAAGCAAGGACCCTGAACTCACATGTATTTTCTGCACTATGCAATGATATGGGCAGCCACCATGTAACACTTTTACAACATACAGAAATGCTGCTTATCAAGGGGCAAAGTATTGACACGTTTTTTTTGAATTGAGAGACAAGCTTAAAGATTTCTTTACGGACCATAATTTTCACTTGTCTGACAGCTTGCATGATGACGAGTTTCTCACACGACTGGCCTATCTGGGTGATGTTTTTTTCTCGCCTGAATGATCTGAATGTAGGATTACAGGGACTCTCCACAACTATATTCAATGTGCGGGACAAAATTGAGGCTATGATTAAGAAGTTGGAGCTCGAGGGGATGGAGGGACGCCATGTGCAACTGACGTGTTTTCTGTTTGCTCCCGCAGTATTCTTAAAGTTTATGTGAATTTTGCAGCAGAACCGTATTTATTATCAAATATTAAAAATCAAGACTACTTTGCTTCGAATGTCAGAATGTCGATAAAACACAAGGCCAAAAACATGACTTTGAGAAAACCCGGCCTACAAGACCCACTCTCATCACCGCTCTCTCCTGAGTCTGAGGGCCCGGGGACTCACACTTTACCCGGGGGTGCGGCTTGGCCTGGCGGCGCTGAAATGAACATTCTCGAGGCCATCAAACTACTACACTCTGAGATAGTTGAAATGAAAACGGAGGTAGTTGCTACGATTGAGGCCCGAATACAGGAGGTTTCTGATACTTTAAAAGCAGATCTAACTGTCCTGCGGAACGAGACGGTGCCAGCAATCACATCACTCAAAACAACAACAGAGTTAAACACTACAACGATTGCAGCTCTGGAGACCTCCGATACCAATGTCTCCGACTTAACTACCTCCCTGGAGGCTGCCGTGAAACGCCTGGCTGCAGATTTGAAAAAGGTGCAGGAGAGTTGTGTGAGTTTAGAGGGATTCTCTCGCCGCAATAACCTGAGACTGGTATCGGTCCCAGAGTCAGCGGAAATGCCTCGTGCCACGGATTTAGTTTCTGGGCTGCTGAAGGATGTTCTTGCCTTGGATGAGAAGCCCCTGATTGATCGTGCCCACCGGTCGCTGTGCCCAAAGCCCCGGGATGGTGAGAGGCCCCGTGACATAATTCTTCGAGTGCACTTTTTCCATGAGAAGATGGAGATTTTCCGACGAGCCCGCAATACCACTCTGAGCTTTCAAGGACAGAGCTTCTCTATCTACTAGGACTACTCCCCCACTGTTTCCAGGCAGCGGGCAGCTTTCGGGCAGGCCAAACGACTACTACGGGACCATCCAGGTGTGAAGTATGGACTGCGATTCCCGGCCCGTTTATGGCTATCTCATGATGGTAAAGACTACACATTTGAGTCTCCGGATGAGGCTATGGCTCACATTCAACGTCACATCAAGAAGTCTTGAACTTGCTCATAGATCAGCCACTGTTGCTTGCGAACTGGGAATAGTAAGTAGCCCACCTGTGGTACAAATATGTTTAATTATAACATACT
Organism: Salmo salar; assembly: GCF_965601325.2. Classification (NCBI taxonomy): domain Eukaryota; kingdom Metazoa; phylum Chordata; class Actinopteri; order Salmoniformes; family Salmonidae; genus Salmo; species Salmo salar. Next base: position 44,861,735 of record NC_138294.1, read on the forward strand.
ATTCTTGTATAGTTGAGGAGTTGGCGAACCCATTCAGGCTTATTTGATGTGATCTAATGTTTTGATCATCTAGTGTGCTTGCCTTCCAGCATTCTACTTCTGGCGCCGACAGAGATGGACTCCTCGCTTCGCGTTCCTAGGAAACTATGCAGTATTTAGTTTTTTATGTATTATTTCTTACATTGTTACCCCAGGAAATCTTTAGTTTTATTACATGCAGCCAGGAGGAACTATTGGATATAAGAGCAATGTCAACTCACCAACATTATGACCAGGAATACGATTTTCCCAAAGCGGATGCTCTGTTTGGTCCACCACCCAGGACAATGGATCCGATCCCAGCCGGCGAGCCAAAACAACGGCGTCGTAGAAGAAGGGGCAGACGGAGCGGTCTTCTGGTCAGGCTACGTAGACGGGCACATCGCGCACCGCTCCCGAGTATACTACTCGCCAATATCCAGTCTCTTGACAACAAGGCAGACGAAATCCGAGCAAGGGTTGCCTGCCAGAGAGACATCAGAGATTGTAACGTTCTTTGTTTCACGGAAACATGGCTTACTCGGGATACGTTATCAGAGTCGGTACAGCCACCGGATTTCTTCACGCGTCGCGCCGACAGAAACAAATTAACGAGACGTGGTGTGATCATAACAACATACAGGAACTCAAGTCCTTTTGTTCACCTGACCTAGATTTCCTTACAATCAAATGCCAACCGCATTATCTACCAAGAGAATTCTCTTCGATTATAATCACAGTCGCGTACATCCCCCCCCCCCCAAGCAGACACATCGACGGCCCTGAAAGAACTTCCTTGGACTTTATGTAAACTGGAAACCACATACCCTGAGGCTGCATTTATTGTAGCTGGGGATTTTAACAAGGCTAATCTGAAAACAAGGCTCCCTAAATTGTATCACCTAATCGAATGCCCAACCAGGGCTGGCAAAACCCTGGATCATTGTTATTCTAACTTACATTTACATTTTAGTCATTTAGCAGACGCTCTTATCCAGAGCGACTTACAGTAGTGAATGCATACATTTCATACAATTTTTTTTGCTGGCCCCCCGTGGGAATCGAACCCACAACCCTGGCGTTGCAAACACCATGCTCTACCAACTGAGCTACAGGGAGGGCTAACTTCCGCGACGCATACAAAGCCCTCCCCGCCCTCCTTTCGGAAAATCTGACCACGACTCCATTTTGTTGCTCTCAGCCTATAGACAGAAACTAAAACAGAAAACGCCTGTGCTCAGGTCTGTTCAACGCTGGTCTAATCGGATTCCAAGCGTCAAGATTGCTTTGATCACGTGGACTGGGATATGTTCCGCATAGCGTCGGACAATAACATTGATGAGTACGCTGATTCGGTGAGCGAGTTTATTAGCAAGTGCATCAGTGATGTTTTACCCACAGCGACTATTAAAACCTTCCCCAACCAGAAACCGTGGCTTGATGGCAGCATTCACGCAAAACTGAAAGCGCGAACCACTGCTTTTAATCAGGGCAAGGCGAACGGAAACATGACCGAAAACAAACAGTGTAGCTATTCTCTCCGCAAGGCAATCAAACAAGCTAAGCGTCAGTATTGAGACAAAGTAGAGTCGCAATTCAACGGCTCAGACACGAGAAGTATGTGGCAGGGTCTACAGTCAATCACGGACTACAAAAAGAAAACCAGCCCCGTCGCGGACCACGATGTCTTGCTCCCAGACAAACTAAACAACTTCTTTGCTCACTTTGAGGACAATACAGTGCCACCGACATGGCCCGCTACCAAAAGCTGCGGGCTCTCCTTCACTGCAGCCAACATTAGTAAAACATTTAAACGTGTTAACCCTCGCAAGGCTGCCGGCATCCCTAGCCGCGTCCTCAGAGCATGCGCAGACCAGCTGGCTGGTGTGTTTACGGACATATTCAATCAATCCTTATCCCAGTCCACTGTTCCCACATGCTTCAAGAGGGCCACCATTGTTCCTGTTCCCAAGAAAGCTAAGGTAACTGAGCTAAATGACTATCGCCCCGTAGCACTCACTTCCGTCATCATGAAGTGCTTTGAGAGACTAGTCAAGGACCATATCACCTCCACCCTACCTTACATTTACATTTAAGTCATTTAGCAGACGCTCTTATCCAGAGCGACTTACAAATTGGTGGATTCACCTTATGATATCCAGTGGAACAACCACTTTACCTGACACCCTAGACCCAGTCCAATTTGCTTACCACCCCAATAGGGCCACAGACGACGCAATCGCAATCACACTGCACACTGCCCTAACCCAAGAGGAAGAGACAAGAGGAATACCTATGTAAGAATGCTGTTCATCGACTACAGCTCAGCATTTAACACCATAGTACCCTCCAAACTCGTCATTAAGCTCGAGACCCTGGGTCTCGACGCCGCCCTGAGCAGCTGGGTCCTGGACTTCCTGACGGGCCGCCCCCAGGTGGTGAGGGTAGGAAACAACATCTCCACCCCACTGATCCGCAACACTTGGGCCCCACAAGGGTGTGTTCTCAGCCCTCTCCTGTACTCCCTGTTCACCCATGACTGCGTGGCCATGCACGCCTCCAACTCAATCATCAAGTTTGCAGACGACACTACAGTGGTAGGCTTGATTACCAATAACGACGAGACAGCCTACAGGGAGGAGGTGAGGGCCCTCGGAGTGTGGTGTCAGGAAAATAACCTCTCACTCAATGTCAACAAAACAAAGGAGATGATTGTGGACTTCAGGAAACAGCAGAGGGAGCAGCCCCCTATCCACATCGACGGGACAGTAGTGGAGAAGGTGGAAAGTTTTAAGTTCCTCGGTGTACACATCACGGACAAACTGAAATGGTCCACCCACACAGACAGCGTGGTGAAGAAGGCGCAACAGCGCCTCTTCAACCTCAGGACTTTTTCAGATACACAATCGAGAGCATCCTGTCGGGCTGTATCACCGCCTGGTACGGCAGCTGCTCCGCCCACAACCGTAAGGCTCTCCAGAGGGTAGTGAGGTCTGCAGAACGCATCACCGGGGGCAAACTACCTGTCCTCCAGGACACCTACACCACCCGATGTCACAGGAAGGCCAAAAAGATCATCAAGGACAACAACCACCCGAGCCACTGCCTGTTCACCCCGCTTATCATCCAGAAGGCGAGGTCAGTACAGGTGCATCAAAGCTGGGACCGAGAGACTGAAAAACAGCTTCTATCTCAGACTGTTAAACAGCCATCACTAACATTGTGTGGCTGCTGCCAACATACTGACTCATCTCTAGCCACTTTAATAATTAAAAATTGGATGTAATAAATGTATCACTAGCCACTTTAAACAATGACACTTTATATAATGTTTACATACCCTACATTACTCATCTCATATGTATATACTGTACTCTATACCATCTACTGCATCTTGCCTATGCCGTTCGGCCATCGCTCATCCATATATTTTTATGTACATATTCTTATTCATTCCTTTATGCTTGTGTGTGTATAAGGTAGTTGTTGTGAAATTGTTAGATTACTTGTTAGATATTACTGCATGGTCGGAACTAGAAGCACAAGCATTTCGCTACACTCGCATTAACATCTGCTAACCATATGTATGTGACAAGTAAAATTTCATTTGATTTTCAGTCATTTTAATTTCATTGTATAAAGGTTTTACTTAACTCCTTTGTTTCTAGGCTGTCTCATTCACCTATTCAGTTTACTGCATCAGTTTGTACTGACCCAGTAAACAGTAAATGTTCCGAGGCTACACGTTTTGGGGGGTCTTCACTTCAATTTTAAAGGTTTTGAACTTCATTTCTGCCCAGCAAACGTTCAACGTTGCACACACATAGTTTTTTGGTCTTATCGTCAAACTTGACAATTATTATTATTATTATTATATATTTTTTTGATCGTCTTACTACGATTTGCTTACTTAAAATTAGGTTTTTGGTTGAGAGTCTTTACACATTTTATTTATTTTCTCTCTCAACGGCTGTTGTAAGACTGGGAATATAATTATATACATCTACAAGTGGTGCTTTTGTAATTTCGTTTGCACAAGGGATTCACTTTTATTTTTCTCTCTTTTTGCTGCTTGATCCACTAACACAAGACGCGACTTTAAAGAGCGGGACAGTGGGTTTGGGTTTAACCCCGCACTCTCACAGACATACTGTGCGAAGAGAACATGTTCTATTTAGGCTTGTACCTCGTTTGGGGAGGTACTGTCTGGGATGGGGGGAGGTGGTTGGGGGGAGGAAGGAGGTTGAATTGTCATTCTGTCTTTTTATTTTTTTTCTGTACTTTTTCCAAATATCTTGCACCGTACATTATTACTCTGAGACAAGTTACTCAAGTTAATCATACTACACCGGCTCTGACGCTCGTCAGATGTGGCAGGGCTTGCAAACTATTACAGACTACAAAGGGATGCACAGCCGCGAGCTGCCCAGTGACACGAGCCTACCAGACGAGCTAAATCACTTCTATGCTCGCTTCGAGGCAAGCAACACTGAGGCATGCATGAGAGCATCAGCTGTTCCAGACGACTGTGTGATCCCGCTCTCCGTAGCCGACGTGAGTAAGACCTTTGAACAGGTCAAAATTCCCACGGCTGCGGGGCCAGATGGATTACCAGGACGTGTGCTCTGGGCATGTGCTGACCGACTTGCAGGTGTCTTCACTGACATTTTCAACCTCTCCCTGATTGAGTCTGTAATACCAACATGCTTCAAGCAGACCACCATAGTCCCTGTGCCCAAGAACACAAAGGCAACCTGCCTAAATGACTACAGACCCGTAGCACTCACGTCCGTAGTCATGAAGTGCTTTGAAAGGCTGGTAATGGCTCACATCAACACCATTATCCCTGAAACCCTAGACCCACTCCAATTTGCATACCGCCCAAACAGATACACAGATGATGCAATCTCTATTGCACTCCACACTGCCCTTTCCCACCTGGACAAAAGGAACACCTATGTGAGAATGCTATTCACTGACTACAGCTCAGCGTTCAACACCATAGTGCCCTCAAAGCTCATCACTAAGCTAAGGAACCTGGGACTAAACACCTCCCTCTGCAACTGGATCCTGGACTTCCTGATGGGCCGCCCCCAGGTGGTGAGGGTAGGTTGCAACACATCTGCCACGCTGATCCTTAACACTGGAGCTCCCCAGGGGTGCGTGCTCAGTCCCCTCCTGTACTCCCTGTTCACCCACGACTGCATGGCCAGGCACGACTCCACCATTATCATTAAGTTTGCTGACGACACAACAGTGGTAGGCCTGATCACCGACAACGATGAGACAGCCTATAGGGACGAGGACAGAGACCTGGCCGGGTGGTGCCAGAATAACAACCTATCCCTCAACGTAACCAAGACTAAGGAGATGATTGTAGACTACAGGAAAAGGAGCACCGAGCATGTCCCCATTCTCATCAACGGGGCTGTAGTGGAGCAGGTTGAGAGCTTCAAATTCCTTGGTGTCCACATCAACAACAAATTAGAATGGTCCAAACACACCAAGACAGTCGTGAAGAGGGCACGACAAAGCCGATTCCCCCTCAGGAAACTAAAAAGATTTGGCATGGGTCCTGAGATCCTCAAAAGGTTTTACAGCTGCAACATCGAGAGCATCCTGACCGGTTGCATCACTGCCTGGTACGGCAATTGCTCGGCCTCTGACCGCAAGGCACTTCAGAGGGTAGTGCGTACGGCCCAGTACATCACTGGGGCTAAGCTGCCTGCCATCCAGGACCTCTACACCAGGCGGTGTTAGAGGAAGGCCCTGCAAATTGTCAAAGACCCCAGCCACCCCAGTCATAGACTGTTCTCTCTACTACCGCATGGCAAGCGGTACCGGAGTGCCAAGTCTAGGACAAAAAACTTCTCAACAGTTTTTACCCCCAAGCCATAAGACTCCTGAACAGGTAACCAAATGGTTACCCGGACTACTTGCATTGTGTGCCCTCCCCCTGCTACTCTCTGTTTATCTTATATGCATAGTCACTTTAACTATACATTCATATACATACTACCTCAATTGGCCCGACCAACCAGTGCTCCCGCACATTGGCTAACCGGGGTATCTGCATTGTGTCCCACCACCCGCCAACCCCTCTTTTTACGCTACTGCTACTCTCTGTTCATCATATATGCATAGTCACTTTAACCATACCCACATGTACATACTACCTCAATAAGCCTGACTAACCGGTGTCTGTATATAGCCTTGCTACTCTTATTTTCAAATGTATTTTTACTGTTGTTTTATTTCTTTACTTACCCACACACACACACACACACACACCCACACACACACACACACACACCCACACACACACCTTTTTATTCGCACAATTGGTTAGAGCCTGTAAGTAAGCATTTCACTGTAAGGTCTACACCTGTTGTATTCGGCGCACGTGACAAATAAACTTTGATTGTGGGGTTTTTGGGTATTCATTGCTTTTCCACTCTATGCTCTAATGACAGGGTTGTATAATGGGAGTGCTCAGGCTGGCCGAAATAATACGATCAAGTACATTTCGTGGAACATCAAAGGGGTTAACAACCCTGTGAAGCGTAAGAGGGTGCTGACACAATTAAAGGGTTTGAATGCAAATGTTGCATTTCTACAAGAGACTCACTTGAGGACTGGTGAGCATTTAAGGATGCGTAGGGACTGGGTTGGTCAAGAGTTCCACTCTAACTTTCATAGTAAATCAAGAGGTGCTGCCATTTTGGTTGATACATCTACTCCCTTTGTAGCTTCTGAGGTTATTGCTGATCCTAAGGGACTATACGTCATAGTAACCGGTAAACTGTTTCCTACCCCTCTTGTTTTGGCTAGTGGGATGACACAAGTTTCATTTCTTACTTTTTATCTGCTATACCCAATTTAGATTCCCATTTGCTGATTTTAGGAGGGTATTTCAACTGTAGAATGTCCCCAGTTCATGACAAGTCCTCACGAAGAACTACAGGCCCATCTAAATGTGCCCTACTTATTCAATCTTTTCTTCAGAAATATGCTATGTGTGAGGCCTGGTGTTTCCTACACCCTACAGATAGATGGTATTCCTTTTATTCTTATGTTCATCAAACATACTCCCGCATTGATTACTTCTTTTTGGACAAAAAACTTCTGCCTAACCGTCGGCGGTGTACCTACGAGAGTATTGTTATTTCTGACCATTCACCATTAGTGATTGGACTAGAGTTTCCCCAGCGACCTCCTATGTGTTATCAATGGCATCTTAACCCCATTTTACTCTCAGATAAGGGGTTTGTCAATTTCATTTCTTCTGAAATAACCTTATTCCTAGAAACTAATTCAATGCCAGATATGTCCTGCTCTACCATATGGGAGTCTCTCAAAGCATACCTACGTGGCCAAATTATTTCTTATACAGCCAACCAAAACAAAGCTCGCTCTCAGCAACTTCGGGACCTGAGCGAATCCATAGCCACATTGGATGAGAAGTATGCTACGGATCCTTCCTCTGATCTACATAAAGAGCACCAACTCCTCCAATCTGAATTTGATGAGCTTTCTACCAGGCAAGCTGAACAGTTACTCTTGCAAGATCGATACAGAGTGTATGAACAAGGCGACAAGGCCAGTAAACTCCTTGCACATCAGATCCGTAAATCTGAGGCCTCACGTTTAATCCCACAAATAAGGACCCTGTCCGGTGCCACCACAGTTATACATAAAGAGATCAATGATCAATTCAAACAATTTTACTCTATGCTATACACCTCTGAATCTCCTCAAGACCCTTTGCTGATTGATTCATTCTTTAACCTGTTGGGGGTAGGGGGCAGTATTTACACGGCGGATAAAAAACGTACCCGATTTAATCTGGTTATTACTACTGCCCAGAAACTAGAATATGCATATAATTATTGGCTTCGGATAGAAAACACCCTAAAGTTTCAAAAACTGTTTGAATGGTGTCTGTGAGTATAACAGAACTCATTTGGCAGGCAAAAACCTGAGAAGATTCCTTACAGGAAGTGGCCTGTCTGACCATTCCTTGAGTTCTTGCCTCTGTTTATTGAAGACTGAGGATCTTTCCTGTAACGTGACACTTCCTACGGCTCCCATAGGCTCTCAGAAGGCGGGAAAAAGCTGAATGATGTAATTCCAGCCCCAGGCTGAAACACATTTGCGCTTTTGGCAAGTGGCCGATCAGAGGACAATGGGCCATGCTTTATTTTCTTTCGTCTTTTTACCTAAACGCTGATTCTCGGTCGGAATATTATCGCTTTTTTACGAGAAAAATGGCATAAAAATTGATTTTAAACAGCGGTTGACATGCTTCGAAGTACGGTAATGGAATATTTACAATTTTTTTGTCACGAAATGCGTCGTGCTCGTCACCCTTCTTTACCCTTTCGGATAGTGTCTTGAACGCACGAACAAAACGCCGCTGTTTGAATATAGCTATGGATTATTTGGGACCAAACCAACATTTGTTATTGAAGTATAAGTCCTGGGAGTGCATTCTGACGAAGAACACCAAAGGTAATAACATTTTTCTTATAGTAAATCTGACTTTGGTGAGTGCTAAACTTGCTGGATGTCTAAATAGCTAGCCCTGTGATGCCGGGCTATCTACTTAGAATATTGCTAAATGTGCTTTCACCGAAAAGCTATTTTAAAATCGGACATATCGAGTGCATAGAGGAGTTCTGTATCTATAATTCTTAAAATAATTGTTATGCTTTTTGTGAACGTTTATCGTGAGTAGTTTAGTAAATTTTTAGTATGCTAGTTCTGAATGTCATATGCTAATGTAAAAAGCTGGTTTTTGATATAAATATGAACTTGATTGAACAAAACATGCATGTATTGTATAACATAATGTCCTAGGTGTGTCATCTGATGAAGATCATCAAAGGTTAGTGCTGCATTTAGCTGTCTTCTGGGTTTTTGTGACATTATATGCTAGCTTGAAAAATGGGTGTCTGATTATTTCTGGCTGGGTACTCTGCTGACATAATCTAATGTTTTGCTTTCGTTGTAAAGCCTTTTTGAAATCGGACAGTGTGGTTAGATTAACCTCTCTAGGGCCGGCGGGACGAAATCGTCCCACCTACGTAACAGCCAGTGGAATCCTGTGGCGCGTTATTCAAATACCTTAGAAATGCTATTACTTCAATTTCTCAAACATATGACTATTTTACAGCATTTTAAAGACAAGACTCTCGTTAACCTGTTGGGGATAAGGGGCAGTATTTGCACGGCTGGATAAAAAACGTACCCGATTTAATCTGGTTACTACACCTGCCCAGTAACTAGAATATGCATATAATTATTGGCTTTGGATAGAAAACACCCTAAATTTTCTAAAACTGTTTGAATGGTGTCTGTGAGTATAACAGAACTCCTATGGTCCTATAAGATCTCTTTGTCAATTCCCACAAGCCGGGTTGTGACAACTCACTCATTCTTATGTTTAATAAATGTATCGTATAGTGTGTGTGTGGCAGCCTTACAGCGATGGCAAAAAAACACATTTGAGGGTGCGCTGACCCTGGCGCTAGGGTTTGAATGTTTGGGGGTACGGGACTATAAAAAGTTTGGGAACCGTTGCCGTAGAGGTTAAAGTAATCATGGACTGTCATGAAAGTTCTTGACATTTCCTAGATTGACTTATCTTCACGTCTTAAAGTAATGATGGACTGTCATTTCTCTTTGCTTATTTGAGCTGTCCTTGACATAATATGAACTTGATTTTTTTACCAAATAGGGCTATCTTCTGTATACCACCCCTACCTTGTCACAACACAACTGATTGGCTCAAACGCAATAAGAAGGAAAGAAATTCCACAAATGTACTTAAGAAGGCACACCTGTTAATTGAAATGCATTCCAGGTGACTACCTCGTGAGGCTGGTTGAGAGAATGCCAAGAGTGTACAAAGCTGTCATCAAGGCAAAGGAAAGAATGAGTAGGTGTGTCCAAACTTTTAACTGTTACTGTATGAGCAAGAAATAAAGGGAAAAGTTGTATAAGATTTATGTGAGGAAAAAAAGAAGTAGATATGGATTGTGTGGGTGTGAATGTGTGTGTAGCCCTCTATGATGTAAACTGAATGTAACCCTTCTTTCTTTACTTAGCTCCTGCAGTATAGGCCAGGCAGGCAGCTGCAGTCCCCTGACAGCATCCATAGAACAAATGCATTCCTCTCAGCCTGAGCTGCTGCGTGGTCTGAGTGTACAATAAACCAGTCCATGTTTCCCTGGCAGCACAGGGCACAGAGGGAGGCTGAGAGAGGGCTGGGGAGGGGACTGTCTGCTTGGTATGCAGCGCCAGCTCAGTGCCAGTCCCAAAACTGGACAGGTTGTCACTGCCTGGAGGACACTTCCAGCAATCTACAGCAATCTCCAGATACCGACAAGGACAAGAATGCTCTCTGCTCACGTTCTGTCGGCCCAGAGACAGAGATGAGAATTAGAATGAGTGTAGGGTGGAGGTCATCCTCATTGCAAGGGAGTGAATGTACGATGAGGGAAGCCGTGCAGCTTTACTATCAAATCTTCCTCACGTCTTCTCCCATCATCTGTAGAAATATTTGATCAAATGTCTCTCAAAGGTAAATCACAGTTCTCATTGACGGGCCCTGGATATAACCCATCGGCGCCGAGTTAACTTATCATCCATGCCTTATCTACCAAACAGACAATGAGGAGTTTTTATAGATCTGTCAACATTGCAGGTGGGAGAGAAGTCATCTGAACGTGTGATGTTAGCAAAACCTCTCAGAGAACCGGACACATAGAATCAAAGTCAGACGGAGGAAGACATGTTCCTCTGTCTATTTCCCCCATATACGAAGGTTTTTACTCAGTGCCTTCCCTGTTGCAAGAAAAGGGTTTTTAACGATATACTGTACATTGCATGAATAATATGATCGCATAGACTGGCAACTCACTTGTTAAACATCTAGAAAACCGCCTCTTCACACTGTGTATGAAAGAGAAAAATGTTTCAAGGAATGTAGAAAACCTCTTAAGGGGACCCAGATGGCTGTCATACTGTAGATTAGGTGTTGGGCTAAGGGGGAGTATTGGTGTAGAGCAGGAAAAATGACTTTTTAATGTCAACCGTCAACGTGTTCAGCCATGAGCAATGCAATACTGATCATTTGGATTTACATGACCTCCACCTCCAAATGATGCCCTTTCATACTGTATGTGTGCTCCGTTTATTAATAGCATCTCTTCCTTTCCTGGTTAGATATTCCTGTGCATTAACTCTTTCAGCCAGATATCAGCGTGGCAGAGGGCGTAGCCCTCAGCCCAGCTCCTTGTGATTGTGTGGTCTGCACCTGCCCATGACCGCCTAAATCAACCATAGGCCGTTTCAGACTGATATACTGCCTCGCAGGCAGCCCCTTTAGGAGCCCTCTAAGCTTTATTGCTCACTCACTGTACTGTAGCAGAGAGACTGCAGCCTCTTTCATAAGCTATCTTCTGACACTCTTGAGAACTAAGATAAGTAGTCAACTGCGTTCACTGATATCTGGAGTATTTTCTCTGTTTCGATATTTCACTTGAGACTATTTGTTGGAAAGCATACGACACAAATATAGTATTTTTGGTATATAGAAATACTGTTTATACTATTATTATACATTTAATATGACAGATATTTCCAGCAGTTTTTTTATCTGACTTAAATACACGTTCCATTACAGGTGAGGGTCAGCAGGTACCATCATAAAAATAAGTATATTTTCCACTGGAGTGGGTTTGAGAGGGAGTTGAGAACAACACCAGTTTTTATGAAGGAATATGTTTTGTATAATGATAGTGGCTTGCAATGTAATGTTTGAGGAAGACATAGTCAAACATCAGGACTGTCTGTAATGGTGGCTCTACTCTCCCACTGACAGGCGAGATAAGAGGAAAGGGGAACTGCAGAAAATTTAAAAAAGATCAAAAGATTCTGATTCAGTAAATTGCCTTTTTTTAAGCCAGTGTTTTTCCTAAGAAACTCTTTGGAGTTTAAATCACAGTTGCAAACAAAGTATCCACAGGCTTCCTGTAATGCTAACTCCAAAATGGTTTAAATTAAAAGAGCGCAACAGGGGGAAATAATCTATTAAAATTCCATGTCAAGCTCTGCACTGTTGAAAGTCACACTAGTTCACGCCCGTGGAACCCACTGATTTCTTTTGTGTTTTTGTTTTTATACAGAGATGGCAGCCAGCTTCTACAGCAACATAATGTAGATGGAGGGGAGCTACAATGGAAAAAGGTAGGATAACTAGGCAAAGCTTTGTTGTGATAAAACAGAACTTGTGTGAGAAACTCTGAGAAGGCCCAGTGACAGTTTTCGTGTCAATGTATTTTATGTACATCACTAATCAGAGAGATTACAATGCTCAATGGTACTGTATATCCAAGAGGGTATACAACATGCTATACAACAGGGTACCCCAACTGCCGGTGATTTTATTAGGCCCCCTACGTTTTCTGAGCAAATGTAAAACCAAAAAAAAAAAGGTTTTATAGTTGGACATAAAAGACTGTCAAAACATCCGAAAATCAGATCGAAGTGATTTTCATTTTGGAAATCTGTTCCAAAGTATTCAAACAAATAATAGAGATATACAGTTGAAGTTTACATACACTTAAGCCAAATACATTTAAACTCAGTTTTTCACAATTCCTGAATTTTTATCCTAGTAAGAATTCACTGTCTTAGGTCAGTTAGGATGACCACTTTATTTTAAGAACGTGAAATGTCAGAATAATAGTTGAGAGAAGGATTTATTTTAGCTTTAATTTCTTTCATCACATTTTCAGTGGGTCAGAAGTTTACATACACTCACTTAGTTTTTGGTAGCATTGCCTTTAAATTGTTTAACTTGGGTCAAACGTTTCAGGTAGCCTTCCACAAGCTTCCCACAATAGCTTTAAGCACCAGCTGTCAGAGCAGCTCACAGATTACTGCACCTGTACATAGCCCATCTATAATTTAGCCCAAACAACTACCACTTCCCCTACTGTATTTATATATTTATTTATTTTGCTCCTTTGCACCCCATTATTTCTATTTCTACTTTGCACTTTCTTCCACTGCAAATCAACCATTCCAGTGTTTTACTTGCTATATTGTATTTACTTCGCCACCATGGCCTTTTTTGCCTTTACTTCCCTTATCTCACCTCATTTGCTCACATTGTATATAGACTTATTTTTCTACTATATTATTGACTGTATGTTTGTTTTACTCCATGTGTAACTCTGTGTTGTTGTATGTGTCAAACTGCTTGCTTTATCTTGGCCAGGTCGCAATTGTAAATGAGAACTTGTTCTCAACTTGCCTACCTGGTTAAATAAAGGTGAAATAAATAAATAAATAAATAAATAAACAATAAGTTGGGTGAATTCTGTCCCATTCCTCCTGACAGAGCTGGTGTAACTGAGTCAGGTTTGTAGGCCTCCTTGCTCGCAAACGCTTTTTCAGTTCTGCCCACAAATTTTCTATAGGATTGAGGTCAGGGCTTTGTGATGGCCACTCCAATACCTTGACTTTGTTGTCCTTCAGCCATTTTGCCACAACTTTGGAAGTATGCTTGGGGTCATTGTCCATTTGGAAGACCCATTTGCGACCAAGCTTCCTGACTGATGTCTTGAGATGTTGCTTTAATATATCCACCAACATTTCCTACCTCATGATGCCATCTATTTTGTGAAGTGCACCAGTCCCTCCTGCAGCAAAGGACCCCCACAACATGATGCTGCCAACCCCAGTGCTTCAAGGTCGGGATGGTTTTCTTTGGCTTGCAAGCCTCCCCCTTTTTCATCCAAACATAACGATGATCATTATGGCCAAACAGTTCTTTTTTTGTTTCATCAGACCAGCGGACATTTCTTTGTCCCCATGTGCAGTTGCAAACCATAGTCTGGCTTTTTTATGGCGGTTTTGGAGCAGTGGCTTCTTCCTTGCTGAGCGGCCTTTCAGGTTATGTCGATATAAGACTCGTTTTACTGTGGATATAGATACTTTTGTACCTGTTTCCTCCAGCATCTTCTCAAGGTCCTTTGCTGTTGTTCTGGGATTGATTTGCACTTTTCGCACCAAAGTACGTTCATCTCTAGGAGACAGAATGCGTCTCCTTCCTGAGCGGTATGACGGCTGCGTGGTCCCATGGTGTTTATACTTGCATACTATTGTTTGTACAGATGAAGTGGTACCTTCAGACGTTTGGAAATTGCTCCCAAGGATGAACCAGACTTGTGGAGGTCTACAATTTATTTTCTGAGGTCTTGGTTGATTTCTTTTGATTTTCCCATGATGTCAAGCAAAGAGGCACTGAGTTTGAAGGTAGGTTTTGAAATACATCCACAGGTACACCTCCAATTGACTCAAATGTTGTCAATTAGCCTATCAGAAGCTTCTAAAGCCATGACATAATTTTCTGGAATTTTCCAAGCTGTTTAAAGCCACAGTCAACTTAGTGTATGTAAACTTCTGACCCACTGGAATTGTGATACAGTGAATTATAAGTGAAATGTAAACAATTGTTGGAAAAATGACTTGTGTCAAGCACAAAGTAGATGTCCTAACCGACTTGCCAAAAGTATAGTTTAACCTGTTTGGGATAGGGGGCAGTATTTTCACGGCCGGATAAAAAACGTACTCGATTTAATCTGGTTACTACTCCTTCCCAGAAACTATAATATGCATATAATTAGTAGATTTGGATAGAAAACACTCTAAAGTTTCCAAAACTGTTTGAATGGTGTCTGAGTATAGCAGAACTCATATCGCAGGCCAAAACCTGAGAAGATTCTATACAGGAAGTGCCCTGTCTGACCATTTCTTGTCCTTCTAGGTGATCTCTATCAACAATACAGCATCTCTGCTGTAACGTGACATTTTCTAAGGCTTTCATTGGCTCTAGGAAGGCGCCAGAAAGTGGAATGAGAGCTCTGCAGTCTCTGGGCGAAAAACAGCAGGGGTTTTTGTGAGTGGTCCTTCTGGGAACAATGACATTGGAGTGCGCGTGCACGAGACGACTCCATTTTTTTCTTTCAGTATTTGAACGAATACAACGTCACGCGGTTGGAATATTATCGCTATTTTATGAGAAAAATCGCATAACATTTTTATTTTAAACAGCGTTTGACATGCTTCGATGTACGGTAATGGAATATTTTGAATTCTTTTGTCACGAAACGCGCCGTCGCGTCACCCTTCGGACAGTGACTTGAACGCACGAACAAAACGGAGCTATTTGGATATAACTATGGATTATTTCGAACCAAAACAACATTTGTTGTTGAAGTAGAAGTCCTGGGAGTGCATTCTGACGAAGAACAGCAAAGGTAATCCAATTTTTCTTATAGTAAATCTGAGTTTGGTGAGGGCCAAACTTGGTGGGTGTCAAATTAGCTAGCCGTGATGGCCGGGCTATCTACTCAGAATATTGCAAAATGTGCTTTCACCGAAAAGCTATTTTAAAATCTGACACCGCGATTGCATAAAGGAGTTCTGTATCTATAATTCTTATGTATTTTGTGAACGTTAATCGTGAGTAATTTAGTAAATTCACCGGAAGTTTTCGGTGGGTATGCTAGTTCTGAGCAAAACATGCTAATGTAAAAAGCTGGTTTTTGATATAAATATGAACTTGATTGAACAAAACATGCATGTATTGTATAACATAATGTCCTAGGAGTGTCATCTGATGAAGATCATCAAAGGTTAGTGCTGCATTTAGCTGTGGTTTTGGTTTTTGTGACATATATGCTAGCTTGAAAAATGGGTGTGTGATTATTTCTGGCTGGGTACTCTCCTGACATAATCTAATGTTTTGCTTTCGCTGTAAAGCCTTTTTGAAATCGGACAATGTGGTTAGATAAAGGAGAGTCTTATCTTTCAAATGGCTTAAAATAGTCATATGTTTGAGAAATTGAAATTATAGCATTTTTAAGGTTTTCGTATTTCGCGCCAGGCGCTACCATTGGATATTGGTGAGGCTTTAACAAGAAATTTGTGGAGTGGTTGAAAAACGAGTTTTAATGACTCCAACCTAAGTGTTAGTAAACTTCCGAGTTCAACTGGTAGGTAGGTACCTGCCAAAATAAAGAAAAAAACAACATAAAGTGTCTTAATAGGGTGTTGGGCCATTACGAGCCAGAACAGCTTCAATGCACCTTGCATAGATTCTACAAGTGTCTGTAACTGTATTGGAGGGATGGGACACCATTCTTCAAAGGGAAATGCCATCATTTGGTGCTTTGTTGATGGAAAACACTATCTCAGGTGCCACTCCAGAATCTCCCATAAGGGTTCAATTGGGTTAAGATCTGGTGGTGGAGACAGCCATGGCATATAGTCTACATTGTTTTCATGCACATCAAACCATTCAGTGACCTTTTGTGCACTGTGGATGGCGGCATTGTCATCCTATGGGGGCATAGCCATGGTGGCCAAAATAATGGCCTGCACAGTATTTTTATACATGACCCTAATCATGATGGGATGTTCATTGCTTAATTAACTCAGGAACCACACCTGTCTGGAAGCAGCTGCTTTCAATATACTCATTGTATCCCTCATTAAAGTATTTCCATTATTTTAGCTGTTACGTGATCATATACAAATGTAAGCAGGGTTTTAAATGATTATTATGTTTTAGTCAAATATTATATTGGTTTGGGCATCTTGTTGGTCAATTTGCAGTCTGCTAATTATTTGTAATTATGTTCCGGCTACCTGACCACCCTCTCAAGACAAAAATCGGTCAGCGGCTGAATCTAGTTGACGATCCCTGTTATACAACATGCCACAGAACAGGTATGTATTCATCTCAGGAACAATGGCTGCTGGTAAGTAGTATGCTGAGAGTGATCTACGGTACGGTATGCAGCGGTATAGATTAGACTTAATGTCCTAACTCTCACCAATTAGTTTCCGTGACATTCAAGTGATATTGAACTCCCTCTCCGGCAGCCAGGGTACAGAGTGAGACATAGGAGCCCATGACTGATCATCAAACACCCTGTCTCCCATCAGAGAAGCTGGCAGGGACTCACACTAGCTGGTCTTTTCCAATCTGCTAAACAAAGCTGAACACTGCCACTGCCTGTTTGCACTCTAACGAGCTGCAAGGCATCATCAGCTTGCATCAAATGATCTCTGTCTAGAACACGTAACCCAAAGTCGGAAAAGGTCAGCGGAGGACTGTCCAGTGGATCTGATAATTAAATTGGTTACACAGACTAAATGGGTTACACAGACTAAATGGGTTACACAGACTAAATGGGTTACACAGACTAAATGGGTTACACAGACTAACGAAAGCCTCACATACAGGGTTTACTGCATGGGCCTCAACAACACAGCTAGTTCCAAATACAAGCGCCACAAGAATGTATTTGACTAGAAAGAGGAAAGTACATTTAATGCATCACTAGACTCATGTCATTTTACTGGTAATTCAGTAGAAACACACAGTATCAACACTGAAAAGACAATTGCGCACTTATTCAATAACACATTTGTCAAACAGTACATACAGTTCATACATACATTTTCATGGTTTGTCGGCTATCGGGCGACCCTTTTGTAGACATTCTAGTGGAATGTGTCCTACCTCTAATATTTCATCATATATACACAAATAGTGACCTTTGTCTCTGAACACAGTGTCCTATTAAAATGTCTGTGTTTATGGCCCAGGTAGCCATGCCAGGCAATTACAAGACGCTCATGCTTTGTTACCTGTGTAATGAAGCGTTTCTGAGCTGAGCTAGCAGCCAGTTCCTTAGGGCTTCTGTTCTGTCTGACTCATGCAGGGTGTCTACAGCACCTACCTGGCAGAGCTGGATGTACAGTGCCTTGCAAAAGTATTCATCCCCTTTGCGTTTTTCCTATTTTGTTGCATTACAACCTGTAATTTAAATGTCTTTTTATTTGGATTTCATGTAAATGGACAAAGACAAAATAATCCAAATTGGTGAAGTGAAATGAAAAAAATTACTTGTTTAAAAAAAATGTAATGGAAAAGTGGTGCGTGCATATGTATTCACCCCCTTTGCTATGAAGCCCCTAAATAAGATCTGGTGCAACCAAATACCTTCAGAAGTCACATAATTAGTTAAATAAAGTCCACCTGTATTTAATCTAAATGTCACATGATCTGTCACATGATCTCAGTATATATACACCTGTTCTGAAAGGCCCCAGAGTCTGCAACACCACTAAGCAAGGGGTACCACCAAGCAAGTGGCACCATGAAGACCAAAGAGCTCTCCAAACAGGTCAGGGACAAAGTTGTGGAGAAGTACAGATCAGGGTTGGATTATAAAAAAATATCCAAAACATCCCACGGAGCACCATTAAATCCATTATTAAAAAATGGAAAGAATCTGGCACCACAACAAACCTGCCAAGAGAGGGCCGCTCACTAAAACTCACGGACCAGGTATGGAGGGCATTAATCAGAGAGGCAACCCACTGGCTCCAGGTCATCTACAAGACCTTGCTAGGTCAAGTCCCCCCTTATATCAGCTCGCTGGTTACCATAGCAGCACCCACCTGTAGCATGCGCTCCAGCAGGTATATCTCCTTCCAGTTCTCTGCTGCCAATGACTGGAACGAACTACAAAAATCTCTGAAACTGGAAACACTTATCTCCCTCACTAGCTTTAAGCACCAGCTGTCAGAGCAGCTCACAGATTACTACACCTGTACATAGCCCATCTATAATAAGGCCAAACAACTACCTCTTCCCCTACTGTATTTATATATTTATTTATTTTGCTCCCCATTATTTCTATTTCTACTTTGCACTTTCTTCTACTGCAAATCTACCATTCAAGTGTTTTACTTGCTATATTGTATTTACTTTGCCACCATGGCCTTTTTTGCCTTTACCTCCCTTATCTCACCTCATTTGCTCACATTGTATATAGACTTATTTTTCTACTGTATTATTGACTGTATGTTTGTTTTGCTCCATGTGTAACTCTGTGTTGTTGTATGTGTCGAACTGCTTTGCTTTATCTTGGCCAGGTCGCAATTGTAAATGAGAACTTGTTCTCAACTAGCCTACCTGGTTAAATAAAGGTGAAATTAAAATAAATAAAACAAAGAGACCAAAAATAACCTTGAAGGAGCTGCAAAGTTCCACAGCAGAGATTGGAGTATCTGTCCATAGGACCAATTTAAGCCATACACTCCACAGAGCTGGGCTTTACGGAAGAGTGGCCAGAAAAAAGCCATTGCTTAAGAAGAAAATAAGCAAACATTTGGTGTTTGCCAAAAGGCATGTGGGAGACTCCCCAAACATATGGAAGAAGGTACTCTGGTCAGATGAGACTAAAATTGAGCTTTTTGGCCATCAAGGAAAACGCTATGTCTGGCGCAAACCCAACACCTCTTATCACCCCGAGAATACCATCCCACAGTGAAGCATGGTGGTGGGAACATCATGCTGTGGGGATGTTTTTAATCAGCAGGGACTGGGAAACTGGTCAGAATTGAAGGAATGATGGATGGCGCTAAATACAGGGAAATTCTTACATTTACATTTTAGTCATTTAGCAGACGCTCTTATCCAGAGCGACTTACAGTAGTTAATGCATACATTTCATTTCATGCATTTTTTTGTACTGGCCCACCGTGGGAATCAAACCCACAACCCTGGCGTTGCACACACCATGCTGGCGTTGCAAACACCATGCTCTACCAACTGAGCCACAGGGAAACCTGTTTCAGTCTTCCAGAGATTTGAGACTGGGACAGAGGTTTACCTTCCAGCAGGATAATGACCCTAAGCATACTGCTAAAGCAACGCTTGAGTGGTTTAAGGGGAAACATTTAAATGTCTTGGAATGGCCTAGTCAAAGCCCAGACCTCAATCGAATTGAGAATCTGTGGTATGACTTAAAGATTGCTGTACACCAGCGGAACCCATCCAACTTGAAGGAGCTGGAGCAGTTTTGCCTTGAAGAATGGCTAGATGTGCCAAGTGGTTAGATGTGCCAAGCTTTTAGAGACATACCCCTAGAGACTTGCAGCTGTGATTGCTGCAAAAGCTGGCTCTACAATGTATTGACTTAGGGGGGTGAATAGTTATGCGCGCTCAAGCTTTCTGTTTGTCTTATTTCTTTGTTTGTTTCCCAATAAAAAATATTTTGCATCTTCAAAGTGGTAGGCATGTTGTGTAAATCAAATGATACAAACCCCCCAACACATCTATTTTAATTCCAGGTTGTAAGGCAACAACATAGGAAAAATGCCAAGGGGGTGAACACTTTCGCAAGCCACTGTACACAAACAAACCTGCGAGAGACAGACAACCCTACCACTGAACAGACCTGAGAGAGTCAGACAGCCATACCACTGAACAGACCTGAAAGAGACAGACAGCCCCAGAGGCATTGAAGACGGCTGGACAGGGACAGACCTGAGAGACAGACAGCCCTAGCAGCAGTGAACAGGGCAAGCTGGGTGGTAATCTGAAGGACATGAACAAGGAGTGGAAATAGTTATTGATGTGAGTAGATGAGCACAAAGTGAGCAGAAAGAACTAGAGGTGATCAACTTAGAAAGAGAGAGGTAAAGTGAGTCAGCCCAGGTCTGTGATGTATTACAGGGGACATGGAAGTGTAGCATCTCTTTTGTGTTATAGCTAGCTGCAGCTCAAGGGTTGAGACGGGGGTGTAATGCAAAGAACCCTTAGCAGCATGAACCCTGAGAAATCTGAGCAGATGCCATGGAGATGACTGAAGAGGGATTATCAAACTGAGTCCTTGAGGGCAGCACACTGGAAGAGCAGAAACGTGTTCTGCTTTCTAATGGTAGAGAGAGAAGTTAGGAAGGCTGGTATGAGAAGAAGCAGAGAGAGAAAAGTGTCTCTGAGAAAAAACATGAGATGATTCGCTATTTAAAAACCCTTTCCGGAAGTCACATGATAATTTCATAATTAATAAACATTAATTAAAAAGTCTATGTCAAACGGTTTGGTTTGATATTCTTCTGTGATGTACGCATTCGGAAAGTGTGCAGATCTCTTAATTTTTTTCCCACATTTTGTTACGTTACAGCCTTATTAAAAAATGTACAGTACCAGTCAAAGGTTTGGACACACCTACTCATTCAGGGGTTTTTCTTTCTTTTTTTGTCACGATCGTCAAAAGGAGTGGAGCAAAGCGCAGTGTGGTAAGTGTTCATCGTTGTATTTATTATACCCCAGAACACTACAAACAAAAATAATAAACAATTAAATCTGACCGTCACGTCTTGTAGGCTTAACAAGCAGTACAAAATTAAGATCCCACAACTACAGGTGGGGAAAGGCTGCCTAAGTATGATTCCTAATCAGAGACAATGATAGACAGCTGCCTCTGATTAGGAACCATACTCAGCTCAAAACAAAGAAATAGACACCATAGAATGCCCACCCCACACCCTGATCTAACCACATAGAGAAACAAACCATCTCTCGCAGGTCAGGGTGTGACATTTTTACTATTTTCTACATTGTAGAATAATAGTGAAGACATCAAAACTATGCAATAACATATATGGAATCATGTAGTAACCAAAAAAGTGTTAAACAAAAAGATTTTAGATTCTTCAAAGTAGCAACCCTTTGCCTTAATGACAGTTTTGCACACTCTTGACATTCTTTCAACCAGCATCATGAGGTAGTCACCTGGAATGCATTTCAATTAACAGGTGTGCCTTGTTCAAAGTTAATTTGGGGAATTTATTTCCTTCTTAAGGAGTTTGAACCAATCAGTTGTGTTGTGACAAGGTAGAGTGTAACATTCTACAGTGTAGAATGTTGAAAATAGTACAAATAAAGAAAAACCCTTGAATGAGTAGGTGTGTCCAAACTTTCGACTGGTACTGTGTATATATATATATATATATATATATAAAAACAGTCTATAATGACAAAGCTAAAAACAGGTTTTTAGAAATTCTTGCAATTTAAAAAACAACACAGAAACACCTTATTTACATAATTATTCTGACCCTTTCCTTTGAGACTTGACATTGAGCTCAGGTGCATCCTGTTTCCAATGGCCATCCTTAGAGCTCCGAGACAAGATTGGGTTGAGGCACAGATCTGGGGAAGGGTACCAAAATATTTCTGCAGCATCAAAGGTCCTCAAGAACACAGTGGCCTCCATCATTCAAATGGAAGACGTTTGGGACAACCAAGACTCTAGAGCCGCCCGGCCAAACTGAGAAATCGGGAGATAAGGGCCTTGGTCAGGGAGGTGACCAAGAACCCGATGGTCACTCTGACAGAGCTCCAGAGTTCCTCGGTGAAGATGGGAGAACCTTACAGAAGGAAAGCCATCTCTGCAGCACTCCACCAACCAGCCCTTTATGGTAGAGTTGCTAGATGGAAGATTCAACTCTTTGGCCTGAATGCCAAGTGTCACGTCTGGAGGAAACCTGGCACCATCCCTACGGTGAAGCATGGTGGTGGCAATATCATGCTGTGGGGATGTTTTTCAGCGGCAGGGACTGGGAGACTAGTCAGGATCGAGGGAAAGATGAACGGAGCAAAGTACAGGGAGATCCTTAATGAAAACCTTCTCCAGAGCGCTCAGGACCTCAGACTGGGGCAAAGTTCACTTTCCAACAGGACAACGACCCTAAGCACACAGCCAAGACAACACAGGAGTGGCTTCAGGACAAGTCTCTGAATGTCCTTGAGTGGCCCAGCCAGAGCCTGGACTTGAACCCAATCGAACATCTCTGGAGAGACCTGAAAATAGCTGTGCAGCGACGCTCCCCATCCAACCTGACAGAGCTTGAGAGGATCTGCAGAGAATAATGGGAGAATTTCCCCAAATGCAGATGTGCCAAGCTTGTAGTGTCATACCCAAGAAGACTCGAGGCTGTAATCGCTGCCAAAGGTGCTTCAACAAAGTACTGAATTAAAGGGTCAGTTTAAAAAAAAAAAGTCATACATTTGCAAAATGTCTAAATACCTGTTTTTGCTTTGTCATAATGGGGTATTGTGTGTAGATTGATGAGGGGAAAAAACTGTTTCAGCCATTTTAAAACATGGCTGTAACGTAACAAAATGTGGAAAAAGTTAAGGGGTCTGAATACTTTCCGAATGTACTGTAAAGTGTAATATTGGGATGCAAACTCAAAATTGAATACATTTCAACTCTATATCTGACATAGCACAGATGTCTTCTTTTTTTAAGCCCATAACCATGTGTATGAGGTGTATACTTTTGTTTCAAAGTAGATTTTTTGACTGATTTAGCCCACTGCAGTAAAAGGTTACTTGATATTTGGTGGAGTTCTTACCTTGGTGTCCCTTTAGTTAAATATATATTATATAAAATCACGTATATTAATTAAATGATATACTTAATACAGTATATTGGTGTTACTCTGTTCAGTCTTATGTTTAAGCTATTGCTAAATACAGGTAAAACAAAGTACAATAGGCCTATATACCAACAACAGTTTACGGGCTAGGAATCCCTATGCTGTTCATTCTTCTTCCCATCCAGGCAGTGTGAAGACAGATCATGAATATTCCAAAACAATCTTGTTTCATTATAGAGGTTAACCTGTCATTACACCCTCCATATGTTTGCCTTGCGGAAAGAACTCTAGTGTGAGAATTAAAGCACAGAACAACAACCTGGTGGCACTCGAACCCAGCTCAACATCTGGATGTCTATGATGATTAGTCTAGACCTAACATTATATCATTATTCTGACAACAACCATAAAAAGCATATTGAAAATAACAACAAAAGGAGAATGTAATTATATTTTCTCTCCGAAACTCTGTTTTCGTAGAATGTTTTTTTTCTTCCTGTTAATTGGGAGCCCAAATGTAAAGTAAATACAGAGCTTGTTTTGTCACCAAGTTGTCAGTGAAAGTTTTAAAAGTAGTTATTTTAGTGCGCTTTAAATTACAATGTCAATGTGTCAAGTCATTCCCAGAGCAAAACACTTCGAATCAACACAAACAGAACCACATGACCAAACCTTCTGTCAGTGACTGATTGAAGCCGTTTCTCGACACACCATTATCAAAGTCTGAAATCTAAGATTTTCATATATTGGGGCGTTTCATATGTGCCGTGTATGAGAACGTACAGTAGCTCTGAGGTTATCAGTAAGGCAATAGCAGCAGCTGAATCCTCACTGTCCTTGTCATAACGAGGCTGTAACAGTGTGCGTTGCTATCTGAAAAGGATCATCTAAATTACTCCCCCAAGGGAGCTGGAGTATCGAGTTATTGCCCCCCCTCACTTTATAAAGCACTGCATCATATATATAGTGGAGTCCTAGGCCTAATAACTCTGAGGCATAAAAAGGCACAAAAAGCACCATTACTTGGTTAATATTTATGCACGTCACTGCAGCAAATGAGGATTAACTCTTCAAGGCCACTTGACAGAAAGCTTATGTTAATCCTCTGCTATTATGACCAATAAGAGCCCTTGAATTAGCATTAAAAACAACACAGTTATTTAGTACAGAGGAAGAAATCAACTGCGAAGTCAAATATGTTACTATAAACATCCTACTGTGTGTCATCGCTGAACCACTGTGAGTCATCTCTAAGTAACATAGAAAATAAAGAGCAATTATTTCCAACTTATTAAAAATGTATTTATATTGCATTAGCAAACACAAACACACACACACACCTGAAACCTCTTTGTAGTATTTATGAAATAGAAAAGCATACCCACTATTTTCATTTTGCATGTTAGTCTGTTCCCCAGAGCTTTTTTATGGAAGCAAAATGAAGGGAGAGCAAAAACAACATATCATTTTCTGGCAATGTTTAGTGTCGACCACACGGTTTTCTTCGGAATGCATTTGTGTCCAGTACATAGTTAAAGATTGCGCAGTACTGTATGGCTGCTGTCTTGTGTACTCCGACCAAACTTTGCTATTTTGTGATTTTTTTTTTTGCACGAAATTAATCCGCTATCATTTTTTATGATTGACAAAAAATTTTTTTACATCAGATCGGCAGTTACTAACCTGAATTCCGTATTCAATTCCGAAAATCGGCCATCACTTCCCTCCATTCTACTGGCCAATCAACTGCTAATAAGTGTATTACCTGAGATCGCGGATTTGCTATCAACGGGACTCTCGTAACTGCAGTATTCTCTGGTTTCCTGAAACATGGCTTTCGGACAAGACATGGCTATCCAAATCGATGGATTGTCCATTCACCGAGCGGACAGGACATCGGATTCAGGGAAATCCAGAGAGGGAGGGGTATGTCTCTCATCAATAACAAATGGTGTGCAGACTTTAGACCCATTGTCCATCCGTCTTGGAATACCTGATGATCAAACAACGACCCTAAATTTTAGAACAATAGTGAAGACATCAAAGCTATGAAATAACACATGGAATCATGTAGTGACCAAAAAAGTGTTAAACAAATCAAAATATATTTTAGATTTTAGATTCTTCAAAGTAGTCACCCTTTGCCTTGATTACAGCTTTGCACACTCTTGGCACTCTCTCAACCAGCTCCATGAGGTAGTCACCTGGAATGCATTTCAATTAACAGGTGTGCCTTGTTAAAAGTTAATGCATTCTTAATGCATTTGAGCCAATCAGTTGTGTTGTGACAAGGTAGCGGTGGTATACAGAAGATAGCCCTATTTGGTAAAAGACCAAGTTCATATTATGGCAGGAACAACTCAAATAAGCAAAGAGAAACGACAGTCCATCATTACCTTAAGACATGAAGGTCAGTCAATCCGGAAAATGTCAAGAACTTTGAAAGTTTCTTCAAGTGCAGTCCTGTGCCGGCTCTCATGAGGACTGGCACAGGAAAGGAAGACCCAGAGTTACCTCTGCCGCAGACGATAAGTTCATTAGAGTTACCAGTCTCAGAAATTGCAGCCCAAATAAATGCTTCACAGACACATCTCAACATCAACTGTTCAGTGGAGACGGCGTGAATCAGGCCTTCATGGTCAAATTGCTGCAAAGAAACCACTGCTTAAGGACACCAATAAGAAGAAGTGACTTGCTTGGGCCAAGAAACACAAGCAATGGACATTAGAACATTGGAAATCTGTCCTTTTGTCTGATGAGTCCAAATTTGAGATTTTTGGTTCCAACCGGCGTGTCTTTGTGAGACGCAAATTAGGTGAACGGATGATCTCCGCATGTGTAGTTCCCACCGTGAAGCATGGAGGAAGAGGTGTGATGGTGTGGGGTTCCTTTGCTGGTGACACTATCAGTGATGTATTTAGAATTCAAGGCACACTTAACCAGCATGGCTACTACAGCATTCTGCAGCGATATGCCATCCCATCTGGTTTGAGCTTAGTTGGACTATCATTTGTTTTTCAACAGGACAATGACCCAACACACCTCCAGGCTGTGTAAGGGCTATTTGACCAAGAAGGAGAGTGATGGAGTGTTGCATCAGATGATCTGGCCTCCACGATCATCCAACCTCAACCAAATTGAGATGGTTTGGGATGAGTTGGAACGCAGGGTGAAGGAAAAGCAGCCAACAAGTGCTCAGCATATGTGGGAACTCCTTCAAGACTGTTGGAAAAGCATTCAATTTAAAGCTGGTTGAGAGAATGCCAAGAGTGTGCAAAGCTGTCATCAGGGCAAAGGGTGGCTACTTTGGAGAATCTAAAATCTAAAATCTATATTTTGATTTGTTTAACACTTTTTTGGTTACTACATGATTCCATATGTGTTATTTCGTAGTTTTGGTGTGTCGAAACTTTTGACTGGTACTGTATGTCCACCTATCACGTCTACACAAACACTTTTGCACACGTTGCAACACCCATACACTTACATACACACACTCACCACCACACACTCACCCACGACTTATGCTGCTGCCTTCCTGTTTACTATTATTATTATTTATCCCACTACCAATCACTTTCTTCTAATCACTGCCTACATGTACATATCTACCTCAACAAATCCAGTATCCCTGCACATTGTACATTTGGTACTGGTACTGGCACTGACCCTGTACTTTGTTAGATTTTTTTTTTAAGTGTTTGTGTCAACACCTGCTACCAGCTCGCTAGCTAGGCTGCAATGGAGCCCACTTCGCCTGAAATAGCTAACCAACATTTCCAGCGCTGTAGAAGCTGTTTATTATGCTCTTGTCCGGGACAATATTGACAATCAGGATTTCCAATGCGGCAATTGTTTGCTAGTGGAGGATTACAGGAATGAGGTGGCTATGCTTAGCAAGCAAAACCTCAATTCTGCGCGAACTTATGGGGAAAATGCAAATTAAAACTTTCTCAAATTCTTTACTTTCTCAGAGTCCTCCCGAGTTGCGCAGCGGTCTAAGGCACTGCAATGCAGTGCTAGAGGCGTCACTACAGACCCTGGTTCATTCCCAGAGTGTGTCACAACCGGCCTTGATTGGGAGTCCCATAGGGCGGTGCACAATTGGCCCAGTGTCATCTGGGTTAGGAGAGTGTTTGGCCGTCATTGTAAATAAGAATGTATTCTTTAACTGACTTGCCTAGTTAAATAAAGGTTAAATAAAACATCAATAAATACAAATTCTCAAGCCCTAAGGCTGGATGCCGCTCGGCCCTTATGGATGTTTCCCTGCCTTGTCATCTGTCCCTCCGAATGGCCTGTGCTACCTGGAACTTGCTGCCAATGAAGTCATCTCCATTTTCTTCTCTTTCTCCATTTTGTCGTGAAGTAGACAGAGAACAGCAATAAGATTATTCCAATCAGCGCTGGTCCCATGTCACAAGTCATGGAAACAGAAAGCAGCAGCATGCTGCTAAGCAAACGGGAGTGACCGCGAGAGGTTTGGAGCAGATTGACATAAGGAATAGCTTCCCTGCACTGGTGCCTGATCTACCTGTGCCTTCATCGCTGGGATTGCCTTTGTCTGCAGTGGCTTCGTCGATGATTTCGGCTCCTTTCCCTCTTTCTGGATCTGACGGGGGCATTGCCTGCTGTGAGAGGTCTGGACCTATCGCCGGAAGTAGCGGGCGTACGCTAACCTGCTTCTCGTGGGCCGGTGAAAGGTTCAACGAATTGTGTGAGGGGTTCCCTTCTCTGGACGTTGTATTGGGCAGTTCAATGGTGAGAAACGTCTCAATCCCTGGAGCAAAAATGTTGTGCTATCCAGGAGCACAAGTAAAGGACATCAATAAGCTGCTCCCAAATATTTTAAACCAGCATCAGGAAATTTAGTCTATCACAGTTCATGTGGCATTCAATGACATTATGAAGGGCAGCTCAGAACAGCTAAGATGGATTTTAAAGTCATTATTGCGTCACTGCTTGACACCAACAAACGCCCCATAATATCTGGCCCTTGTCACGGTCGTCGTAATGAGTGGACCAAAATGCAGCGGGTAAAGTGCTCATCTTCTTATTTATTAAAAGGAAAATCACTTAAAAAATAAAAGAATCACTATACTGGAAACAACCACCCACAAACACAAGTGAAAACAAACCCAACTAAATATGGCCTCCAATTAGAGACAACAACAACCAGCTGCCTCTAATTGGAGGTCATTGACAAAACTAACATAGAAATAGAAAAGCTAGATAAACACATAGAAATAGATAACATAGAACATAAACCAAAAACCCCGAAACACACAAAACAAACACCCCCCTGCCACGCCCTGACCAAACTACAATAACAAATAACCCCTTTTACTGGTCAGGATGTGACAGCCCTCTGCCCTCCCTAAGTCGTGGCATTGAACATTTTAGCAGACTTTTAGCCCTCCATAACTGGCTACGAGACTATTGCAGCTCTGTGGGTGTAACATTTATTGAAAATGTTGATACCTTCTGGAAACAAAGCTTGTTTTACAAGGAGGAGGGGATCCTTTCACACTGTTATAAGGCTGCGTTGAGACAATGCCTTATCAATGACCCAAACCCAGCTCAGTTAATCCCTACCATTGTGTCGCTGAGTTGACATAAGGCCTCAGCAAATGTACATTATCCCAGGGGCGTTGGAAGACACAATGTAAGTAACCTAATTTATGTCCCTGAATGCCTATGTTCATCCTACAGCCATTGTATGCAGTAATCATGTGCCTATGAACCAGAGCTATACTGTTAGCCCTGAGGCGGTGTCGCCTAGCAGGAAGTCCACTGTGTGCAGCCCTCCCTGCACTAACATAAATAACATGAATATGTCTACTTCTGCTAAGCTTCCCAGGTAATCAATGAAAACAATCAAGCATCCAAGAAAAGTGCTAAAAGTAGCCTACTTAACATATGTAGCTTAAGAAACAAGGTTCATGAAGTCAATAACTTGCTAATAACAGATGACATTCATATTCTGACAATCTCTGAAATTCACTTTGATAATACCTTTGATGATACAGAGGTAGCAATACATGGTTATAACATCTACAGAAAATACATAAATGCCGATGGTGGCAGTTTTGTGGTCTATATTAAGAACCACATTTCTGTAAAGCTTAGAGAG
Organism: Salmo salar; assembly: GCF_965601325.2. NCBI lineage: Eukaryota > Metazoa > Chordata > Actinopteri > Salmoniformes > Salmonidae > Salmo > Salmo salar. The sequence continues at coordinate 44,891,211 of NC_138294.1, forward strand.
GATCTCATGTTAAATATTGTTAAAGTAATATGGCTACACGTTCATCTACCTCACCTAAAGCCCATTCTTGTGGGAAGCTGCTATAGACCACCAACTGCTAACAGTCAGTATCTGGATAATATGTGTGAAATGCTTGAAAAAGTATGTGATATCAATACAATGGGATACAACAGGTGTAGACCTTACAGTGAAATGCTTACTTACAAGCCCTTAACCAACAATGCAGTCTTAAGAAAATCCCCCCCAAAATAAGAGATAAGAATAACACATAATTAAAGAGCAGCAGTAAATAACATAACAGTAGCGGGGCTATATACAGGGGGTACCGGTACAGAGTCAATGTGTCAATGTTATTAATTACATAATTACCTCTACCTCGACCGGTGTCGAGGTAATTGAGGTAATTATGTACATGTAGGTAGAGTCATTAAAGTGGCTATGCATAGATAATAACAGAGAGTAGCAGCAGCGTGGGGGTGGGGGCATGCAAATAGTCTGGGTAGCCATTTTATTAGCTGTTCAGGAGTCTTATGACTAGGGGGTAGAAGCTGTTTAGAAGCCTCTTGGACCTAGACTTGGCGCTCCGGTACCGCTTGCCGCGCGGTATCAGAGAGAACAGTCTATGACTAGGGTGGCTGGAGTCTTTGACAATTTTTAGGGACTTCCTCTGACACCGCCTGGTATAGAGGTCCTGGATGGCAGGAAGCTTGGCCCCGGTGATGTACTGGGCTGTACACACTACCCTCTGCAGTGCCTTGTGGTCGGAGGCCGAGCAGTTGCAATACCAGGCAGTGATGCAACCCGTCAGGATGCTCTCGATGGTGCAGCTGTAAAACCTTTTGAGGATCTGAGGACCCATGCTAAATCTTTTCAGTCTCCTGAAGGGGGGAATAGGTTTTGTTGTGCCCTCTTCACGATTGTCTTGGTGTGCTTGGACCATGTTAGTTTGTTGGTGATGTGGGTGCCAAGGAACATGAAGCTCTCAACCTACTCCAATACAGCCCCGTCGATGAGAATGGGGGTGTGCTCAGTCCTCCTTTTCCTGTAGTTGGAGTGGGTCTAGGGTTTCTGGGAAAATAGTGTTGATGTGAGCCATGACCAGCCTTTCAAAGCATTTCATGGCTACAGACGTGAGTGCTACGGGTCGGTAGTCAGTTAGGCAGGTTACCTTAGTGTTCTTGGACACAGGGACTATGGTAGTTTGCTTGAAACAAGTTGGTATTACAGACTCAGACAGGGAGAGGTTGCCCAGTGACACTTTCCAGTTGGTCAGCGCATGCTCGGAGTACCTGTCCTGGTAATCCGTCTGGCCCAGCGGCCTTGTGAATGTTGTCCTGTTTAAAGGTCTTACATCGGCTGCGGAGAGCGTGATCACACAGTCGTTTGGAACGTCTGATGCTCATGTTTCATTGTTACTTGCCTCGAAGCGAGCATAGAAGTTATTTACCTCGTCTGGTAGGCTCGTGTCACAGGGCAGCTCTCGGCTATGCTTCCCTTTGTAGTCTGTAATAGTTTGCAAGCCCTGCCACATGCGACAAGTGTCAGAGCCGGTCTAGTAAGACACAGAGATATCTTTTCTGGGTGATTTCAGTATTGACTGGCTTTCAAGCTGCCCACTCAATAAAAAGCGTCAAACTGAAACCAGTGCCTGTAACCTGGTTCAGGTTATCAGTCAACCTACCAGTGTAGTTACCAGTGTAGTTACAAACAGCACAGTAATTAAATAATCAACATGTATTGATCACATCTTTACTAATGCTGCAGAAATGTGCTTTAAAGCAATATCCAAATCCATAGGATGTAGTGATCACAATATAGTAGCCATATCTAGGAAAACCAAAGTTCCAAAGGCTGGGCCCAATATAGTGTATAAGAGGTCATACAAGAAGTTTTGCAGTGATTCTTATGTTGATGTAAAGAATATATGCTGGTTGTGGTGTGTAATGAGGAGCAACCAGACGTTGCACTTACCACATTTATGAAATAGCTTATTCCAGTTACTAATAAGCATGCACCCATTAAGAAAATTACTGTAAAAACTGTTAAATCCCCTTTGATTGATGATGAATTGAAAAATGGTATGATTGAGAGGGATGAGCCAAAAGCTATGGCAAATAAGTCTGGTAGCACAACCGATTGGCAAACGTACTGCAAATTGAGAAATCATGTGACTAAACTGAATAAAAAGAAGAAGAAACTACTATGAAACAAAGATAAATTATATAAAGAATGATAGTAAAAAGGTTTGTCACACTTTAAATTGGGGTCAGATAAATACAATTTGAATCAGATAGCTCATTCATCACAAAACCCACTGATATTGCCAACTACTTTAATTATTTTTTAATTCGCAAGATTGGCAAACTTAGGCATGACATGCCAGCAACAAAAACTGCACTACACATCCAAGTATATCTGACCAAATTATGAAAGACACGCTTTGTAATTTTGAATTCCTTAAGTGACTGTGGAAGAGGTGAAAAAAGGATTGTTGTCAATCAACAATGACAAGCCACCGGGGTCTGACAACTTGAATGGAAAATTACTGAGCATAACCGCAGACAATATTGCCACACCTATTTGCCATATGTTCAATTTAAGCCTACAATAAAGTGTGTGCCCTCAGGCCTGGATGGAAGCAAAAGTAATTCCGCTGCCTAAGAATAGAATAGACCCCTTTACTGGCTCAAATTGCTGCTGACCAATCAGCCTGTTACCAACCCTTAGTAAACTTTTAGAAAAACATGTGTTTAACCAGATACAATGCTATGTTACAGTAAACAAATTGACAACAGACTTTCAGCATGCTTATAGGGAATGGCATTCAACAAGCACAGCACTTACACAAATGACTTATAATTGGCAAAGAGAAATTGATGATAAAAAGATTGTGGGGCTGTACTGTTAGACTTCAGTGCGGCTTTTGACATTATCGATCATAGTCTGCTGCTGGAAAAAACATCTGTTATGGCTTTACACCCCCTGCTTTATTGTGGATAGAGTTACCTGTCTAACAGAACACAGACAGTGTTCTTTAATGGAAGCCTCTCCAACAAAATCCAGGTAGAATCAGGAATTCCCCAAGGCAGCTGTCTAGGCCCCTTACTTTTCTCAATCTTTACTAACAACATGCCTCTGGCTTTGAGTAAAGCCAGTGTGTTCATGTATGCGGATGACTGAACACTCTACACGCTACCACAGCGACTGAAATGACAGCAACACTTAACAAAGAGCTGCAGTTAGCTTCAGAATGGGTGGCAAGGAATAAGTTAATCCTAAATATTTGAACAACTAAAAGCATTGTATTTGGGAAAAATCATTCACTAAACCCTGAACCTTAACTACATATTGTAATGAGTAATGTGGAAATTGAGTATGTTGAGGTGACTAAACTGCTCAGAGTAACCCTGGATTGTAAACTGTCATGGTCAAAACATATTGATACAATAGTAGCTAAGATGGGGAGAAGTCTGTCCATAATAAAGTGCTGCTCTGCCTTCTTAACAACACTATAAACAAGGCAAGTTCTACAGGCCCTAGTTCCGTTGAACCTGGACTACTGTTCAGTCGTGTGGTCAGGTGCCACAAACAGAGACTTAGGAAAATTGCAATTGGCTCTGTTGGGTTCTTAAAATATGAAATATACATATTCATGTCACTGAGGGAGAGACGGTAATGTATAACGTTTACATTATGTCAGGATATGTTATTGTTAGCCATCAGGGATCCTATGGGAGTGATCCTCTGGGAGGAGAAGAGACACAGTCTGGTACCAGGCACCATGACAGCCGTGAGTTGGGCAGGGAAGCGATCACATGTGGCAGGCATTGATAAGGGGAGAGACCTTTGGATTAGGCATCAAGGAGGTTGAGGACAGGTCAGGTCACCTTAAGGGAGAAGGAACGGTTTATAACCCCATCACTTCGTCTTCCTGTCAAACCATAACAGATATAAGGGTTGGAGAGAAGGAGGAGTGCATCTAAATTGGAGTATATATACTTGTGTTGGTGGAAACATGTTTTGTCTAATGCAGCTGTATTGATCCTCTGGGAAGAATTAAACTTGGTTAAGCTTTCATAGTGTCCGTTTTTTACTCTGAGAATTAGAACCTAACAGCTCAGAACAGGGCAGCACGGCAGGCCCTTAAATGTACACGGGGAGCTAACATGAATGATATGCATGTCAATCTCTCATTGCTCAAATAGTAGGAGAGATTGACTTCATCGCTACGTGTTTTTGTAAGAAGTGTTGACAAGCTGAATGCACCAAGCTGTCTGTTTAAACTACTAGCACACAGCTCAGACACCCATGCATACCCCACAAGAGATCTCTTCACAATCCCCCTGTCCAGAACAGACTATGGGAGGCGCATCAGGTAACTCATGCAAGCAGTAGTATCAGATTTAAAAAATAGATAAAAAACATATTACGGAACTATGGGGACTGTGAAGACACACACACACACACACACACACACACACACACACACACACACACACACACACACACACACACACACACACACACACACACACACACACACACACACACACACACACGTACTGTACATTGAAATATTTTGTATGGCGGTATTATGCATTTTGTACTGTAGATATGTAGTGGTATAATAATGTTATTTGATGTGCTGTTTTATCTTTCGTTTTATGTGTAATGTAAGTGCCTTAACGTCTTTGGACCCCAGGAAGAGTAGCCAAGGCAGTAGCTAATGGGGATACCTAACAAATACAAATAGCTTCCTTTCATTTCTTGTGTAAAAAAAAAAGTATTTGTTAGTTATACTATTTTGATATTGAATACTGCGCTGTTGGGTAGTGCTTGCAAGTTAAGTATTTCACTGTACTTGTGCATGTGATAATAAAACTTGAAACTTGTTTGTGTCCACTAAACCATTTTCTTCATAATGCATGTGCCCAGTGGCAACAGCTCTGGTGGACATTCCTGCAGTCAGCATGCCAATTGGACTCTCCCTCAAAACTTGAGACACCTGTGGCATTGTGTTGTGACAAAACTGCCCATTTTAGAGTGGCCTTTTATTGTCCACAGCACAAGGTGCACCTGTGTAATGATCATGCTGTTTAATCAGCTTCTTGATATGCCACACCTGTCAGGTGGATGGATTATCTTGGCAAAAGGAGAAATGATCACTAACAGGGACGTAAACAAATGCGTGGACAACATTTGAGAGAAATAAGGTTTTTGTGCGTATGACATTTTTGGGTGATCTTTTATTTCAGCTCTTAAAAACATGAGACCGACACTTTACTTTTGTATTTTTGTTCAGTGTAGTTGCAAAGTTGCTAATTAACTAAAATGCAAAAAGTTGTCCATCATATGATTGAAACACACAACATGTGGGCTGTTAGACCTTGGTGTTATATGCCTAACCATCCTCCCCGACCTCTACTGCCTTTAACTGTGACTGAAATGCTCTTTATACAAAATCTTGTGGTACACAAAAAAAAAAAAATGTGCGTCTATTTCACGATAATTTATGATAGTGGATTGGTACCAGCACATTATTTCCCAGTAAAATAGGAAAACAAAAAAGCAACCCCCCCCCCCCCCCCCCACCCCCAAGACCCCCAAGACCCCCACCCCCCACCCCAGAGCATGGGTATGTTTGTATTTGCATATACTTATGTAGAATCAGACATGTTCGGGGAAAACTTTAATCCATTAGAAGGGAGGTACTAATAATCATCAGTCTTTTAGTATGTGCATATGTAGATCCTACAAGTCAATAACAATGACTAATGATGGATGATGGACTCAATGTAATGCAGAGACATTAACTCCTCCGTTTAGAGGCTTTGACGAAGTGCATTAGAGAAGCCTCCTCACAGGAAGGTCAACGGGTGTCTGTTAGTCTGACCCAGGCATAATGACCGCCAGAGACGGATTAGAACTGGAATTGTTTTTCCTTTCTTCCTTCTTCACTGCCTTTGATATGCCAGGATATTCTGACTGGCAGCCATGAAGGACGGATAGAATCTGTTGATAAACAAAGTAAGGATGCACAGTCTCTTGTGACGCCTAGACACGCAAGATTTGGTTCTGGGTTGCCGAGATTAGGATGCATGATACGTCCGTACCTATTCCGTTTTGCATTGGATGCACGCACATCATTTGATGAGGTGCTTTTGCAGTTGGAGCCACATAATGCATTGTGCCAATAATCATTTGACACGACAGTTGAATATAATGCACATAAACTTTGCTGAACATATTTAATTCCCAATGTGCCTTCAAGTATTGCTATTACCGAGGTTGGAATAGATTTGGTATTAATAAACCCTTAGAAATGCAACTTCATTCTTGCTTTGCGTCAGTCGCGTAAAAAAAAAACTATTTCAACTGCTGTTCTCTTCAACCTTTTCCTTTGGGACGTCACCTTGTCTCCTTTCCTTGTACTCTGTGACGTTTTCCAATGACGTCGAGGGGAAGTCACAAGGAAAGGACAAAGGAAACGCCTAATTAAGAAGAGTTGGGAACTGCACTAGTGAGATGAAAGAAATAGTACTCACGGTCACTGCAGAATGCTCCTCTGTAGGTGGTCATGGTGCAGTCACAGGAGAAGCCTTCCCACTGCTGGAGACACACCCCCTGGTTATGGCAGGAGTCCTCTGTACAGGTTGTGCTCAGGCCTGGGGTGGGGGGGGGGGGGAAAGTATGCTCATGCAGTGAACCATAAGGTGGATCCACAGTTGACCTGTTCCTCAGAGTGCCCCATGACCCCATGGCTGTGCCACTGTCTGACGTACCTCCACAGCCGCGCTCCACCTGGCCCACCCTGTGGAGGGCATCTGCCATCATGTCAGGGAGTCTCCCATTCAGGTCCACAGAGGCCAGGCAGCCCTGGTACCCGTCCCGGGACGCAACCAGCTTGGGCAGGCTGCTGTACATGCTCTTCCCCACACCACCAACATACAGCTCCCCTGGAAGACACACACAGCATCAATCAACCAGAGCATGTTCTCCTGGAAGATAACGATTATTCTCAGTAGTCAAAGCAGAAACACCTCCAGGTAGTCATTGCTAAGATACAATAGCGTTGAGTGGGAAGTTATCAACTAGGGCCACTCAATGTTAAAGCAGCTATGAACAGATCTGATACCCTAAGTTTTGCATTTGATAAATGTTTTGCAATCATAGGCCTCCAATAACTTGCTAGTTAACATTCAAATCAGACAGATCTCCTCACGATTTACAACCTCCGAGAAGCCATTTGGTGACACGGTGCGTCAGATGCAGGTGGACTCTAAATCATTGAAACCAATGATGATCTGTCTTGTCTTCATCAGATTTATTCCCCTTTCAAGAGACTGTTTACTTGCATAGGAACCCTCCCAGCCACAGTAATCATTCATCGTTTGGCTGTTGAATTGCAGTGGGGAACATCTTAGGTAGATGTCTGAGAATTCCTCTGTGCTGTTCATCAGCAGAAGGAGCTGGGACAATCTGTGTATTTCTCGGCAGAAGAATTTGAAATGTTACATGGCTGTTAACTCAAGGATATTACCAAACTGGCTCACAATCATTTAAAACCTGCTGGGACTTCAAAATGAAGAGTCAATATCATTAATTTCTAAGTAAAAAAAATGTATGTAGCAATTAAGGATTGTAGCTTTAAACGGTACCCTGTTAAAGGGGGACTGAACACACCGATTCTGCATTTTTTTTCTTTCTGCTGCTCATTAAAAAACCTGAGATTTGGGTCTTGGGGGTGTGGTTCGATGTGGGTGTATTATGTATGGGTGACAGGTAGCCTCGAGGTTAGAGCGTTGGGCTAGTAACTGTAAGGTCACTGGTTTGAATCTCAGAGCAACAAGAGGAAAAAACTGTTGCTGTGCCCTTGAGCAAGACACTTAACCCCAATTGCTACTGGCTGCACCCAGGACTGATTTCTGAGAACCTGTCTACAACTTCATCAAACTATTGTAAAGAAAGCACAAGCTGTAGTAGGTAGTAGGCACATTGAGTAGCCAGGCCACGTTAGCTAAATCAGCTTATCAATTCACTGGTGATTGGCGATGCGTGTGCTTCGGTGCTGTTTGTTTTTTTACAACATTCTAACTATCCATTACCAGGCAGTGTTTTATAGCGAATCGTGTTACAAAACATGTCACGGCAGGAGACAAAATGCTTGCAAATGGGTTTCTACATTTTGAAAATTGAGATGGGATACAACTAAGTCTCAATTCGCATTTTGCCCAAAACAGTGGCAGACTCGAGTGATCACTAATATCAAACATAAGAGAGAGTGGCCACTCCATAAAGTGCACATAAAATGTGTTCTTTCAACATAACATTGGTGACGTGTTGTCTTATGTAAACGAGTCTGAGGTGCTGCGTAATGGGCAGGTCTGTCTCACTGTAGGTGCTGCTACAATTGGATAGAGCGCAATCACCGCAGCTGATTCTCCATTCTTGACAATTGTCCCTGGGTGTTACCATCTCGTGTTAGTGGGCAATTAGGCATGATTGTAATCCAAACCCAGCCATTATGGAAGTCATGATGACCTCAGTTACACAAATCTCCCAAAACTCAGTTTTGGAATATACAGAATTATCCTACTTACACTTTTTTTTGTCAATTTTGGCACTGAAATAACTGTTTGACTAATATCAATTCCACATAAGCCGTTTTCAACCTGATAAGTTGTTTTTTGCCTTCAGTTGCTCTTTAATATACACAGCACAGTAAAAGTATGATTTCATATTCTGGTTTATATGGCTTATACTGATTACACAAGAAGTTCAGCCGGCGTACCCTTGGGATAAGGAGAAACTTCAAATTAATCTTTGATGTTCTGAGGAACAAAATGAGAGAAAAACCTACAATGAGATGAAATAAAATATAAAAGGAGGCAATAAGCAAACAATATACTATGAAGATTGAGCAAAATAAATGAATGGTGAACGTGTACAATAACAAGATTGATGAATAATATTAGGTTGAGTCTACAACTGAAATGAACACAATTGGTACACAGTTGTTGCCCTTAGGATTTTTCCGAAACATGTTGTTTAGTACTGTGCGTTAGTTCTGAGCGATTAGTGCCTTTTGAGGTCGGTTCAGTTTTGGCTTGATTAAACATTTTTTTTAAATCACAGTTTTTAATGTATTATATATATTTTTTATGACATTAAATGCACTATGCATTATGTGGGTTGAATGCTGTAACAACACAGAATAAAACAATTAATAAAGTCCCATGGTGGTAGTGACTTTCCATTAATGATAATCACTTATTAACCATCATTTATTCACATTACTTTGCTTAAATACAATATTTGTTTTATTTGATGGTTTTATTATATCATTCCAAGTCATCTTCTCATCTTTAGAGAGCTTCTGCCTATGCTGTCTGACAAAATCACTATTTTAGTAGTTCTTCAAAGTAAATATGGCATACATTTACGACTGCTAAATACCAACTATCAATCACTTAGATCATGTCCTTTCAAACTCCTGAAGCAACTGCTGGCAATGCAAATAGTCTGGGTTGCCATTTGATTAGCTGTTCAGGAGTCTTATGGGGGTAGAAGCTATGTAGGAGCCTCTTGGACATAGACTTGGCGCTCCGGTACCGCTTGCCGTGCGGTAGCAGATAGAACAGTCTATGACTAGGGTGGCTAGAGTCTTTGACAAATTTTAGGGCCTTCCTCTGACACCACCTGGTATACAGGTCCTGGATGGCAGGAAGCTTGGCCCCAGTGATGTACTGGGCCGTACGCACCCCTGAGGGGCCCCCGTGTTGAGGATCAGCGTGGCAGATCTGTTGTTACCTACACTTACCACCTGGGGCGGCCCGTCAGGAAGTCCAGGATCCAGTTGCAGAGGGTGGTGTTTAGTCCCAGGGTCCTTAGCTTAGTGATGAGTTTTGAGGGCACTATGGTGTTTAACGCTGAGCTGTAGTCAATGAATAGCATTCTCACATAGGTGTTCCTTTTGTCCAGGTGTGAAAGGGCAGTGTGGAGTGCAATAGAGATTGCATCATCTTTGGATCTGTTGGGGCGATATGCAATTTGGAGTGGGTCTAGGGTTTCTGTGATAATGGTGTTGATGTGAGCCATGACCAGCCTTTCAGAGCATTTCATGGCTACAGACATGAGTGCTACGGGTCGGTGGTCATTTAGGCAGGTTACCTTAGTGTTCTTGGGCACAGGGACTATGGTGGTCTGCTTGAAACATGTTGGTATTACAGACTCAGTCAGGGAGAGGTTGAAAATGTCTCTGAAGACATCGGGAGAGGTTGTACACAGACCGGACAGGGGTTAAGCGAGAGCACAATGGATCCTCGTCATTGTAGTTTATTACCATGTTTTCTGTGCCAAACTATGTAGAATATTGGCCTGTTGGAAACTACAACTCCCTACTACATCTCAAAGTTCAGGCTTGATCTGATTTATCTCTACAGAAACTGGACATCGAGCTCACAGAACAAAAAAACAAACGTAATACAATTCAAATAATTGAACCAATGTCGGTCAATTAGTTGTTTAAAAAACCCAAATTATCTGAAATTTCTGTTATTCGCTCAGCAGTACTGTGCATGGTAACAACAAATGTCAATTTATCAAACTTTTTGGAATGAAATTCTCAAGGGCATAAGTAGACAGCATCAATTTGTTTGGGTGCCAGAAACCTAACACTACTTCAAGTCAAGCAGGAAAGTAAAACAAAATCCCCTCTGAGGCACAGACTGTTCCATTGACCATGTCTTCCCTTTCAAAACAAACATACTTTTGTGTTCATACCATGAGTTTATTTCTACAGAGAATACTCCTGAGTAACTAAGTGCAGCAACCAAAAGCGTTTCCTGACTGCAGTACTCCTTCCACACTTCAGATCCTAACAGGTGTTCCAAATATAACACGAATAATTGCTTGAGCCATTACTGGGAAAGCTGCTCTTTCGATACATTGAATGGATTAACCGTAGAGCCTCGGGCACTCTCACAATAATACTGTTTCATGGCTATGTTTTTAAATGCCCTTTGTTGAACATACAGGTAGCAGAGAAGTTATGTTGCGTTAGAAACAGGTATGTCCCTTTCTCCTTGACATACTGTAGCTTTCCCTGACCTTCAAACGTTCAACCTTCAAATCCTGATCTTTGTATTTTTATTTCACCTTTAATTAACCAGGAAGGCCAGTTGAGAACAAGTTCTCATTTACAACTGCGACCTGGCCAAGATAAAGCAAAGCAGTGCGACACAAACAACAACACCGAGTTACACATGGAATAAACAAGCGTACAGTCAATAACACAAAAGAAAAAAAATTAAGTCTATATACAGTGTGTGCAAATGGCGTGAGGAGGTAAGGCAATAGATAGGCCATAGTAGCAGGTAATTACAATTTAGCAAATGAACACTGGAGTGATAGATGTGCAAGTAGAAATACTGGTGTGCAAAAGAGCAGAAAAGTAAATAAAAACAATATGGGGTTGAGGTAGGTAGATTGGATGGGTTATTTACAGATGGGCTATGTACAGCTGCAGCGATCGGTTAGCTGCTTGGATAGCCGACGTTTAAAGTTAGTGAGGGAAATATGTCTCCAGCTTCAGCGATTTTTGCAATTCATTCCAGTCATTGGCAGCAGAGAACTGGAAGGAAAGGCGGCCAAAGGAGGTGTTGGCTTTGGGGATGACCAGTGAGATATACCTGCTGGAGCGCGTGCTACGGGTGGGTGTTGTTATCATGACCAGTGAGCTCACCCAAATCTGCAGTGTTGTTGCTGTGAAAGAAAGCACTAACAGGTATGCTTACTGGTCGGCAACATCTGTAAATACCCATAAGAAGGGCACTGTCAGGCATTAAGGTCGCCTAATGGTTCCCTATGTACAGACCATAAGAGCTCACACACTACTGTTCCTGCCTCAAGTACCAAGCAAGGCCAGTGATCTGGATCACAGAAAATGGTGCAATTTCATGGGCCCATACCCCAGGATGGCTTGATAATTGGGTAAATAGGATGGTGTGCACTTGATTGGCAACATGAAGGTCATGCAGGCTGCCTGGTGCAGGTAGATAAATGATGGGGGTGAAAATACCTTTAATGAATAACAACTACTTAACAGTCTGGCTCAGAGGTGGCTCAAGGCTACAACAACATCAATTTAAAATTCCTGCTAAAATCTGAAGTTTGGTGCCAAAAAGCGCTCTCATTCAATATTCTCCAATGGGAGAATCTGTTTTCCAGTTCCCCCAGTAGGCCATGAGAGTAAATAAGAATTTGTTGTTAACTGACTTAGTTAGTAACTGACAAGTTAAATAAAGGTTACGTATATACCAGTTACAGCGATTCAGAGCTGCTAACAGGGGCTACAGGGTCTGTCTGCCCGCTTATTGGCTCTTTCAACACAGATGAGATCACAACACTACCTGATATACCAGAGCAGAATTTCCCAAACTTTTTCACTCAGGTCCCCCCTTCCAGCATTGGGGAACATCCCGCGCCACGTCTATTTCTATAGGCACAAGCACTGTTCATGACAAAATGTTCACACCCCTCTTGTTGGCGGAGAGAAAACATTGCATGTTTAAAGCATATTTCCTGCAATTCTACACATTTTGTTACGGGGTGCAGAAAGCATTCTGCAGTTTTAAAGTGCATTTTCGTGCAATTCTATACATTTTGCCACGTCTAATGTCTATTCATGCGATATTTGAGCGACTCAAACATCACAACAAAATCTATGGGCAAAAAAACCTAGCAATAAAAGCTAGCTGACGTGCTAGTTGATCTGGACATTTCTGACAAGTTATAAATAGTTCTCTTGTAACGATCGTCGTAAGGAGGAGACCAAGGTGCAGCGTGGTAAGTGCTCATGTTTACTTTTCTTTAACTCAGAACACTAAACAAAATAACGAAAAGGAAAAACGAACGTTACGTTCTGAAGGCTTACACCGAGCTGTACAAAAACAAGATCCCACATTTGAAGGAGGGAAAAAGGGCTGCCTAAGTATGATTCCCAATCAGAGACAACGAGACAGCTGCCTCTGATTGGAAACCATACTCAGCCAAAACAAAGAAATACACAAACTAGATTGCCCACCCCACATCACACCCTGACCTAACCAAACTAGAGGAAATAAAACATCTCTCTAAGGTCAGGGCGTGACATCTCTAAGATATGCAATGACTGACATGACAAGAGGAAAACTGATGATGCACCCTACAAATTTCAAAATGGCACCTTGTGCATTCTACTATTACAACATTCAAGAGCAAGTTGAAAGCTGGACTGAGTTCCTAAAAAGAAATTGGCCGACCCATCGCGCCCTCCACAGTTTGGGAACCACTGCAGCAGGGCGTACTTTGCGCTGAACTCGAGTTAAAATAACCCCACAGACTCAGTTATGACTATCAAACTTGATTCAATCAACATCTAGCCTGTAACAATGCTTGTTTCGTAGTCTGCTGAGCACCATGATCTACTTTTTACATAATGATGTTTGGTGGCTAAGCAAGGGTAACAATGCTCTCAAGAGGGCAGCCCATGTGAGATTAGGGAGGAGATGGTTGCTTTTCTCCGCGATTGCCGCCACAAGAAAGCCAATACATATCTAGCGGAAAACGCTTGATGAGGCGTTTGTCAGATGTTTGGTTCTTAGTGACATCTTCAATCAATTGAATGGACTTCATTTGGGACTTCAGGGGAGGGATGAAACAGTTATTTACACGATTTAAAAATGGACTTATTTTCTAAATAAATGTGTTATTTTCGTCCTTTGATTTAAGCCCAAACAAAACGCTCAATTTCCCTACATTGTAGGACTATATTCAGTCATCATCAGTACAGATAACGCGTGAGTTTTTAGATGAAAGCTAACTTTGCTTTGAGATTTGATGAGTTTAATTCCCCACAGAAGTGGTGCAGTTCTCTACTGATGCTGGGGGAGAGAGACTCCGTAAAAAGTTAGTCAACTGAGATATGCATAAAAGGTTTCTATGTGTAAAAGAAAAACATCAAAAGAAGACAGAGAAAATCACGAAATGATAAAGAAATAGAACAGAATATGATGCTGGTCAACTGAGATATGTGTAAATTAAAACAAAAGATAAAGCTATGTATGTAATACGGACAGGAAAGTAGAAAGTAATTTAAGTGATGCAGATCAACTGTTATAAGTACAAATGTGTTCCATTATTTAAACAATTCGATGCACTGAATTAGGCTAATCTTAAAGCACTTCAAATGAACTTTTAGCAACATGTATTTTTAATAAAAGTGTTTTATAAGACTACAATTGTGGGTTTTTTATACCGGTTTTAGGAAGAGTAATCCCATATAGAAATTTCTGGCCGCCCTGTAAATAACCTTTTTTCAAATCTGGCCCCCGTAAGAATATAGTTGAATAGCTCTGCTATACGCCCTGCATAAAAGTACAGCTGCTGGAGCCAGTTTTGAGGAGGTGTAGTGTATACCATACCTTTGAGATCCAGATTGCGGGCTCCGTTGGAGTGCTGGGTGACGGTGCGGGAGTCGATTTTGAGGATGTGCATATTGTTGTTGTCCCGGGAGACCACCACGTCGTGCCACTGGTTGTCGTTGAGAGGCTTCTCAGAGTTGCCCTTCATGAGCGACGGCCCGTTTCCCAGGTCAAACACGTAATGAATGTACCTACAACACAGCATTACACCATAAAGTAGGTCAATTACAGAATGACCTATGTCATTTATGTAATTCAGGGCTCATCTGTAAAAGAGATCTTGGTCTCAGTATGACTCCCTGATAAAATCATATATATACATACAGTACCAGTCAAATGCTTGGACAAACCTACTCATTCAAGGGTTTTTCTTTATTTGTACTATTTTCTACATTGTAGAATAATAGTGACGACATCAAAACTATGAAATAACACATACGGAATCATATAGTAACCAAAAAAGTGTTAAACAAATCAAAATATATTTTAGATTTGAGATTCTATAAAGTAGCCACCCTTTGCCTTGATGACAGCTTTGCACACTCTTGGCAGTCTCCACGGTTACGAACAACGCCTGCTGACTAATTCCTCATTGAGTGACAGTATTTCTGGGCAAAGCTGGACTGCGGTTAAATATCTGTGAGCATTATTGTTCGCTCTCTCACTCTTACTCACTCTATCCTTCTCTTTGAACAAAATCCTTCTCAGTGAACAAAACATTCTGAAACCATTCCCTTTATATTCCTCCAGCTGACAGAGTAAAATGTTTCCATGTAACACAAAAGGACTTGTTAAGCTAGAGAAAAGAGGAACAGTGGTAGGCACTAGGCAGCTGTATTATTACTAATTCATCCCACACTCACTGCATGGTTACGGTACCTGGAAAAATAGGTTGCAAAATAGGTTGAACACGTGAATTATATTGACACCAAATCCTCATTTCGCAAGTGAGGTCTGCATGTAGACAAATTATACAACATTTACAAATAATGGCTTCTTCTGGTCTAAAAACAACCTCCAACCAATTACCTAAGCCCATTGAATAGCTAGATGGCGCTTCATCCCTTCCTGACCCCCACCACGTCACTCACCCTTTGACCAGCTCCACAACGATGAAGTCACTGCCGTCTCCAGAGTTGAAGAGCAGCAGGCCGTCGAGGCTGGTGGTCTTGAACTGGAAGAAGAGGTGCATGGAGGCGTAGGCCTGCAGGGTGGAGAAGGCCAGGCAGCTAGCTCGACTGTGGAACGTCACAGGGTCAGCCACGATGCGGCGCATGCCGAAGCGGGCGTTGAGCTCGCAGTAGGAGATGTCTCCGTTCTTACACTGGTCCAGGTAGGGGACGCCATTGAACGAGAGGGCCTGCAGGTGCCCTATGAAGTTAGATGGCACCACGGAGATAAAACGGCGCTCGGTCATGATGCCCGTCTCAATGTTGTGGAACTCCAGGCGAGTGTGGGCACCGGTCATATGGCCTGGGGTGAAATAAATACATGTTGATGGGCAGAGATGCAGTGTATCATGGGGATCACAGTTTCCCTTCATCTCATGGTTTGACTCGGCTCTGCCATGCTGTCTTACCTTCCACAGTCACGTTGTCCACAGAGAGGTGCAGGTTCTTCCCGCGACGCACCACCTTCACTGAGTGCCACTCATTGTCGTTCAGCTTCTGTCCTGCTAACAGCATCTCTGGGCCTTTACCTGTGAAGAAGAAAGGACAAAGTCAACACCAGAGCACATTCATACAGCATATCCTTTTCCAACGGATCCTTATTTAAAATGGATAAAATACACTGAGTACACAAAACATTAAGATCACCTGCTCTTTCCATGACATAGACTGACCAGTTGAATCCAGATGAAAGCTATGATCGCTTATTGGTCAACAGTTAAATCCACTTCAATCAGTGTTGATGAAGAGGAAGAGACAGGTTAAAGGAGGATTCTTAAGCTTTCAGACAATTCTGACCACTCTGACATGGATTGGGTATGTGTGCCATTCAGAGGGTGAATGGGCAAGACAAAATATTTAAGTATCTTTGAACGGATTATGGTAGTAGGTGCCAGGCGCATCGGTTTGCGTCAAGAACTGCAACACTGCTGGGTTTGTCACACTCAACAGTTTCCCGTGTGAATCAAGAATTGTCCATCACCCAAAGGACATCCAGTCAACTTCACACAACTGTGGGCGGCAGTGGAGTCAACATGGGCCAGCATCCCTGTGGAAAACCTTCGACACCTTGTAGAGTCCATGCCCCGACGAATTGAGGCTGTTCTGAGGAAAACTCAATATTAGGAAGGTGTTCCTAACGTTTGGTACACTCCATGTGTACTTCCCGATACTGCCTGCCAGTGGAGGCTGCCAAGGGGAGGGCGGCTCATAGTAATGTCTGGAATGGATTAAATGGAATAGTATCAAACACATCAAAGACCTGGTTCCCAAGAGGTTGATCCCACTCCATTGACCACATTCCTGCCATTATTACGAGCCATCCTCTCCTCAGCAGCCTCCACCGATACCTGCTGCAAGAGTTCTGTCAATGGGTGTAAATACAAGCTATTGGTTAGAGGTGAGAGTAACTAACAAATACTGTGCTGTGCATTGTTTAACGTTGAATTAATATGTACTTCTATTTTGGGTCGTATGATGACTCAAATCAGATTGTGAAATCGTATATAAACCCCTTAGACAACCAGCTAACAACTTGATTAGTATCCGGAGGCTTGGCCAGTGGATACAGTTTTATAGCTCAAGGATTTCTGCTAAATCCTCCGCTCTTTTTTTCCAGCTCTCAAGGTTTGAAAATAGGTCACAATGCGGAAGCTTTGCCACTGCAGCACCGTCACCCCCGATCAGTGGCTATGCAACAGGCGGTCCGACAGCGCAGTTCAAAGAAGTTCTGACATGGCTGGCGAAGCTAATTGGTCATGCCTAAGCCTGCCGGGCCTCAGGGGGTTTGTTGATCTAATTGAGCTCAGGGTGTATGAAAATCCCAGGAGACACGGAGAGGACACTGGCTGCTACTGGGACGCTGCAGCTGATGACATAAATTGGTTTCCAAATACTCCGCTGTTTCTTCCTCTGGGAGAAAGAGGCCACTGGCTTGTTGAGCTTAACAGCAGCGCAAGTGTCTCAGCAAGGGGTAACATTATAGACCAACTACACGCTTATCTGATAGATATGGGTCCTGTGCAAACACATACTAACAGTAAATCGTCATTGTATAACATCAAGTTCTGTTATTACTATTGACATGTTTGACTAGAGTGGCTAAGAATGACAACTACAGTTAGAAATGGCTAGGCCTGAGGCAGAGCAGTGCTTTCCCAAACGTGAAACATGGTAACAATAGTAAAACATCATACTGTCAAATCTGTTTTCAGACCGATTATAACAGTCTATTATCCCAAAATAACCTACAGACCTTAGTATGGATCCCCAATCCGGTTCCTTTTTTTATTGACTGTGGGTTTATGTCCTACCAAACCCAATGTTTACCCACTAAATCAACACAACAGTCTACTGAGCAGGTGGAGGGAGGTACAGAGAAATATTTGCAGAGCGGAGGAGATGGGACTTCATCTGAAGTGAACTGTGTTTGAGCAGTGTTGATCTGGTCTCAGAGGTGGGCTCCCCTGCTGTCTAATTACGGAGCTTCAGCCCAAACACATACCACTGTGCTTCAGCAGAGAGAGCAGCTCCACCAGGAACAAGCACGTACGAGTTAGAGAAGTTGGCAAGCTTGTTACGTAAGGGCTATCTATAGTAGTGGGCTGAAAAGTAAGAATTCTGGTGTGCAAGAAAGCATATCAGTGCATATCCACAGTGCTCTTTTGGGACTAAACCCCGAACTCAAGATTTTGTAGGGCCTAGTCCTAAACGCACATTTCTCTGTCTAAATAGTGTCATACGCGTTTGTCTATAAATGTTTTGTATTGATTACTGATGTTTTACTAAATCCAAACCTTTAAATATACAGCCTAGTTTCATGTTAAGTTACACAGTTTAAGTTCGCCAATATGGAGAATTTATTTTGTTTTAGCAAACATTTGCTTCTTACAGAGCCCGGGAAGTGACATGGACAGTAAAAAGATTTAAGGGAAAATCCACTTAACTATATTTCGGTATTTTCTTTTCATTAGTCAAAATGCATCAACATGATGTGGCAAGTGAGAATTTGCCTCTTGAAAATCCTAGATCTTGAAAACTTGACTGCTGACATGCAAAATATTTTGGGACTATCAACAGTGGACCAAAAAAAAAAATCTGTAAGAAAGAAAATGTTTGCGTGACAAAATGGATTGTTCTTTTTCCTCTCAATCTACACACAATACCCCATAATGACAAAGCAAAAACATCCTCTCTGTCAGGTTAGATGGGGATTGTTGCTGCATAGCTATGTTCAGGTCTCGCCAGAGATGTTTGATCGGGTTCAAGTCCGGGCTCTGGCTAGGCCACTCAAGGACATTCAGAGACTCGTCCCGGAGCCACTCAGGCCAAAGAGTTCAATCTTGGTTTCATCAGACCAAAGAATCTTGTTTCTCATGGTCTGAGAGTCCTTTAGGTGCCTTTTGACAAACTCCAAGCGGGCTGTCATGTGCCTTTTACTGAGGAGTGGCTTCCGTCTGGCCACTCTACCATAAAGGCCTGATTGGTGGAGTGCTGCAGAGATGGTTGTCCTTCTGGAAGTTTCTCCCATCGCCACAGACAAATTCTGGAGCTCTGTCAGAGTGACCATCAGGTTCTCGGTCACCTCCCTGACCAAGGCCCTTCTCCCCTGATTGTTCAGTTTGGCTGGGCAGCGAGCTCTAGGGAGTCTTGGTGGTCCCAAACTTCTTCCATTTAAAAATGATGGTGGCCACAGTGTTCTTGGGGACCTTCAATGTTGCAGAAATGTTTTGGTACCTTCCCCCAGATCTGTGCCTCGACACAATCCTGTCTCGGAGCTCTACGGACAATTCCTTCGACTTCATGGCTTGGTTTTTGCTCTGACATGCACTGTCAACTGTAGGACCTTATATAGACAGGTGTGTGCCTTTCCAAATCATGTCCAATCAATTGAATTTACTACAGGTGGACTCCAATCAAGTTGTAGAAACATCTCAAGGATGATCAATGGAAACAGGATGAACCTGAGCTCAAATTTGAGTCTCATGATAAAGGGTCTGAATACTTATTTAAATAAGGTATCTGTTTTTTATTTGGAATAAATTAGCAAAAATTTCAATTTGTCATTATGGGGTATTGTGTGTAGATTGATGAGGATTATGTTTTAATCCACTTTAGAATAAGCCTGTAATGTAACAAAATGTGGAAAAAGTGAAGGGGTCTGAATATTTTCACAATGCACTGTACTATTTGAAATGTTACGGTTTCAGACATTTTCAGAAGATGGGCAGGGACTACGTTGTCCTGGCGTTACATGGGGGGGGGGGGGGGGGGGGGGGGGGGGGGACATAGAAGAGCATTGACTGGGCTGAGCGGGAACTGACCCCCTGTTGCAGTGGGCTGAGATGCATGTCGCCACCTGGGTGTCAGGGAGGGGGAAAGAGAAAAGCAGTTGAGTGTCATCCACACAGCAATGATGGAAGAGACCATGTGAGGATGTGACGGAGCCAAGTGACCTGCCAGGTAGGATGCAAACCAGGAGTGTGCAGAGCCTGAGACGCCCGGCCCTGAGAGGGTGGAGTAGAGGACCTGATAGATCATGGTGTTGAAGGCAGCGGATAGATCTAGGAGGATGAGAACAGTGTCAGCTTTGGCAGAGCCTCCGTTAAACAGAGGAGAGTGGCCACAGTCGAGTGAGCTATCTTGAAGCCTGACTGGTTAGTTTCCAAGAAGATCGTTCTGAGAGAGTAGGTCACAGACAGCAGCAGTGTTTTGGGGACAAAAACGGATACTGCTCTCTAGTTGACGTCAGAGGGGGTTGAGTGTTGGTTTCTTGAGGAGGGGAGCGACTCTGTTCTTCTGAAAGTCAGTGGGGGCACAGTCAGTGGTGAGGGATGCATTGATGAGGGAAGTAAGAAGGTCTCTAGAGATTGTCTGCCACCACAGTGACGACCAGATGCTCTTTGACTATGAGAAAACACAGATGACGAGAGCAGCTGGAATAGCAGCGTTCTCTGGGGGTGATCCATGACTCTGTCAGGGCCAAAAGTGTAGGAGGGAATAAAGGGCAACATAAGCCTTCTTGACCGCAGATTGGCAGCTCGAAACGCTGCAGGAGACCACAAATTCAACACGGATTGTACGCACGGGGTACACTACATTAGAAGGGGTGGGGAGCATCTGTAAAGCCGACAGGGAGAGGAGCGAACAGGTATAGAGAAAACAGAGTTGACAAAACTACAAGAGAGAAAAAAATCAGATCATCTGAAAATAACTAGGTAAGACACTCAAGTGAGAGAGTGGTGTGGAGCCTTCCTCTAACTTCTCAGAACAACTCAGCAGCCCTGTCTTTGTTTCAGCAACCGTCTTCATTTTGGCGACAAGACCGCCGCTTACAGCTGCTGCTGAAAAAATAGGGGAGACTGATGTACTAACACTAATTGCTGATTGCCCAGCAGAGGTGAAGGACACGCCTCCTGGCACTAACTGCTGATTGCCTAGGAGAGGTGAAACAATACAGGCACTGATGAGTCAGACTGTCAACACCAACCACAGCACAAGTGATGAGCAATTAACAGTTGAGACAGCAATGATTAACTAGGTAACGAGAAAGACAGCGTTTAACTTCAATTGACCAAGCAATACCAGCAATACTAGCTCTAGACCAAGACATGTTACCTCTTTAAACAGAGATGCACAAGTAAATCAACCTTTCACACAAATACCCCATTGACACAAATGCAAAATGTACACCAGATTGAATTCTGCAGTTTAGCTGCACGCAGCTATTCTTCACATTACGGCAAATTGAATGTCCTTCTGCGGTGTTGTAATGATTGAGTCTTGATATACTGAAGTTCCAGGTGTGGTATCCTGTGGGTTTACATTCTGTGTTCTGATTACAGATTGTTTGACGTGGGCTTTAATTGAGCCTCACTGGGCTTGTCAGGCTTTCTATAGACGATGGGGGAGAAAGACTACGGCGTCAGTAGCTTTAAAGTAGCCCTTTCCTTGGCCAATTTTATCCAGAGTATTTGACGAATATGATTTGAATAAGTAAGTATACATCTGAAAATACGCAGTCCAACATTATTAGGTCTATTACGTGTAAAAATGAAAACCTATTGGGTGATTCTTTATTTTACGAGGAACATGTTTTATTTAATCAATTTTCGAATCAGGCTGTAATGTAACAAAATGTGGTTAAAAAGGGTCTGAATACACTGTAGATGTGTTGCTGGTATGTTGTAGGTTGCAGAAGCTGTGTGTGTGGCCCGCACAAGACAGTGTATCCTGGTGAGCCAATCAGGACAATGGACAGCTCCTCATCCACAGTGGATGAGCCAATTGGCCTGATAAAACAGCAATGTGGGAAAAGGCTTGGAGCCATCAAGACCTCGGCAGTTACCTGCATGCATTTCTTACAGCGGGGGAAAAAAGTATTTGATCCCCTGCTGATTTTGTACGTTTGCCCACTGACAAAGAAAGGATCAGTCTATAATTTTAATGGTAGGTTTATTTGAACAGTGAGAGACAGAATAACAACAAAAATATCCAGAAAAACACATGTCAAAAATGTTATAAATTCATTTGCATTTTAATGAGGGAAATAAGTATTTGACTCCCTCTCAATCAGAAAGATTTCTGGCTCCCAGGTGTCTTTTATACTGGTAACGAGCTGAGATTAGGAGCACACTCTTAAAGGGAGTGCTCCTAACCACAGCTTGTTACCTGTAAAAAAGACACCTGTCCACAGAAGCAATCAATCAATCCGATTCCAAACTCTCCACCATGGCCAAGACCAAAGAGCTCTCCAAGGATGTCAGGGACAAGATTGTAGACCTACACAAGGCTGGAATGGGCTACAAGACCATCGCCAAGCAGCTTGGTGAGAAGGTGACAACATTTGGTACGATTATTCGCAAATGGAAGAAACACAAAAGAACTGTCAATATCCCTCGGCCTGAGGCTCCATGCAAGATCTCACCTCGTGGAGTTGCAATGATCATGAGAACGGTGAGGAATCAGCCCAGAACTACATGGGAGGATCTTGTCAATGATCTCAAGGCAGCTGGGACCATAGTCACCAAGAAAACAATTGATAACACACTACGCCGTGAAGGACTGAAATCCTGCAGCGCCCGCAAGGTCCCCCTGCTCAAGAATACATATACATGCCCGTCTGAAGTTTGCCAATGGACATCTGAATGACTCAGAGGACAACTGGTGAAAGTGTTGTGGTCAGATGAGACCAAAATGGAGCTCTTTGACATCAACTCAACTCGCCGTGTTTGGAGGAGGAGGAATGCTGCCTATGACCCCAAGAACACCATCTCCACCGTCAAACATGGAGGTGGAAACATTATGCTTTGGGGGTGTTTTTCTGCTAAGGGGACAGGACAACTTCACCGCATCAAAGGGACGATGGACAGGGCCATGTACCGTCAAATCTTGGGTGAGAACCTCCTTCCCTCAGCCAGGGCATTGAAAATGGGTCGTGGATGGGTATTCCAGCATGACAATGACTCAAAACACACGGCCAAGGCAACAAAGGAGTGGCTCAAGAAGAAGCACATTAAGGTCCTGGAGTGGACTAGCCAGTCTCCAGACCTTAATCCCATAGAAAATCTGTGGAGGGAGCTGAAGGTTCGAGTTGCCAAACGTCAGCCTCGAAACCTTAATGACTTGGAGAAGATCTGCAAAGAGGAGTGGGACAAAATCCCTCCTGAGATGTGTGCAAACCTGGTGGCCAACTACAAGAAACGTCTGACCTCTGATTGCCAACAAGGGTTTTGCCACAAAGTACTAGTCATGTTTTGCAGAGGGGTCAAATACTTATTTCCCTCATTAAAATGCAAATCATTTTATAACATTTTTGACATGCGTTTTTCTGGATTTTTTTGTTGTTATTCAGTCTCTCACTGTTCAAATAAACCCTCTATTAAAATTATAGACTGATCATTTCTTTGTAAGTGGGAAAACGTACAAAATCAGCAGGGGATCAAATACTTTTTCCCCCCACTGTATTTATGACTTACCCATACTGTATACAGCACATAGTCTCAACTTTTACCTTGGGCAACATTCAACCATTACATTTTTATTCCTCCTGTTTTGTCAATTGTGCCCGTTCCTCTCGATGCTTACCCCTTAACATTTTTCCAACCATGTGTTAAAATGGTGCTTCTAAGAGGCCAAAATCAGAGGCCTGTTAAAAATGCATGACAAGCTATGGCCTGAACAGAGGCTCTCCCAGATGGTCGAGGGCTCTAATTGACTATCATTTAGTTTAACCACTGGCTAATTGTGTCTATTTAAAAGTCAATTAAGATTCTTTTTTTTACTGCCATTAAACTTCAATCCATCTAAATTCATAGGACAACTCTGCAGCAACATACTTAAGGTTACCATTTAAGGTTCACAATGGAAAACACAACACGGCTTTGTACACGACCTGTTGTCAAGGTCTCGCCTGCGTCACATGATCTAAAGAAAGCAGATTATTTACATTATCTGTACATTATCCTCTTACCCGTTAGGTTTATACCTGTACTAACCAACATACACAACGAAGCAGTTACATGCATTTTAAATGCATCTTTCCTTGAATCCTAATACGTGTATTTAAAAAAAAAAAAAATCAATTGTATAGACAACAGTTCCCATAGGTCACCAGGACATGCATTGTTCAAACTCATGGGGAAATGTTGCAAAAACCAATGGTATATTGCCATCTGGTGGTAGTTTGAGCACATTACTGATAGAAGTAGCAGGGCGCTACTGCTATTGTTGGTTCTCTGAGGAGCACTGTGAACTAATAAACAGGTGGTATTTTGGCTGTTGTAACGAACAAGGGATCATTTTGTGATTCTGACATTTGTTGCTTGGACTAAAGAATGGTTTACCAAATGATATACAGGCTTATACAGTATTTGATACTTACCTCACAGTCCCTTACATTTTTCAAGACAAACCGTGTGATGGTAGTACTTCATTGGGATACATATTGTATAGGACTAATGTTAAATGCGTTTAACAGTATTAATAGTAAAAACAGACAGTAACAGAACATAAGGTATAAGACACAGTTGTTCTGAAGTACAGTAAATAATGATAGGAGCCACTTACTGAGGTTACAGTCTATCCTGATACAATCTGGTGAGAGAGGGAGAGAGTGAGATGGTGAGATCCCCAAAAAGTAAATTCAAAAGAAACAATATAAATTAAAAAAAAGAGAACAAAAAAAGAAACATTTCACATCCTTCAACGTACATTCTGCAGTTTTTTTCTTCTTCTTCTTCTCCGGAGAGACCACCATCCGGGGACAAGCTCCAGATTCAAAACCAGCCTTTTCCTCACCATGGCAACCATACAGCACCCGCTAACACAAGAGCTGAGGGAGGTCATGTCAACTCTCCACTACGCTCAGGAGGACCGGTAATGTGTACCGCAATCAGAGTAATATCAACGTGTTTGTGATATATCATTACTGTAATAACTTTGGCAGAATTTTCATGACTGTATTTACAACCTAGAAAGTAATCCGACGTTAAATCCTAGGTTGATAACAGATGTGCCTCCCGCTGTGGGTACAACCCATGTGGTAGTTAGGTAGAGCACAGACCGAGGAAAGGGCTGATTCGCATACCCCGTAGCCACACTGAAACCTTACACATTTAGAGCTTGAGAGCGTCACGCTGTGGAAAAATCTCCTCACCATTGTGCCCTCTGAATAATAGAATAGCTACACAGTTGTTATGGCGCACAACTACCAAAACATGTGCCAACACAGTCAGAGCTTCCTTGATCTTTTGGATATAATAAAGCCCTCCATGAAGGCTATGTACTACACACCACACCAGGGTTTCGGGAACCGAAGGGCGGCACGTTTTGGTTCACCCCCCCCAGCACTACACAGCTGATTCAAATAAGCAACTAATCGTCAAGCTTTCATTATTTGAATCAACTGTGTAGGGCAAAAAACTAAACGTGCAGCCCTTGGGGTCCTGAAGACCGGGTTAGGGAAATCCTGCACTACACAGTGCTATGCTAGTGTGCCTGGGGCGTTTCTGGAGCTGTCAACCATCACAAAGCAGTGGATGCAAACAGCCAAGGACCAGACTCACTACCTACAGCTGTAATGGGGGATGTGGAGACTAGGGCTACCAGCGGAGGCCGACAGCCCTGTCAGGCACTATTACCGCCTCGGTCGGCTCTCTACCGCTCTCCTCTTCCTGGGTTAGGACAAATCTGAGAGCCACGGTGGACGGCACTTGTGCTCTAGAACAACAACTACAACATCTGTTGGACACCATGACAACGTATCTGTCCCCATGATACAGTGTGTTTCTAAGTGAGCTGGTCTCTCTGGCTGCCTGTTCCTAGGACTGCAGACACACAGGCCGTTGAAGGGCTGAAAGGGTTGGAGATGGACCAGCTAGCGGCTGACCAGGGAATGGGTGAGAGAGAAAGAGAGAAAACACAGAGAGATGTATATAGATTGTGTATGATGAGGAGAAAGGGGGGGTATATGTAGGACAATACCTTTTCCCATTACATCATGAGTACTCTCACAGAGAAGCCGTGAGGACTCATAAACGTTAGCACTGTTAGCATTACCCAGGTTGACGGTGAGTTTGACCCGGCCCCCGTCCAGCTCCAGACGCAGGGTGTCAGCTGAGTCCTGGGAGGTAGTGGCCACAAGCAGCCCAAAGGCCCTCTGGGACATAAAGCGCAGCGCCACGTCCTCGGCCTCCATGTGCATGCTCAACGGCAGCGTCACCTTCAGGTACATGCTGCCATCGTAGCTCAGCACCGTGGCCTCTGTGTGCGGGCACCAAGGACAGGGAGACAGCGTTAGCAAATGGCATTGTCACAAATGTTCCCATACAGTAGAACATCTACTCCTGGTACACCCAATACTGAATAAGCGCATGATTCATAATAAGATAAGATATCAAAATGAAGATGAGAGAATTTTCCTTCCCCTCGTATTCTCAGCCACGATCTTCGCCGAACAAGATCGAACGGATTCTTTGTACGCCTGTTGAAGAGACTGCAGTTTCCTGCAGCCCCACTAGATGGCAGGAAAAGCCTGTAACGTTCCACAGCGCTCTTATGTGAAGCCTCTGTTATCGCCCTCCTCCCATAGATTTATATTCAGGCCACAAATAGGATGAGGATTCCATTTATATCCCTCATAATGTTATCGGCCTATATGGCTTCACAATGTGGCTCCTATCCTCTCTGTCAGAACGATATCTGTGCTAGATGCAGGGTTATTCAGACTCACGGAGCGCCACCGCAATACTGATGAATCACTGATACACAGCACCTATTTATTCCTCACATACCGCCAATTCAC
Organism: Salmo salar; assembly: GCF_965601325.2. Taxonomy (NCBI): domain Eukaryota; kingdom Metazoa; phylum Chordata; class Actinopteri; order Salmoniformes; family Salmonidae; genus Salmo; species Salmo salar. The sequence goes on from NC_138294.1 coordinate 44,918,144, forward strand.
TAATAGAGTGGCAATTTACCACTTGAATGACTCACATAAAAAATGATTTCATCTCCATCGTCTGTATGAAATGTCATTAAACTTGTTTAAAAGCTTTACGGTAACATTTCAAGCAGGGAGCGTTTCCACATTCCGCTGATCCTCTCTCTCTCTCTCTCTCTCTCTCTCTCTCTCTCTCTCTCTCTCTCACCGCTCTCACAGTTGGGGCCCAGGTAGCCCGTGCTGGTGCAGTCACACACATGACGGTTCCAGCCCTCGCGGCACTGCCCACCGTTGGCACAGACGTCTCTGCCACACCTGATGTGCGTTTCCCTGGTGCAGAAGCTGCTGACTCCAGAGGCACTCTGGATCTCCGCCAGTCTTCTCAGGTCCCGGCTCCGCCCGTCCATGAACAGGTCCCGCATGCAGCCCACGTAGCCCAGGTTGAGGGGGGCCGTCCAGACTTCTGGGGGGAGGATGAGGCCCTCGCGTGCCTCGGGCAGACCCCCAAGGTACATGTCCCCCTCCAGGTCTAAGATCTCACTGCCTTCGTTAGCAGAGAATGGTATGCTGCGGCTGTTCACTGAGATCAGGCCTGAAGGCAAGACAGTCAGAGAGAGTCAACTAGTATCAAGGCTGTCTCACAGTATAATCTCACTGTATAATACAGAATATAATCCACAAGGTACACCAGGTGTACAATTATGAAATGACTAATGAACAGGAAGGTCTCAGGTCTTCGTCATACCGTAGTTCTCTGTTAATAGTAAGGTGTAAGCAACACTGGCTCAAATCTAGGGGCACGGCTAATGAGGGCAGACATTTCCCCACATGAGGTGGATGACGGTATAATTGGCCACTTGCGAAATAGGTTAAGGCAATTTACTAAATGTCATACATAGATTATAGCTGCTAAAAATAAGACTAATTAAATTGGGATATGCACCCAGCATCTCTGACGGCAGCTAAGAAACATGAAGGAGAAGCCAATATGAGTACCTCCGAATGTGTATGGTAAACCAGTAGGATTTAACCCTTGCTGTTCCTGATACCTCAATAAGACCAGAGTTGCAGTATGGCTCTGACTAAGCTCCTTTATCAGATTCATCATGTGTGCTTTCTCTCACCCTTGCGCCCCTCCCTCTGGAAGTCCACGTGGCACCACTCCCCATCGTTGACCCTCTTGTTGCTGGCTTTCATCTTGATGCTGCCGGAGCCCATGTCCATCAGCAGGTAGAGGAAGCCGTCCAGGAGCTCCATAGCAAAGTAGTCGGCCCTGGGCTGCCTCTCCGGCTGTCTGTCTGGGCCCTGCAGACGCCTGTCACCGTGGCTGAACAGCAGCAGGCCGCTGGGCTCCGTAGTGCGGAAGTCAAAAGAGATGGAGCCAGTCTTCTTGGTTTTCCACCTCGGCAGGGTGAGGTAGGCGGCGGGCGTGTCGAAGGTGACCGGCTCCAGGGCCGCCACGTCCTCACAGCGGAAGGTCAGGTCGCCGTGAACGCTGACCTGAGGGTCCCGCTCTGCAGCCAGACGAGACAGCTCCAGCCTGAACTCGTTGTTCTTGTAGACCACCTGTAGGACAAAGGGACAGGACTGTCACCGAGTGGGTGGCTGCGGTCTGCCGAAAGACCACTTTTATGTCCTGCTATTTAGCTTAACCCTCACTCTTTTCTGTGATTGTCCTCAATACCAAACCTTAGAATCCATGCAACAATTTCTAATTCATTGAAGCGTGTAAAACGCACAAGCTGTCATACATTACACAACCAGCTCATAAGACCATAATGAGAATCTCCCTGTCTGTCTGACGGTCTGTCTGTCACATGTGCACTGTTCTCATGTACAGATGGAGGCAGCAGGGTGTCACAGCTGAACACGGTTTTCATTTTCACACCACTTGCAGTCCAAAGCTGACTGGCGCTCCCTCCTCCAGGGTGAGAACTTTAGTGTCTTCTTGTTTAAAAATACACCAGGCAGAGGCTTGGTTTCACAAGGCACCATTATCAGTAATTGCCAGACCAAAATAAAATCTCATGAGAGAATAGAAGAGCCCGAGTATGAAAAATGCAATTGTTGAGTCTATTTTCAGCCATAGATGCAAAAGTACAAAATCGTTCTCACGCTACGCTAGCATTCTGATGACACTCAATATCTCAGTCTCCTTTGGTAGCATCAATCATACACTGTGGTCAAATGCAGTTCCGTGAAAAAGTATCTGCCTTTCGGATTTTCTCGAAGTTTTGCATATTTTTTGACACTGAATATATTGTTAGATCTTCAACCAAAAACCTCATATTAGATAAAGGAAACCTGAGTGAACAAATAAAAGCAACATTTAGTGAATTATTTCATGACATTTTTTTATTTATTTTTTTAACAAAGTTACGCAACACCCCCTTGCACTCACTAACCGCTTGTGTCACCTGTAGTTTTTGATCAGTCTCTCTGTGGAGAGATTTTGTCCCACTCTTCCATGCAGAACTGCTTTAACTCCACGACATTTTAGGGTTGTCTGCTCGTTTCAGGTTGGTTTCTGTCTGGACTTTGACCAGGCCATTTCAAAACGTTTCATTTGTCGCTTTTTAGCCAATCTGATGTAGATTGTGTTTTGGATCATTGTCCCGCTGCATGACCCAGCTGTGCTTCAGCTTCAGCTCACGGACGGATGGCCTGACATTCTCTATTTAGAATGATCTGATACAAAGCCGAATTCATGGTTCCTTCAATGATGGCAAGTCGTCCAGGTCCTGAGGCAGCAAAGCATCCCCAAACCATCACACTACCACCACCATGCTTGACTGTTAGTATGAGTTTCTTACTGTGTGAACGCAGTGTTTGGTTATCGCCAGACATAACGGAACCCATGTCGTCCAAAAAAGCACCACATTTTGACTCATCTGTTCATAGAACATTCTTCCAGGAGTCTTGGCGATCATCCAGCTGCTTCCAGGTGCTTTCTTGCAAACTTGAGTCCACTTTTTTGGACGACGTTGGTCCCGTTATGTCTGGTGAAAACCAAACACTTTTGATTAAATAAATGAAGTAAGTATCCACATTTTGTGCTATTTGTTCACTCAGGTTCCCTTGATCTAATATGAGGTTTCGGTTGAAGATCTGACAACATTCAGTGTAAAAAAAAAGATGCAAAAAAAGACTTAATCACAACACTGTAGGTATGTCTCAGTAACTCCCAAAGACCCCTCCCAGCACCGACACAGTCCAATATCTATCACCACGTTCTACTGAAACAGGCATCAGGAGTCTGTAGCAGTATAGTCACAGATAGAACAAAGAAACAGATATTTCACCGGATGTATAAATGTGTAGCATCCACTTGGTGTTTCCACTCACTACCAAATATGGCAGTGACAGGAAGCCCAGTGGCCGGCAGTGGGAGAAGATGGAACGAGATGGATTTTGGCCGACATTCTGCACATTTTCTCACAGATGAAACATTTTGATCTCAATACAGTTTTCTGTTCCCAAAACTAGAATCTGTTACGAACAGAGTGGGCTAAGTTTTGTAGACTTTTGCCAAAATTGCGTTGTTTAGAAGGAGTGCAAAGGTGAATTGAGCTATTGCGCGCGCGCACACACGCACACGCACACACACACACACACACACTTCACAGCGTAGGCGTTCCCTAACGGAAATAAAAATGTTTAGTTATTAGGATTCCTGTACACAACAGGACAAAGACTGGGAGGCTGAGGCAGTGAGAAGCATGGCACAATCAATGAAGAGGTAGACATGATTAATACATGGGAGGGTCAACTAGACAGTGACAGAGGGAGGGACGCGCCGCCTGGGAATCCATGGAGGAAATCAATGTCTGAATTGGCTGTCAGGATGGTAAAGCTAAGGCCTCACTAACACTGGCACAGTATTAATTACAGATGTTCACTGACAGAGAGAGAGAGGAGGGAGGGAGGGAAGGGGAGAGAGAGAGACAGAGAGAGAGAAAGAACGAGAGAGGGGGGGACAGAGAGAGTGAGCAATAGGAAGGGACGGGGGGGAGACAGGCAGAGAGAGAAATAGGGAGGGTATAGGAAGGTCATGGCAGTCACCAGGGAGGGTGGGGGTGGGGCATCAGTACAGGAGTGTAATTAATCCTGGAGAATAGAACCTGTATTATTCAACAGAATAGCAAGTCTGGTGTTCATATCCAGGTAGTCATGCTACTATATAATTCAAGGCCATAGCTACATTCATACATGACCACACTGTACAATGTCAGGGGATATGCAAATGACACACAGCAATCTACATTAGGACTCATTAGGACATAGCTGAACACTAAGGGCACTGCATGTGTTCAAAGTCACAATCTGTCATTAATTAGCAGCTAACTATATGTAAAAATAGAAACGTGCCATGTTCTTCCTGTGTGATGCACTGGGCGGTTTAACATCTCAATTCCAAGTGGCACATACGTAAAAGAGCTGTCATCTCACAAAGTGAACGGTGATTGTGAGTCTGAACACAGCTCAACTAGAGCCCTGTGCATCTGTGTATTCTCAGACCAGAGTCCCCTGCTGAAGGCTGCTGAACAGCACAGTACTTACGTCTTTGAGACAGCCCATGAAGTTATTGCTGACCGGGGAGCCAGGGAGGTCAGCCGTGATGGCACTCCCGCCGACATAGAAGAAGTCATCCGAGCCTAGCATGGTGTAGTCCTCCTGGGTGTAGCCGGTGGTGGTCAGGATCCCATCCACAGAGACGGTCACCTGGGTGACCAGAGAGAAAGAGAGGGATGGAGAAATGGCGGAGGAGAGACAGAACAGTGTGAATTGATGAGCACAGTCGGAGGGCTCCGCCAATCTCAGAAGCTTGCTTCTTTTCTCGATTCTCAAAATATTAGCAGGGTTGATGAGCAAATGATGATATGACCATTTCACAGATATTTTGGATTTGAGTACAATATTAAATATATCGTAGTATCCGTTTGTAGCTGAATTTGAGAAGGCACCCATTCGATGATAGATACAGTAGTCCATCGGCGGTAATCAGACAGTTGAGGCTGATTCTAATCAATATCAAATCAATACAGAGAGACGGGAAGAACAAATGAATGCACCAATTAGCTGATAAAAAAAATCCTAATCTATTATTCATTGTTGGGAGAACAACGGTTCCAGAAGGAATTATATTCCATTACAATGGCTTAAGAGGAGTTCATTACATATATATGAGATACACTATAAAGGATGTGGCTCAGCTTTGACTGAAATGGTAATACTGTAAAGTACGTGGTTTACACTGTTATGATATTCTGTGAATGCTGCAGACCATCACTGCTGACTGACAAATACTACATTCCCCAGAGGTCCTCTCTGAGAAGAGCAAGGCTCTGCCACACTTGCACTCTGAGGAATTGCCCTGTTCTGATCATTAATGTAGTTATGGGTGTTTCCTGGTTTTAAATGTACTTCCCTCATGGGGCAACACATTTTTATGTCTGCTGTTGCTGTTTAGAGCTGCTATGAGTCTGTAGCTTCGATTGTAGGCAAGGTTGAACAAGGGTGTAGGTGATTGTGTATGTGTGTGTGTGTGTGTCAAAGAGAGAGTGTGTGTGTGTCAGAGAGAGTGTGTGATTGAGGATGTGAGAGAGAAAGATAAGAGGAATCTAGCCAGCGAAAGCTGACCACCAGGGCTTGTTAAAAAAATGAATTCCACTGGCGTTCCCACAGGAGGTGCATTTCTCTCTATCGGCATGTCAGTGTGGTAACAGGAAGCTACCCGAAGAGAAGAGCTATGTATGCAGGATCAAATGCAGGGATAAAAGCATGAGCGGGTTTGTAAGCATAGGATTTTTCTGTCTTTGGGGAGTATGGGTGAGGGTAGGCTCGGGATAATGAAGAGAGAGAATGCTTGTATGCAGGTAGGGGTGAGATGTTAAGGGGGTCTGTTTGTAAGGACCGAAGATTCAGACACAAAAATGCTTGTTAGTACATTAGTAGACAGAGAAGAGTGACTATTAGTAATTGGAAATGCATCATCTTAGTATGAATGGGGGGAAAAAAACTTGGCAAACCTCATCATTTTGGTTTTAAATAAAGGTTGCTTTGTTTGGGGTCATAACCCATGAAGGGCTAGAGTGTGGACACACAGGCGAGGCATATTAATCACGTCATTATGAATGATTCACATTAAGTCAAATGGAAAGAGAAATCATACTTACATCCAGTGTCGATTTCTGTTAATGTATATATACACTATGTACAGTTGATGTTAGTGGAGGCATTCAACAGCATTAATAAAAGAATAAGAAACAAAACCGATCAACCTCTAAGAATACTAACAAGTTTGAAAAAAATTAGGATTAGAAGGAGGAAGGGAGGGAAAGTCAAGCTTTGAAGTTGAAAAGAAAGTACGATTTTTTTTTGGGTCTCATCTTTTAACTGAAGTCTCTCTCTCTCTCTCTCTCTCTCTCTCTCTCTCTCTCTCTCTCTCTCTCTCTCTCTCTCTCTCTCTCTCTCTCTCTCTCTCTCTCTCCTCTCTCTCTCTCTCTCTCCTCTCTCTCTCTCTCTCCTCTCTCTCTCTCTCTCTCTCTCTCTCTCTCTCTCTCTCTCTCTCTCTCTCTCTCTCTCTCTCTCTCTCTCTCTCTCTCTCTCTCCCTCTCCTCTCTCTCTCTCTCTCTCTCTCTCTCTCTCTCTCTCTCTCTCTCTCTCTCTGTGTGTAACACTGTTACACAGTGCCTGACATTTCTTTGATGCCCAGTACATTAAAAGGCCTGTGCTTGTTAGTATTATCGCTCTGCATCTTTCTTATTCGCTACCTGTTAGCCACAATGGACCAACCATATTATCCAATAAGGGAGCACAGGTCTACTCTAAACAGAATTCTGTTAGAGAATCATTTCTTTTCTGATACAGTTTATTGTCGGATAACCTGGAAGAGAAGTTGGAAGTGAGTTCTAGGAGGCAAATAACCTTGATGATATTTGTGGATTGTAAATAGAAAATTAGCATGTTGAATGCCACCCTGAAATTGTTGCCAATTTTGTCATTTCTTTTGTTGATTCCAGACAATAAAAGCAACACAATCTAGAGATACTGTGAAGAATAACTATTCAGATGATGTTTAAAATGTCCAATGCCTGCATCCTTCATCAGAAAGGGAGAAAAATGCTGGATGTGTATGCATTCCTTATAAAATAATATTCACTACATAGATAGTGTCTTCATTCAATATAACACCAGTAATACAAATCAAAATTGCGTGGAAATGTCATTTGAAAGATAAAATAATGAAGAATATTTTTTTTTTTAAACGAAGGGATGACAACTAAAGCCTGGAGCCTTTAAAGAGTTATGTTAGTTAGTATACAAGACAGAGTTTGCAAAGCAATTGACCATAAAATGGCCTGTCAGAGTGGATTTAGACAGGCTTAATGTGGCGTGGGAACGGAAAGCAGGCAGGACCAGGGTTAGGAAGAGAGTGTGTCACTGACTAACCCTAACAAGGTGTAACGCTAGTACAGAGATTCAAATGTGAAATACATGGCTGTATGCTTTCAAAGATCAACGGTTTTGTTGAAGTGCAACCCTAGAGGCCTGCTCTAGCTATATGGACCATTCATCAGACTCCTGTTCTCAGCTCAGTAAAAAATAGTGGTATCCTTCCACAGGATAAACTCACCCACAGTAATGTACACATTGACATGTAAAGTAACATTTCTATTATAGAAGGCACCTTTAATATGTAAAAACATGACAAATCCAAAGTACACAAAAAACTAGTATTGATTACTACACTGTTGTTGACACTGGAATTGAGACTCAATGAGACTGACCCAGAAATCAATCCACAAGTTCCAAGCTGTTTCAGCCACAACAATCTACACCTCAACATGACTAGTCTCACTAAGAAGGCGGAACATCACACTGCATCGTTTTTCACCTATGGAGACATTATTTTGAGAGAGCCAAAGTTGTGGTATTGATTCATTTCACTCTGAACTGAATTGAAAAGAACAAGATTGTGTACCGACTGCCATAGAGAAAAATAATGGGTTACTATAGGTGAGGCATGTTTTCTGAACGTATCCTAAAGACCTGGGGTATGAGTCACAGGAGTTTGGCTTGGGTTCAATCAGAAAAGCCTAAAACAGCGATATTGAAAAAAAAAATGTAGTATGTTGTTTGTTTTCTATTCATCTTTGTTTTTCAGTCCTGAGGGATAAATTAGCATAATTAAATCACAAGCTGACAGTATAACTGGTTTTCCTTGGATGCCCATGATGAGGAAACATTAACAACTACTGGAAGCTAAATAATGACACTATTACTCCCTGTTAAATATAAAATGAAACTCTTCCTGTAATAATGAACGATAGAACCACCGCTGAGCATATGAAGGAGGAGAGACAGGGGGGCTACAGTACCTGGCGCAGGTTGCGTGTGACACGGACTTCGTGCCAGGCGTTGTCGTTGAACTTGCCGTTGGCAGGCTCCACCAGGGCCTCAAAGGCCCCGGACCCGAGGTTGATGACCAGCCACACAGCGCCGCTCCTCAGGGATAGGTTAACGTAGTCAGCTGACTTCCCGGTGTGAAGCAGGAGTCCGTTCCTCTGCAGCGTGCGGAAGGACAGACTGATCTCGTCCAGGCTGCTCTGGATGGGCGTCTGAGACAGGTCATAGCTGAAAAACTCGTTGCCTTTGTAGGTGGCCACTGACTCCTCTTGTGCTGTGGAGAGAGATGGAGAGAAGGCTGGTGTCATCAACTACAGCTACCACAGTTGTTGTTATCTGTTCTCTTTCATTCATTGTGCTGGTCAAGCTTCTTGAAATGGATCATTCAATACGGTAACTGCAGGTTAATAAAACTGTTTGTTTTTTTTAAATATATTTTCTCCCAATTACGACACAAAAAATGTATGTGAACATATCAAAGAACCACTCAAACAAATATCTAATCATCATCATCATCATCATACAATAATAATCAGCCAATTTTCCTTACACTTGTCTGAACGTTATCCTTAAATTCCCTGAATTTCCTTTGGGGAAAAAACAGACTAGCTTTTCCATGGAAAATGGAGACTTGTTAAATATATTAGATATTATAAATGCGTCTTGACACACATGGCAGCACCATCAGATCTCTAGGGATATATCTAGCAACCGTGCTTTAGCAAATTTGCTCAATGACATACCACACCACATTCTATCAAGTTACGGTTGGGGGCAATCAGATGCAATTTTGCTCTTCAAATATCCATTAAGTGGTCACTAACTGATCAAATGTAAAACGTTCCTACATGTAGTTTTCCTCCAAACTATCAAGTGGACCATGACATTGATTTGAAGAATTGGGAGAATCCATCAAGCACGATGCCTAGGAATGTCATTATGAATATAGATGATTTGAGCAGGATTTAATCAAGCCAAAAGGCCAGCTCTGACCTTGGAGAGTCCAACTCCCAGGTAACACTGAGGCAGGAGACTGTTCTTCGACTCTAATGTATGATTCATTCAACAGCTGCTGCTATTTAAAGTAAAGCTGGTCCCATGCATATAAGAGCCCAGTCGAAATTCTAAATGTTGCCAGGCAAAGCTGCACCCACATTTAACTACCACGTGAAATGCAGAGGAGCGCTGCTCATTTTCTTAAAGTCTCTCTACCACCAAAAGAGAATAACGCCTCAAGGTCGACATTCATATAAAACGATGTGGTGCAAATACAAACAGTCTAAGCCAACAATTTATATCTTCTGAACAGCCGTCTCTGATCTATCCTCTCATTTGACACGTTATGGGGGGGAATAGTGCTTCTCTCTCCATCTCCCATCCTGCTTGTCGCCTGCTACGTCTGGTGACCCATTGTGACGAGAGGAATTTAATTAGCACTCCACAGTATCTGAGGAACAGTAGCACAGACAACTACGCATGGGTGGCCTCTGCTACAGTTCACCATTCTATTTCACTACTGCCTCCCTCGCTCTCCCTCCCTCCCTCCTTCCCTTTCAATTCGTCTGTTTGTCTATATCTCCTTCTTCACACTCCTTTCAGGGGATCATGTTTGCATGTTTCACAGGGAAATATATACAGTTGAATTAATGCAGGCCAAGCCGCTGAATCCATTAACTTCCCAGAGTAATGAGGCCGTCACAACGCGCGGGGACACAAAGCCATGACGAGAGAGAGAGAGAAAGCAAGATAATGGGAAATCTGTAAGAAAGTAGATAATTACATCGTGTTATTTTACAAGCACACTGTCATATTGTACAGTACCCGCTTACCAAAGACAGGCGCTGTATGAAGATACACACATAATCCTAATGGAATCTCTCCAGTTCTGCTGTACATTCCACCTGGCTTATGTGTCTACGGGTGGCCTTTCACACACTGTGGTCTAACACAGTGTCGAGCTCACGGAATTACAGAGCAGAAATGTCTATCAACAAACACAGAACATCAAATATATTATCCAGTTGTGAGTGCACTGATCTCATCAAATACATGAGCAGTGACTCTCCTCCTCTATCCCATTCCTGTTTGTACGCGGCAAAGGAATCCCTTGAGACTGAACTCCTTACCCTCATAACCAGATTTGTGAACGAGCCTACGATTCAGAAGCTCATTCAAGGCAGTTCACGTCAGGTCAAGTCAGTCTGTTTATTCCCCAAAACTGCCACGGCACAAACAGCAAATAAACTGCTTATATTGATGATATTGTATTACCATGATAATCCACTGTACTGGGCAATTGTGGCCCCTCTTCCTCTCTCTCCAGCATGTGTGGAAGCTAGTGGCCCAACAGATTTGTCTCTGTGCAGTGTCTCCATCAGGGCTTGGGCCTGATATAATGTGACTGGTCCCTAAAGTGCATGCATTGGATGACAGACACAGCTGCGTTCCTCTGAGACAGCTCTCACATCCCCATCTGGGGGAGCTGACTGGAATCTCACATGACAACAGGGAGGGAGGGCATACAGAAGCACAGACAACACAGAGAAAATGCTTAAATAGAGGGAGGAAAATAGTAATTTGTTTTCACATATTGCCGGAGGCTAGGGAATGGTGCATCTCAATAGTGTCAATCATCTCTACAAACCTCATAGTATTTGTTTATATGAGAGGCAGCCTATAAGCTGGGTAAGGTAGTAAAAACCTGCTCTGGCATCTCTACATTCAGCTGGATGCCATGACAGCCAAATAAATAGCTCGAGGACTGATGATATCTCCGGGTGTATATTTTCTGTCTTAACTTTTTTAGAACCCATAGCGGACATCGAATGCCTTTCTATAAATAACTAAAGCGGCCGCGGACCACAGGAGGCTGGTGGCGCCTTAATTGGGGAGGACGGGCTCGTGGTAATGGCTTGAGCGGAATAGGTGGCATGGTATCAAATACATCAAACACCTGGTTGGATGCCATTCCACACGCTCCGTTCCAGCCAATATTATGAGCCGTCCTCCCCTCAGCAGCCTCCACTGGTGCAAACGGCCTTGTTTTATGTCTGTCTCGATATCGCAAAATGAACGTGCTAACAACCCTGTTGTCGTATTCGCGTGGCTGTTGTCATCAACCAGAAAGCCGGAAACAGGGTATGCTGTCTGACTTTTCAACGTTTTCATCACTTCGTTACTCAAAAATAACATCTCCACGACTTTTCACTTTGGAAGAAGCTGTGTCTATGTTGGTTGGCGACACGGATTCGGACATATCCTTGCACTTTGAAAAGCGATAAGGTTGAGGTGATTGAAATGAGTAAACAGCAGACATATGTTTGGTGTTGTCGATATTTGATGCTGTAAACTTGGGTAATAGCTTTCAGATGAGCAAATCCTGTCATGTCAAGATAAGTTGGTTGGTACAGGCGAGCACATCAGAGGTGGTGCTCGAATGATTGCTCTCTGTCTCATGTAAATAGCTGCAGTGCTTAGCTGCATATTGTCAGCTAACTAGTGTCACGCCGGTATAAAGGATTTGGAGACAGGCGCAGGCGATACACAATAGGGGTTTTTAATACACCCAAAACAAACACGTATACAAATACACTGGGCTGTACCCAAACAAAAGAGCGAGGGTAAACCTCGCTGAACGACACAGGACGATACCCGTAATACACAATATATAAAGCTTGCAGCATAACAGCTGCACCAACGCATAGGTACTCACACCACCAACAGACATGGGAACAATAACCGACAAAGACAGAGGGAACAGACGGCAAACACAGTTGAAGTCGGAAGTTTACATACACCGTAGCCAAATACATTTAAACTCAGTTTTTCACAATTCCTGACATTTAATCTGAGTAAAAATTCCCTGTTTTAGGTCAGTTAGGATCACCACTTTATTTTAAGAATGTGAAATGTCAGAATAATAGTAGAGAGAATGATTTATTTCAGCTTTTATTTCTTTATTCACATTCACAGTGGGTCAGAAGTTTACATACACTCAATTAGTATTTGGTAGCATTGCCTTTCAATTGTTTAACGTGGGTCAAACGTTTCAGGTAGCCTTCCACAAGCTTCCCACAATAAGTTGCGTGAATTTTGGTCCATTCCTCCTGACAGTGCTGGTATAACTGAGTCAGGTTTGTAGGCCTCCTTGCTCGCAAACGCTTTTTCAGTTCTGCCCACAAATTTTCTATAGGATTGAGGTCAGGGCTTTGTGATGGCCACTCCAATACCTTGACTTTGTTGTCCTTAAGCCATTTTGCCACAACTTTGGAAGTATGCTTGGGGTCATTGTCCATTTGGAAGACCCATTTGCGACCAAGCTTTAACTTCCTGACTGATGTCTTGAGATGTTGCTTCAATATATCCACATAATTTTACTCCCTCATGATGCCATCTATTTTGCGAAGTGCACCAGTCCCTCCAGCAGCAAAGCACCCCCACAATATGATGCTGCCAGCCCGTGCTTCACAGTTGGGATGGTGTTCTTCGGCTTGCAAGCATCCCGCTTTTTCCTCCAAACATAACGATGGTCATTATTGCCAAACAGTTCTATTTTTGTTTCATCGGACCAGAGGACATTTCTCCAAAAAGTACGATCTTTGTCCCCATGTGCAGTTGCAAATCGTAGTCTGGCTTTTTTTATGGCAGTTTTGGAGCAATGGCTTCTTCCTTGCTGAGCGGCCTTTCAGGTTATGTCGATATAGAACTCGTTTTACTGTGGATATAGATATTTTTGTACCTGTTTCCTCCAGCATCTTCACAAGGTCCTTTGCTGTTGTTCTGGGATTGATTTGCACTTTTCGCACCAAAGTACGTTCATCTCTAGGAGACAGAACGCGTCGCCTTCCTGAGCGGTATGACGGCTGCGTGGTCCCATGGTGTTTATACTTGCGTACTATTCTTTGTACAGATGAACATGGTACCTTCAGGCGTTTGGAAATTGCTCCCAAGAATGGACCAGACTTGTAGAGATCTACAATGTTTTTCTAGCATCTTGGCTGATTTCTTTTGATTTTCCCATGATGTCAAGCAAAGAGGCACTGAGTTTGAAGGTAGGCCTTGAAATACATCCACAGGTACACCTCCAATTGACTCAAATTATGTCAATTAGCCTATCAGAAACTTCTAAAGCCATGACATAATTTTCTGGAATTTTCCAAGCTGTTTAAAGGCAGTCAACTTAGTGTATGTAAACTTCTGAATTGTGGAATTGTGATACAGTGAATTATAAGTGAAATAATCTGTCTGTAAACAATTGTTGGAAAAATTACTTGTGTCATGCACAAAGTAGATGTCCTAACCGACTTGCCAAAACTATAGTTTGTTAACAAGAAATTTGTGGAGTGGTTGAAAATTAGTTTTAATGACTCCAACCTAAGTGTACGTAAACTTCCGACTTCAACTGTATATAACATACTAATCAGGGGAAATGGGAACCAGGTGTGTGTAATCAGACAAGACAGTCCGGTGTTGATGATAATGAATCCTGTTCAGTGAAGCCTAGAAAGCCGGTGACGTAGACCTCCAGAACTGGTGAACAGAATGAGCATCAGTACAACTAGATGGTTGTTTTGTCTTGTTTCTACTGATGTAATTCATATGGAAACGGCCCGAGCTGATTGCTGTAGCTAGCTAGCAAGCTAGTTAGTCTGTCAGGCAAGAAAAGTTGTGTGTAGCTGTACATTTGAGCTGAGCTCACGAAGCGTCAACCTCAGCTTTCACATTTACTAGCTATCCATAAACACAACTAGCAAACTATCCACTGAAATGAAGGCTAGAGTAATTTGTGTTTATCTGTTGGGCTTAGGTTATGGTTTGTCATGTTTGGTAGGTACAGATATTGATGGGCTATACATTGCCTCGTTTTCCTATTATTTGACAGCTTAGCTGTCGTGTTAGGTTAGATGCCCACGCAGTAGAGCTGACGTGATGAGTTGGATATTTGTTTACATAGCCAGCTAACAAGTTGCTTGTTTTGTCCTGTTTTTACCGATGCCATTCATTTGGAAACTGTCCCAGATTCGTAACTAATCAGCTAACATTGGCACACTCTGTAGTTAGTCTGTCAGGCAAGAAAGCAAGAGTTGACTGGAGGAGAGAGCGAGTGAGTGTGTGCGGAATGGGAGACAATTTATTATGGAAACCCATTATTAGAAAGAGAGTATGTGTATGGTTGAGAAAAAGAAAGAGAGGAAGGAAGAGAGAGACAGTGTGAGGAGGGAGAGAGAGAGATTATGTTCCTGACTACAATTGTATAATTTTGCTGCTCATCTACCTCTGTTACTCTGTTCCTCTAAGTCAGTGAACACAAAGAAAGTGATGTGGAGAGTCAGGGCTCAGCAGCAAAAGGCAGGGAGGAAGAGGAATTAGAGATGATGTGGAGCGAGGGGACAGTGGAGGGAGAGTGGAAGAGGAGAATGAAGGAGAGGCGAGTGGAGAGAGAGAGAGGAAGAGGAGCGGGAAGGAGAGGCAAGTGGAGCGAGAGAGGAAGAGGAGAGTGAAGAGGAGGGAGAGGAGAGTGGAAGGAGAGGAACATCGAGAGGAGGAGGAAAAGGGAGTGGAAGAGGGAGATGAGGAGGAAGCAGAGGACAAGGAGGAAGAATTAGAGCACACCCGAGAGGGGAGCCTACATTTCCATGGAGTGTGTCTGCCAAAAGTCCCTCCATTCACCCTTGTACCACACAGCCTGGGCCTAAAGCGGCAGTGGCAGGGGTTTTGGAGTTGTTTTTAACTTGGTAGGAACTTATATCAGTTCCAGATCTTGTAATGGATTACAACAAGAAAATGGGTGGGGTTGACCATCTTGACCAACTGAGGAACTATTACAATGTTGGACGCACAGGCAGAAAATGGTGGAAGTATGTGTTTTGGGGGATGCTGTCACGTCCTGACCAGTAAAAGGGGTTATTTGTTATTGTAGTTTGGTCAGGGTGTGGCAGGGGGTGTTTTTCTGTGTGTTTTGGGGTTATATTCTATGTCCATTTTTCTATGTTTTGTTTTTCTTTGTTTTGGCCTGGTATGGCTCTCAATCAGGGACAGTTGTACTTCATTGTCGCTGATTGGGAGCCATACTTAGGTAGCCTGTTTTCCTTTGGGTTTTGTGGGTGGTTAATTTCTGTTTCGTGTTGTTACCTGACAGAACTGTTTTGGCTGTCATTCATTTCTTGTTTTGTTTAAAGTGTTCCATTAAAATATTATGATGAGCACTAACTACGCTGCGCCTTGGTCTACTCCCTTCAACAGCCGTTACAGATGCTCAACATTGCCATCATAAATGTGTACATTGTGCTGGGGACCATGCAAAGGCCCCTTCCCAGAAACCGCAGGCGATGGTCCCTGAAGGCCTTCACAATGCAGCTTCTGCATTCACTTTGTGATATGGCTACAGTGGCAGGAAGATGGGGGTGTGGACCGAGTTGTAACTAATTTGACAGCAGGTGAATTTTGAAGGATGCAAGAGTGTGTGGTGTGCATCCGGAGTGGAAGCAGGGCAAAGAGTGGGACACAGTTGTTGTGTTTTGGATCTTCTCTCTTTATCTGTCTCTTTCTAATACTTGTTGCATTCACTGAATTGTTGTCAAGGTAGGCTACTATTTCAACATTTTGCGTAAGGCCTCGTCTGTACAAAATGTTATTGAGAGCGGTTATCTACATTTGAAATAGTCTCTGAATAGTTCTTTGCATGCTTATATTGTTACAGAGGTAAGAATCATTGTCAATACAATAGCCTACTTTGTGTGAGTTTTGAAATACTTTCTGAATGTTGACCTTGGGTCACATTTTGGATAATATTTACAAGCGTAATATATTATACTTGTACATTTTGTAATTTAGTCAAATTTACTACAATTTAAATACTCTGAGGGTTTTTTGTTGTTGAGTGTTAATCGTTATTTGATAGTGTCTTTACACAATGGAAGACAAAATTTGTGTTATTCCTATTGACATGAATGTGGTGAGATATTAAAGAAGAGTTTGTGCTCTTTAAAAGTTAACTTGTAATTGTAATTTGTTCTTAGCTTTTGAGCTATGTCTGTTTGAAAAGTGTGAGAAAATTAGCTTTAACTTGAAATGTCTCAGTAATCTCCATCAGTATTCTAGAATTCTATTGGGGTCTAAAGGGTTAATCTGTTGTTCTGCCAACTTGTTCTACAGTGTTTTCGAGAAAAGAAAGAGAGAAAGGCTCTACACCACTCTCTCACTTAAGTATCTTACCTAGTTATTTTAACATTCTCATTTTGCTCTTTTCTAGCTTTGTCAACTATAAATGTCTTTTCCCTACCTGTTCACTCCTCTCCCTGTAGACTTTACAGACTTAACACCCCTTGGCTGCAACCCCCCTACTGTGGTGTACACTGCCCGCACAACCCATGTTGAATTCCTAATCTCCTGCAGCGTTTGGAACTACCAAACTGTGGTCAAGAATGCCGAGTTCATCTCAGCCTATGCTGCCCTTCAGTCACTAGACTTTTTGGCCCCGACGGAGACTTGGATCACCCCAGAGAACATTGTTTCTCCAACTACCGTAAATTCCGGACTATAAGCCGCAACTTTTTTCCCACGCTTTGAACTTCGCGGCTTAAACAATGACGCGGCTAATATATGGATTTTTCCCGCTTTCAAATTTGTGGGTCCTGACAGCGTGGAGCATTGTCAAAAAATCCACTATCATCAACGGGTTTCGAAAGGCTGGACTGCTGCGTGTTAAAGAGGGCTCAGCGGGGGATTTGCCTCCGGATGAAAGTGACGAGAGCGACAATGAAAACGGTCCAATATCGGATGAAGCAATTCTGAGGCTATTCAACTCCGACACCGAAGGAGATGGTTTCAGTGCACAGGAGGAGGAAGATAGTGACCAATGAAGTTCTTGGTAGGCTACTGTTTACTGCTAATTTTAAATGTTTTGTTACAAGCCGTGTTTCGTTAAAGCCTATTTATTTTTGTTACAAGCCATGTTTCGTTAAAGCCTGTGTAAAGTTAATTTGTTTCAATGTACCAGTAGGCACCTGCGGCTTATAGACATGTGCGGCTTATTTATGTTCAAAATAATAAAAAATAAAAAATTCAGTGGGTGCGGCTTATATTCAGGTGCGCTTAATAGTCCGGAAATTACGGTACTCTCCTTTCATGTGTTCTCTCATAGTCTGAGAACATCTGGTCGTCGCGGTGGTGGCACAGGGCTACTCATTTCTCCTAAGTGGAGATTTTCTCTTTTCTCCCTCTCTCACCTGTCCATTTCCTCATTTGAATTCCATGCTGTCACTGTCACTTGTCCACTCATGCTTAACATTGTTGTCATCCATCGCCCACCAGGTGCCCTTAGAGAGTTCCTCACTGAGGTTGACATCTTGATAAGCTCATTTCCTGACGATGGCTCACGCTCTTCGTTCTGGGTGACTTCAACCTCCCGACGTCTGCCTTCATTTCTTTCCCTCCTTGCCTCTTTTGACCTCACCCTTTCCCAGTCCTCTCCCACTCACAAGGCAGGCAATAAGCTTGACCTCATCTTTACTAAAGGCTGTTTGCTTACAGATCTCACTGCAAACCCCCTCCAGGTCTCTGATCACTACTTTGTTCCTTTTTTGCTCCCTTTCTCACACTACTCTCTCCTCTTCTATCCTATCATCTCTCGCTTCTGCTAAAACCTCTGCCCTCCTGTCTCCTTCACCTCCCTATCCACATCCTATGACTCTCACTGTCCCCTTTCCTCCCGGCCGGCTTGCCCCTCCCCTCCTGCTATGTGGCGGAGGGGCTAAAGGCAGATGTGCAAAATTGGAGGAAAACTAAACTTCCGGAGGACCTATCATCCTTTCACTCCCTCATTTCTACCTTCTCTCCCTCTGTTTTCACTGCTAAAGCCACTTTCTATCATGCAGAATTTCAAGCTTCCGCCTCTAAACCTAGGAAACTCTTTTCCACCTTCTCCACCCTCCTTAATCCTCCACCCCCTCCCTCTCTGTGGACGACTTTGTCAACCACTTTGAAAAGAAGGTGGACGACATCCGCTCCTCATTGACTCAGCCTATTGGGTCCACTGGTCCCACTCACACAGAACTACCTTGCGCCTTGACCTCTTTCTCCCCTCTATCTCCATGCTACTAGATCCAGGAGCCAGACAACCTATCCACTCAACCCCATCCCCTCCTCCCTTCTCCAGACCATCTCTGGAAACCGTGTCAGATTCCTCACTTCCTTCATGAACTCATCCCTGACCACTGGCTGCGTCAAATCCGACTTCATAATGGCCCAGAGTTACCTCTGCGGCAGAGGATAAGTTCATTAGAGTTACCAGCCTCAGAATATGCAGCCCATGTACAGTGAGGGAAAAAAGTATTTGATCCCCTGCTGATTTTGTACGTTTGCCCACTGACAAAGAAATTATCAGTCTATAATTTTAATAGTAGGTTTATTTGAACAGTGAGAGACAGAATGACAAAAAGATCCTGAAAAACGCATGTCAAAAATGTTATAAATTGATTTGCATTTTAATGAGGGAAATAAGTATTTGACCCCCTCTCAATCAGAAAGATTTCTGGCTCCCAGGTGTCTTTTATACAGGTAACAAGATGAGATTAGGAGCACACTCTTAAAGGGAGTGCTCCTAATCTCAGCTTGTTACCTGTAAAAAAGACACCTGTCCACAGAAGCAATCAATCAATCAGATTCCAAAATCTCCACCATGGCCAAGCCCAAAGAGCTCTCCAAGGATGTCAGGGACAAGATTGTAGACCTACACAAGGCTGGAATGGGCTACAAGACCATTGCCAAGCAGCTTGGTGAGAAGGTGACAACAGTTGGTGCGATTATTCGCAAATGGAAGAAACACAAAAGAACTGTCAATCTCCCTCGGCCTGGGGCTCCATGCAAGATCTCACCTCGTGGAGTTGCAATGATCATGAGAACGGTGAGGAATCAGCCCAGAACTACACGGGAGGATCTTGTCAATGATCTCAAGGCAGCTGGGACCATAGTCACCAAGAAAACAATTGGTAACACACTACGCCGTAAAGGACTGAAATCCTGCAGCGCCCGCAAGGTCCCCCTGTTCAAGAAAGCACATATACATGACCGTCTGAAGTTTGCCAATGAACATCTGAATGATTCAGAGGACAACTGGGTGAAAGTGTTGTGGTCAGATGAGACCAAAATGGAGCTCTTTGGCATCAACTCAACTCGCCGTGTTTGGAGGACGAGGAATGCTGCCTATGACCCCAAGAATACTATCCCCACCGTCAAACATGGAGGTGGAAACATTATGCTTTGGGGGTGTGGCCCATTGCTGCAAAGAAACCTAAAGGACAGCAATAAGAAGAAGAGACATGCTTGGGCCAAGAAACACAAGCAAGGATATTAGACCGGTGGAAATATATCCTTCGTTTGGAGTCCAAATTGGAGATTTTTGGTTCCAACCGCCGTGTCTTTGTGAGGCGCGGTGTGGGTGAACGGATTATCTCCATATGTGTATTTCCCACCTTAAAGCATGGAGGAGGAGGTGTTATGGTATGGAGGTGCTTTCCTGGTGACACTGTCTGTGATTTATTTAAAATTCAAGGCACACTTAACCAGCATGGCTACCACAGCATTCTGCAGCGATATGCCATCCCATCAGGTTTGGGCTTAGTTGGATTATAATTTGTTTTTCAACGACAATGACCCAACACACCTCCAGGCTGTGTAAGGGCTATTTTACCAAGAAGGAGAGTGATGGACTGTTGCATCAGATGACCTGGCCTCCACAATCACCCAACCTCAACCAAATTGAGATGGTTTGGGACGAGTCGGACCACAGAGTGAAGGAAAAGCAGTCAACAAGTGCTCAGCATATGTGGGAACTCCTTCAAGACTGTAGGAAAAGCATTCCAGGTGAAGCTGGTTGACAGAATGCCAAGCGTGTGCAAAGCTGGTATCAAGGCAAAGGGTGGCTATTTGAAGAATCTCAAATATAAATTATATTTGGATTTTTTTAACACTTGGTTTAACACTTTAACACTTGGTTACTACATGATTCCATATGTGTTATTCATAGCTTTGATGTCTTCACTATTATTCGACAATGTAGAAAACAGTAAAAATCAAGAAAAACCCTTGAATGAGTAGGTGTTATAAAACTTTTGACCGGTAGTGTATGTAGTTCTGTCCTTGAGCTGTTCTTGTCTATTAATGTTCTGTATTAAGTCATGTTTCATGTTTTGTGTGGACCCGAGAAAGAGTAGCTGCTGCTTTTGCAACAGGTAATGGGGATCCTAATAAAACACCAAACACCAAAATTCTCTGTGTACACCAAGTCACTCGGCTCCATCATATCCTCACATGGTCTCTCCTGTCATTGCTATGTGGATGACACTCAACTACTTTTCTCCTTCCCCCCCTTCTGACACCTAGGTGGCGACACGCATCTCTGTGTGCCTGGCGGATATCTCAGCTTGGATGTCGGCCCACCACCTTAAACTCAATCTCGACAAGATGGAGCTGGTCTTCCTTCCTGGGAAGGCCTACCCACTCAAATACCTCTCCATCACAGTTGACAACTCCACGGTGTACCCCTCCCAGAGTGCAAAGAATCTTGGCGTGACCCTGGACAACATGCTGTTGTTCTCTGCAAACATCTAAGCAGGATTTGCTCCTGCAGATTCATACTCTAACACATTTGTAGAGTAAGACCCGTATCTCACGCAGGTCCTAATCCAGGTCATCTCCCGTCTGGACTACTGCAACTTGTTGTTGGCTGGGCTCCCCGCTTGTGCCATCAAATCCCTGCAATTTATCCAGATTGCTGCAGCCCGCCATGTCACCCTGCTCCTCCACACACTCCACTGGCTTCCAGTTGAAGCTCACATCCACTACAAGACCATGGAACTTACCTACAGAGCAGCAAGAGGAACTGCCCCTACCTTCAGGCTATGCTCAAACCCTACACCCCAACTTGACAACTCTGTTCTCCCATCTCTTGTCTAAAGCTTTTCTCTGTCCTGGCACCCCAATGGTGGAACCAGCTTCCCCCGGAAACTAGGACAGCAGTCCCTGCCCATCTTGAAACCCTACCTCTTCAAAGAGTATCTTAAATAAACCCACAGTTTATTCTGGTGGATTAAACTGAAATTGCAACCAGCTTTCTATGGCTTGTTTTAAAAATAGCAATATTTTGGAGATTATTTCATTTTCATATAACCGAAAGTGAGAGGTTGCAATCTGAATAAAGGGAAAAAGGCCATTCTTGAATATGGAGAGGGACATTTTACTCATCTGCTAGAGAACCAGTTCGGATTTAAGTATAACTTTTGTATGACTGAAACCTTTAGTGAGAGATCGAATGCTTTAATATTTAATAACTTCATATTCTTTATATTAATAGGCCCGTTTAATGTTGTTCCAAATTAAATATAATATTTTTTGCTCATATAATTTAAATAAGTTGCTAGGTTTAGGCAAGGCCATAGGCAAATAGATAAACTGGGACATGACTAAAGAGTTAATCAAGGTGATTTTTCCACAAATAGACAGGTATCTTTCTTTCTATGGTAGCAAGATCTTATCTATTTTTGCTAAATTTCTATGAACTTTTATTGTATTGAAATGATTTATTTCGGGATATGAATACAGAGTACATGTGTGTTTACTTCACAGTCAGACCATTTTATTGGTAAACTACACAGTAATGTAAAAATTGTATTTTTTTTGTGATCCAAAACGTAATATACTGTAATACAGAGAGGTAAAAAATGTATATACAGTTTACATACACTTAGGTTGGAGTCATTAAAACTCGTTTTTCAACCACTCCACAAATTTCTTGTTAACAAACTATAGTTTTGGCAAGTCGGTCAGGACATCTAATTTGTGCATGACACAAGTAATTTTTCCAACAATTGTTTACAGACAGATTATTTCACTTATAATTCACGGTATCACAATTCCGGTGGGTCAGAAGTTTACATACACTAAGTTGACTGTGCCTTTAAACAGCTTGGAAAATTCCAGAAATGATGTCATGGCTTTAGACGCTTCTGACAGGCTAATTGACATCATTTGAGTCAATTGGAGGTGTACCTGTGGATGTATTTCAAGGATTACCTTCAAACTCAGTGCCTCTTTGCTTGACATCATGGGAAAATCTAAAGAAATCAGCCAAGACCTCAGAGAAAAACTGTAGACCTCCACAAGTCTACTTCATCCTTGGGAGCAATTTCCAAACACCTGAAGGTACCACGTTCATCTGTACAAACAATAGTACGCGAGTATAAACACCATGGGACCACGCAGCCGTCATACCGCTCAGGAAGGAGACGCATTCGGTCTCCTAGAGATGATCGTACTTTGGTGTGAAAAGTGCAAATCAATCCCAGAACAAAAGCAAAGGACGTTGTGAAAATACTGGAGGAAACAGGTTCATTAGTATCTATATCCACAGTAAAACGAGTTCTATATCGACATAACCTGAAAGGCCGCTCAGCAAGGAAGAAGTTTGCAACTGCACATGGGGACAAAGGTCGTACTTTTTTTGAGAAATGTCCTCTGGTTTGATGTAACAAAAATAGAACTGTTTGGCCATAATGACCATCGTTCTGTTTGGAGGAAAAAAGGGGAGGCTTGCAAGCCGAAGAACACCATCCCAACCGTGAAGCACAGGGATGGCAGCATCATGTTGTGGGGGTGCTTTGCTGCTGGAGGGACTGGTGCACTTCACAAAATAGATGGCATCATAAGGTAGGAAAATTATGTGGATATATTGAAGCAACATCTCAAGACATCAGTCAAGAAGTTAAAGCTTGGTCGCAAATGGGTCTTCCAAATGGACAATGACCCCAAGCATACTTCCAAAGTTGTGGCAAAATGGCTTAAGGACAACAAAGTCAAGGTATTGGAGTGGCCATCACAAAGCCCTGACCTCAATCCTATCAAAAATTTGTGGGCAGAACTGAAAAAGCGTGTGCGAGCAAGGAGGCCTACAAACCTGACTCAGTTACACCAGCTCTGTCAGGAGGAATGGGCCAAAATTCACGCAACTAATTGTGGGAAGCTTGTGGAAGGCTTCCCGACATGTTTGACCCAAGTTACACAATTTAAAGGCAATGCTACCCAATATCAATTGAGTGTATGTAAACTTCTGACCCACTGGGAATGTGATGAAAGAAATAAAAGCTGAAATAAATCTCTCAACTATTATTCTGACACTTCACATTCTTAAAATAAAGTGGTGATCCTAACTGACCTAAAACAGGGAATTTTTACTAAGATTAAATGTCAGGAATTGTGAAAAACTGAGTTTACTGTAGATCCTCTATGAGGCTGTGGAGGGATCCAAATTATGGATTTAAAATAAAACATGAATCGTCAGCGTACAATGACACCTTTGTTTATAAGCCCTGGATTTCTAGCCCTTTGATCTTATTGTTGGATCTGATTTAAATAGCATTTCGATGGCCATAATAAATAGATATGCCGATAGTGGACAAGTTTGTTTTACTCCTCGACAGTTTAATACTTTCTTAGAATAAGCCATTATTTACTATTTTACACCTACACATAACTTCAACCCATTGTATAAGATATATATAAAATATATAAAATCCAGTCGTACTTTATCAAAAGCCTTTTCAAAGTCAGCTATGAATACCACGCCTGGTTTCCCAGATGTTTCATAGTGTTCTATTGTTTCCAGTACTTGTCTCATCTCCAATGTATCGTCCATGTAAAAAAAAACAGTCTGATTAGGATGAATAATATCCGACAATACCTTTTAAATTCTATACACTATGCATTTTGCTAGAATTTTTGCATCTCGAGTAGGGCAGCGGTTTAATGCACTGCATCGCAGCGCTCGAGGCATCACTACAGACCCAGGTTCGATCCTGGGCTGTATCACAACTGGCCGTGATCGGGTGTCCCACAGGGCGGCACACAATTGGCACAGCGTTGTCCGGATTAGGGGAAGGTTTGGCCGGCGGGGGGGGGGGCTTTACAAGTAGGCCATCATTGTAAATAAAAATTTGTTCTTAACTGACTTGCCTAGTTGTCACGTCCTGACCAGTAGAGGGTGTAGTTGGGTCAGGACGTGGCAGAAGAGAAGTGTGTGTTTTGATTGTTTCGTTTATTTTGGCCGTGTGACTTCCAATCAGGCACAGCTGTAGAGGGTTGTGGCTGATTGGGAGTCACACATAAGTAGCCTACTTTTCCTTTGGGGGTTGTGGGTAATTGTTCTTGTTACAGTGTTTGCACGTGACAGGACTGTGTTGGCTGTCAGTTTATTGTTTTTGTAATTGTATAGTGTTCCGTTTCATTAAATATATCATGAACACTAACTCCGCTGCATTTGGTCCAGTCTCTCTAAAGGCAGCCGTTACAGAATTACCCACCAAACCAGGACCAAGCAGCGGAGGAAGGAGAAGCGACAGGAGTACAGCTTGATGGACTCGTGGACATGGCAACAAATCCTGGACGGAGAGGGACCATGGACTCAGGCTGGGGATTATCGCCTCCCGCAGTGGGAGATTGAAGAGGCGAGAGCGGAGAGGCGATACTATGAGGAGAGAGAGCGCAACGAGCACGAGAGGCAGCCCCAATAATTTTTTTGGGGGGGTACACGGGACAGTCGGCGGAGCCGAGGTCGGAACCAGAGCCAGTCGGGCTGACATTGGAGGTGAGCGAGGGGTACGAGGCAGAGACTGTGACGGAGTTAATCGGGAAATTAAAGGAGAGAGAGATGAGAGAGCTGCTAGTTTGGTGCATAAGGCACGGCATTCGCCCTACGGAGCGTGTCGTGGAAATGATGTCACCTGAAGCAGCTCTCCATACTCGGCCTGAGGTGTGTGCTGGTTGTGTGGTGAAGACTGTGCCTGCGCCCAGAAACAGGCCTCCTGCATGTCTTCCCAGCCCTGCACGTCCTGTGCCTATGCCCAGAACCAGGCCTCCTGCATGTCTTCCCATCCTGGTCAAGCCCGTGCCTCCTCCACGGACCAGTCCTCCAGTGGGTCTCCCTATCCTGGTCAAGCCCGTGCCTCCTCCACGGACCAGTCCTCCAGTGGGTCTCCTCATCCTGGTCAAGCCTGTGCCTCCTCCTCGGACCAGTCCTCCAGTGGGTCTTCCCATCCTGGTTCGTCCTGTGCCTCCTCCAAGGACCAGTCCTCCGGTGGATCCCTCCACCCTGGTCTCTCCTGTGCCGCCTCCTCAGACCAGGCCTCCAGCGGGTCTCCCCAGCCTGGTGAGTCCAGGGCCTGCGCCCAGAGCCAGGCCTCCCTCATGTCTCCCCAGCCTGGTGAATCCTGAGCCGGATCAGCCAGAGTGGCCCGCCTGCCCGGATCTGCCAGGGTGGCCCGCCTGCCCGGATCTGCCAGGGTGGCCCGTCTGCCCGGAGCTGCCCGAGTGGCACGTCTGCCCGGAGCTGCCAGAGTGGCCCGTCTGCTCGGAGCTGCCAGAGTGGCCCGTCTGCCCGGAGCTGCCAGAGTGGCCCAGCCCGAGTGGCCCGCCTGTCCTCCGGCCCAGCCCGAGTGGCCCGCCTGTCCTCCGGCCCAGCCCGAGTGGTCCGCCTGTCCTCCGGCGCAGCCAGAGTCGCCCGCCTGTCCTCCGGCGCAGCCAGAGTCGCCCGCCTGTCCTCCGGCGCAGCCAGAGTCGCCCGCCTGTCCTCCGGCGCAGCCAGAGTCGCCCGCCTGTCCTCCGCCTGTCCTCCGGCGCAGCCAGAGTCGCCCGCCAGCCGGGCGCAACCAAGGTCGCCCACCAGTCCTCCAGCGCGGCCACGGGCGCAACCTAAGTGGGCGACGCCAAGGGTACAGCGGAGGCCACATCCCGCACCTGATCCACCTCCAGGTTAGGTGGGTTGGGGAGGGGGGGTGTAGCACAGTGCCGTCATTGACGGCAGCCACCCTCCCTTCCCTCCCTTATTGTTTAGGGGGGGAGAATTATTTTTTGGGGGGGGGATTTTTTTTGTTTCAGTGTAGGTGCATTCGGGGTATGCACCTTTGAGGGGGGGTACTGTCACGTCCTGATTCGTAGAGGGTGTAGTTGGGTCAGGACGTGGCAGAAGAGAAGTGTGTGTTTTGATTGTTTCGTTTATTTTGGTCGTGTGACTTCCAATCAGGCACAGCTGTAGAGGGTTGTGGCTGATTGGGAGTCACACATAAGTAGCCTTGTTACAGTGTTTGCACCTGACAGGACTGTGTTGGCTGTCAGTTTATTGTTTTTGTAATTGTATAGTGTTCCGTTTCATTAAATATATCATGAACACTAACTCCGCTGCATTTTGGTCCAGTCTCTCTAAAGGCAGCCGTTACGCTAGTTAAATAAACGTTAAATACAAATGAATAAATAAGCAACAATGAAGTAAGGGGCCTCCAATGTTTTTAATGGACTGGATCTTTATATTTACCACTTGGGTCCTGTTCCAGTAATAATGAAATCAGACCTTCTTGTTGAGTATCTGATAATCTACAATTTTTATAAGAGTGGTTAAAACATACTAACAACAGTCTTTTTAGTGCAGCAAAAAAGGTTTGGTATACCTCAACTGGTATGCCATCCAGCCCTGGAGTTTTCCTTGGACTTAAAGGCTTTAATTGCATCAAGAAGTTCCTCCTCTGTAATTTGCCTTCACATGAGTCTTTCTGTACAGCTGGTAATTTGACATTACTAATAGGGGAAAAATCCTGTTTGTGGAGATGGAGGAGACCGAAACTAAAGTATTTTGCTTCCTTTTTCAAAATATTGTTTGGTAAATCATGGGTGACTGCCATGTGTAACAAGTTTCAGTCAATTATTTTTGGTAGCATTTCTATGTTGAAGATTAAAACATAATTTGGTACATTTTCCCCCCATATTCCAACCAGCTCGCTTTATCTTTTATAATATATTACACTTGATCTTTCTTGAATAATTTCCTCCATTTATTTGAGTTTTTCCTGTTTTCCTAAACTGGTGTACTCCCAGGGGTACGCGCAATGCAGTCGGGGGTACGCCACATTTTCAAACAGTCCATTTATATTTTCCAACGGGGCTATAGATTTAGGTGAAGTTTTTCTCTCGCCTGAGTAGCCTCATTTCACTGACACAAATAAAATGTAACCATCTAGTGTTCAGCGGAATAAATACAGGTAGTCTAGTCAAATAATTAACATCCAATCACATTAACCGTTTCTCTCTCGCGGGAATTCCACTAATGGTCCGACGGTAGCCAAACGTAGCTGCTGGTCATGTTGGTATCTGTACTGATGGCGCAAAATCCATGACAGGGAGACATAGTGGAGTGGTAACGCACGTGCAAGCAGTTGCTCCCGACGCCACTTGGGTCCACTGCAGCATCCACCAAGAGGCTCTTGCTGCCACGGGAATGCCTGACAGCTTGAAAGACGTTTTGGACACTACAGTGAAAATGGGTAACGTTGTTAAAGCAAGCCCCCTGAACTCTCTTGTATTTTCTGCACTGTGCAATGATATGGGCAGTGACCATGTAACGCTTTTACAACATACAGAAGTGCGCTGCTTATCAAGGGGCAAAGTATTGACACGTAATTTTGAATTGAGAGATGAGCTTAAAGATTTCTTTACTGACCATCATTTTTACTTGTCTGACCGCTTGCATGATGACGAGTTTTTCACACGACTGGCCTATCTGGGAGATGTTTTTTCTCGCCTGAATGATCTGAATCTAGGATTACAGGGACTCTCCGCAACTATATTCAATGTGCGGGACAAAATTGAGGCTATGATTAAGAAGTTGGAGCTCTTCTCTGTCTGCATTAACAAGGACAACACACAGGTCTTTCCATCATCGTATGATTTATTGTGTGTCAAATGTGATATAGCGAAGCACCTGAGTGAGTTGGGTGCGCAATTACGCAGGTACTTTCCAAAAGCGGATGACACAAACAACTGGATTTGTTATCCCTCACTTACCGATATCTGAACAAGAGAGCCTCATCGAAATTGCAACAAACGGTTCTGTGAAAATAGAATTTAATCAGAAGCCACTGCCAGATTTCTGTATAGGGCTGCCTTGGCAAATCGCGCTGTTAAGACACTGATGCCCTTTGCAACCACGTACCTATGTGAGAGGGGATTCTCGGCCCTCTCTAGCATGAAAACCAAATACAGGCACAGACTGCGCGTGGAAAATGATTTAAGACTGAGACTCTCTCCAATACAACCCAACATTGTGCATCCTTTCAAGCACACCCTTCTTATTAACCTTTGGTGAGTTATTCACAATGTTTGATTAACAAATAAGGTTTTATATGTACGATGGTTAAATAAAGCGCAAAAGTATTGATTATTATTATATTATTATTTGTGCCCTGGTCCTATGAGACCTCTTTGTCACTTCCCACGAGCCGGGTGGTGACAAAAACACACGCTCATTCTTATGTTTAATAAATGTATTGTATAGTGTGTGTGTGGCAGGCTTACGATGATGGCAAAAAACAACATTTGTGTGTGCGCTGACCCTGGTGCTAGAGGGGGTCTGCAGATGGAGGTTGAATGTTTGAAGGGGAACGGGACTATAAAAAGTTTGGGAACCACTGGTCTAATGTATGTCTAACTTTGCTGATAGCTACTTTATTGAGGAAAGAAAATAGGTATGTGGTTGTCCCACCTAGCTATCTTAAGATGAATGCACTAACCGTGAGTTTCTCTGGATAGGCATGTCTGCTAAATGACAAAAATGTCAAATGTAATAAAGACTATCACATACACCAGGTGGAAAGGGGTAGTTGCAGGATAGAGGTCATATGTCTAATTCACACACTATAATGGGAAACGAGCTACAGGATAGTTCCATTGACTTCCATTGACTGTCAGTCTCAAGGGAACAGCTGCGCTTTCCTCATTCAGAGTTCCATTCTACCGTCTCATCCCATGATGGCGTACACCACTAAATGGAAGGCATTAATGTTTCGACCTCAAATTCTAGTATGACCTGTCATATTGCAACAATGACAATGGTGAGAAAGAGAGTAAAAAACAAGGACTTCGATATCTTCCTTCGCTCTAAAAGTACATTTGTCAACAGTACTATATTATACTTCTAAGTTCTAACTTTGCAGTAAACAATATGAAAAATTATTCTTCAAAAGAACGCATACTGTATCTTGCTTTCTATCTATGCAGCTACTGAGGCACGCCTACCTAATTTATTACATCCACATGGGAGTGAACCTCAGGGTCTCCTGAACCCCACTGTGAGGACGTCTCATTGTGCTGATATTAGATTCCATCCCCACCATCTGTTCCGACTGTGACTTTCACCACTTGGGAAAAAAAGAAAATACACACTTCAACAATGACGGAGTTGAGCAGAGCCTTAAAAATGTACCCTACACAAATGCACTCATAGGTCAAATAATCCCTTTCAGCCCACACAAACACATATAGCAGCTGAATCGCACCAACATGTTGGCGCTTATCCTTTTGTACATGGTGTTGGAAGAAATATGCTGTAGGAGATGAAATGGTGGAGTAGGAGAAGTCTTTGCAAGCTCTCTCGGGGTTTTTGAGTTAGCTTAAGCTTTAATAGGACGGGGGCGATATTTAACGAAGAAAACAAACCCAGAGAGTCATGGTAAGAATACATTAAAAAGACAAAAGGGAAATGTACAGTATTGCTTACGCATCAGATTGCACGACTGCAGTTGCGTCGAATTTAGCAGGCCCGTTTCACAGTCAGAGAAGAGATCTCACCAATTAAGGAGGCAGTTGCATACCTAAACTCAGGTGAAAAATAATGAGTTTGAGGAATAATGCGTGTGTGTGTGTGCATGCGCCTGTGACTGCTGAGAGTGCAGGATAATAATGAAAACCTGCCTGTAAAGTAAGCTATCACTCTTCAAAACCTGAGCTCTCTTTTTTTCCCTCTTCTCCTCTCGCCTTTCTTCTCCTCTCTAATGCCAAGGCCATGTGAAGGGCCCCATGTGCTCCCTCAAACTGATTGAAAAGCCATTAGACAATGTGGGATTATGAATGGAGTCTGAGGTCTGAGTTATTAACTTTGTTGCGTGCATGTCAGTGTGTGTGGATGTATCGAAGTGGTTTTATTTACTTAACTACAGATTAGCAGTGGATTCACTGTCAAGAGTGAAAAACAAAATGACTACGTATTCATTTGGTTAGGTAAATTATGTATTTTAATATCAGTTGATGATCTCCTCTAAACTGAACCGCCCTGTAATGATGCCACACATCAAATTAATGAATTATGATAATCCAAACCATATCCAATTTTTTGGGGGGACTGAATGTGCTCGTTTGTTAAAGCTTTTGATGCATACGACAGGGAGTATGGAAATTATATGCTGTAGTAATTACCTCACAGAGCAAAATCAAACTAGATTCTAAAGAAATGTTCGCTAGTTTACCAATAAACATTCCTGGGGGTAATAGATGTGTTTTTTTCCCCCCCATAGTCAATACAGAGCCTCTCCCATACCACTGACTCCAACCATATTGGGGGGTAGAGGAGGTAGATGTAATTATTACCACTTCCATACCACTCCCATCCCCCATTCAGACAAGTAGTATGTACACCAGCAGCAGCAGCTCAGCAGTAGCAGCTCAGCAGCAGTAGCAGCTCAGCAGTAGCAGCAGCTCAGCAGTAGCAGCAGCTCAGCAGTAGCAGCAGCTCAGCAGCAGCTCAGCAGCAGCAGCAGCTCAGCAGTAGCAACAGCTCAGCAGTAGCAGCAGCAGTAGCAGCTCAGCAGTAGCAACAGCTCAGCAGCCGCAGCAGCTCAGCAGTAGTAGCAGCTCAGCAGTAGCAGCTCAGCAGTAGCAGCAGCTCAGCAGTAGCAGCAGCTCAGCAGCAGTAGCAGCTCAGCAGCAGTAGCAGCTCAGCAGCAGCAGCAGCTCAGCAGTAGTAGCAGCTCAGCAGTAGTAGCAGCTCAGCAGTAGTAGCAGCTCAGCAGTAGTAGCAGCTCAGCAGCAGTAGCAGCTCAGCAGTAGCAACTCAGCAGTAGCAGCTCAGCAGCAGTAGCAGGTCAGCAGTAGCAGCTCAGCAGCAGCAGCACTTCAGTTATCTCTGGCTTACTGATATGATTAATCACTAGTCCCCTTAATCATGCCCACAGGTCTACATTCAATTAAAAGTTATCTTTTTATTATTCAAGGGCACACACACACACACACACAGCAGGCTAATGACACATAACATGAGCAAATACTGAGAATAATTGCTGGAAATAATTGGCACCAGATGACTAAATCAATCAAGGTTTCAACTGATTTTAAATGTAAAGTATTTTGAGTGCCTAAAATAAATGGAGCGGGACAATGTTGATATACATCAGGTATGTCCTGGCTATATGAAACCCATCTAGACAACAAGTCTGAAATTCACCAGGTGAAGCAGGCCTGTGTACAACCAATACTGCACATCACCGTTTCCCTAAAAGCAGCACAAAGTTTTATTGTCGAGTTAAAAGTGAAAGGCTCAGAAACCAAAGCCTCCAGCCGACCTCCCTTACACTCTTTCTTTAACTCAAATCCCTGCCCTCGCCCTGTTGCACCAAACAGACTTACTCCATCACTATTTTTATTGTCAGAATGCCAAAAGGAAATTGGCAGCAACACCTTTTTGTCCGTCCATACCGCTAAAAGTCCTGCAGCGCTGACATACAGGACCTAGAGTATACACCTCAGCGCTACAAGGCAGGATGTGTACGTTTCAGATTACACTAGTATTTAATTAGGATTCCCATTAGTTGTTGCCAAGGCAGCAGCTACTCTTCCTGGGGTCCAAACAGGTACAAAACAACACATCCGAACGAAACAAGTAGTCAGGTGTATTAAATTAGGACCTGTTGGACTTGTTTGGTTGATTGTGATGTCGAGACATCGGACCAGCGCTTTTTCAGGGACAGACCTCTCCCCATCTTAGCTACCGTTGTATCAATATGTTTTGACCATGTCAGTTTACAATCTTGGGTGACACCAAGCAGTTTTCTCTCCTCAACTTGCTCAATTGTCACATTATTCATTGCGAGATTTAGATGAGGTTTAGGGTTTAGCGAGTGATTATTCCCAAATACAATGCTTTTAGTTTTTGATATAGGAATAGCTTATTACTAGCCACCCACCTAAAACTGCCTGCAGCTCTTTGTTAACACTAGAACCGCCATAGGCATAACGGCTACTCTATCCAAGTTGATGAGCGAAGGGAAGCAAACAATGCCAGCCCACTGAATGAATGACAAATGGATTAATGGGTGATAATTGTGCACGTTTCTTTACAATCAAATGTAATTTAGGTCTAACTGAATGATAAGAGGTTGATTTAATGTAGAACAACAATAGTGTAACGATGAGTTTGTGTTATGCCTATTTATCAGCGTTGGCGCTCATATTAATAAGTTGATTGTGCGCCTTGCGAGATCATAGTATTCTCTTTTATGTTTTACTTTGTAAAAATAAGCTGTTACGGGACTGTTTTATTTACTATAACTCTATTACTAATCAATTGTATTGTAAGTGAAACGAAAACATTTTTCGTGTTGCAGTAGAATAATACAAAACATATCCTTGACTCGATCCAAGTTGATGAGCAAGGGGAAACAAATTATGCCAGTCAGCCTGTGCAGCCGGCCCATCAAAACTAAAGCTAAACTATACAGACACTAATTTCATACATAATAAGTGTTAGCCTATAGACAATATTACATTGACAATAGTCTGATGAGTGACAATATTATCAGTTGTCAAACTGTACATGGAGAGGTCTTGTAATTGACAGATTCAGGGAAAGGAGCATCACTTTATTAAATCTTCCTTCAGAGTCACATGCAGGTAAAACGTTTTGATTTCTATATAGTATCAGAAAGATACATTTTTCACTAGGACTTTGTAGAATTATACAAAACATATCCTTCACTATCTAAACAAATAACTATTGTTATATTTTTACATGCATATATTTCCATGAACATTTCTTCATGCAATTCATGCTTTAAAATTGTTTATCCACTATTTATCAAGACTTGGTGCTTTGGGCACCATGAGGGTTGATATGCATCTGATGTGTATGCTAAAGCGGATGCCCGGCAACGTTCTCAATATTCTCTAGTGGGTACTTATAGGCTGAAAGGCCAGGCAGTTTTAGTGTTATGGGTTGCAGTGATTACTTGCTGTGGTAGCTGATGTGTATAATGTTTAGTCATCAGCGTACATAAACACACATGCTTTACTCAAGGCTAGTGGTGGTAAAATAGAAAACAGTAAAGTACCAAGACAGCTGCCTTGAGGTATACCACACTCTACCTAGTCTACTATAGTGAGGCTTCCATTGAAGAAAACCCTGTGTTCTGTTAGATAGGTAGATCTCAATCTAAGATATGGCAGAGTCATAACACATAAAAAAAATTTCAACAGCAGACTATGATCGGTAATGTCAAAAGCTTCACTGAAGTCTAACTAAACAGCTCTCACAATCTTCTTATTATCAATTTCTTTTAGCCTATCATTAGTCCTTTGTGTCAGTGCCGTACATTTTCAGTCTCCTTCCCTATAAGCTTGCTGAAAGTCTGTTATTAGTTTGTTTACTGTGAAATAGCATTTCATCCAGTCAAACACAAACACAATTTTCAAAAGTTTACTAAAAGGTTGGTAGCAGGCTGATTGGTCGGCTTTTTGAACCCATAAAGGGTGCTTTGCTATTCTTGGGTAGCGGAATTACTTTTGGTTCAAGCCCTCCAGGCTTGAGGGCACAAACTTTCCTGTTGACTTAAATTTAAGAGATGACAAATAGGAGCGGCAATATCGTCCACTACCATCCTCAGTAATTTTCCATCCAAGTTGTCAGTACCAGGTGGTTTGCCATTATTGATAGAAAGCAATCATTTTTTTCACCTCTTCCTCACTTTACAGAATTATTGTATTATTTAGTCTGTTATGCATGGATAAGAAGGTTCAGAGTTTGTTGTTGGCATGTCATGTCTAAGTTTTTATAATCTTGCCAGTAGAAAAGTAATTAAAGTAGTTGGAAATATCAGAGGGTTTTGTGATGAATGAGCCATCTGATTCAATGAAGGATGGAGCTGAGTTTGCCTTTTTGCCCAAAATGTAATTTAAGGTACTCCAAAGATTTTACTATTATCCTTTATATCATTTATCTTTGCTTCGTAACATAGTTTCTTATTTTTTTGTTAAGTTTAGTCACATGATGACTCAATTTACACTGTTTGCTAATTGTCTGTGCAGCCAGACTTATTTGCCATTCCTTTTGCCTTGTCCCACTCAACCATACAGTTTTTCGATTCCTCATCAATCCACAGGGATTAATCAGTTTTAACCGTCAGTTTCTTAATGGGTGGATTAAGGTGTCAGAATATACAAATGGTGATGCTACCATGCCTAAACTGCTAGCTGTGGGGGACCACCATGTGACCAATGCTCTAAAAGGCCCAGAAAATGGAATCTGTATGCAGCTTATCTGCTACTATGCTGTGGCCCAGAGACTCACTACCATAACTCATAATGATAACTGACACGTTTACCACCTATACACCTACAACATATATCCAAGACTTATTCTAATCTCTTTAAATGGTAATTGAAAAGAAGGATAAAGTTAAGTGGCAACCATTTTAACCTGACTTTGAGGTGCTTCTATTATAACCTGCCTGGACAAAATTAGCCGAGCTACATAAAGACACGAGCTATCGGCAACAAAAGAAAGCATGGGTGAAATCCCCCGGCTGGGTCAGGTGGATACTTGCTAGAGACAGACAGACACGCAGACATCACATGACCTGCTTTGATCTCACTGGAGAAACCACCTCCAGATACAGCGCATCTCCCTGGCAACATCAGAGATGATACTGCTGGTCGGTTAGCATGGTTCTTGGGTCAGATCCCAGACAGAGTAGATAATACTGTACCCATTATCAATGGCAACTTTAGCCAACCTTGTAGGAAGGGAATTCCCTTGCTTAAAGGGAGTACAGCTCCACAGGGTGCATCTATGCACTAAACTGTAATGCATTTGAGTAGCAACGCACATGCCCCGCCCAACCTGAGGATCTGTCTTTTCGGTGTTTGTCCCTTACAGTGCCTTCAGAAAGTATTCAAACCCCTCGACTTTTTCCACATGTTGTTGTGTTACAGCCTGAATTTAAAGTTGATTAAATATAGATTTTGTGTCACTGGCCTACACACAATACCCCATAATGTCAAAGTGGAACTATGTTTTTTGACATTTTTACTAATTAATTCAAAATGAATGGCTGAAATATCTTGAGTCAATAAGGATTCAACTGCTTTGTTATGGCAAGCCTAAATAAGTTCAGGAGTAAAAATGGGCTTAACAAGTCACATAATAAGTTGCATGGACTCACTCTTTGTGCAATAACAGTGTTTAACATGATTTTTT
Organism: Salmo salar; assembly: GCF_965601325.2. Taxonomy (NCBI): domain Eukaryota; kingdom Metazoa; phylum Chordata; class Actinopteri; order Salmoniformes; family Salmonidae; genus Salmo; species Salmo salar. The sequence continues at coordinate 44,953,872 of NC_138294.1, forward strand.
AATGACTACCTCATCTCTGTACCCCACACATACAATAATCTGTAAGGCCTCTCGGTTGAGCAGTGAATTTCAAAACACAGATTCAATCACAAAGACCAGAGAGGTTTTACAATGCCTCGCAAAGAAGGACACCTATTGGTAGATGTGTAAAAATCAAAGAATTGTGACAAAGATACAGGTGTCCTTCTTAACGCAGTTGCCGGAGAGGAGTGAAACCACTCAGGGATTTCACCATGAGGCCAATTGTGACTTTAAAACAGTTACAGAGTTAATGGCTTTGATATAGAAAACTGAGGATAGGTCAACATTGTAGTTACTCCACAATACTAACCTAATTGACAGAGTGAAAAGACGTAAGCCTTCACAGAATACATTTTTTTCAAAACATGCATTCTAAAGGCACTGAAGTAATACTGCAAAATATGTGGCAAAATCAATAAATGTTTTGCCCTGAATACAAAGTGTTATGTGTGGGGCAAATCCAATACATCACATTACTGAGTACCACACTCCATATTTTCAAGCATAGTGGTAGCTGCATCATGTTATGGGTATGTTTGTAATTGTTGGGCAGGGGAGTTTCTCAGGATAAAAAATAAACGGAATGGAGGTAAGCACAGGCAAAATCCTAGAGGTAAACCTAAAACACAAGGCCAAATCTACACTGTAGTTGCTTACCAAGAAGACAGTGAATGTTCCTTAGTGACCGAGTTACAGTTTTGACTTAAATCTACTTGAAAGTCTATGGCAAGGATCTAAAAATTGTTGTCTAGTAATGATCAACAACCAATTTCACAGAGCTTGAAGAATTTTAAAAAGAATAATGGGCAAATGTTGAACAATCCAGATGTGGAAAGCTCTTAGAGACTTACCCAGAAAGACTCACAGCTGTAATTGCTGTCAAAGGTGTTTCTACAATGGGGCCTCCTGAGTGGCGCAGCGGTCACTACATACCCGGGTTCGATCCCGGGCTGTGTCACGGCCGGCCATGACCGGGAGACCCATGAAGCGGCGCACAATTGGCCCAGCGCCATCTGGGCTAGGTGAGGGTTTGGCTGGCCGGGATGTCCTTGCCCCATCGTGCTCTAGCGACTCCTGTGGCGGGCCGGGCGCATGCATGCTGACAAGGTCGCCAGTTGTATGGTGTTTCCTCCGACACATTGGTGCGGCTGGCTTCCGGGTTAAGCAAGCAGTGTGTCACGAAGCAGTGCGGCTTGGCGGGGTCGTGTTTCGAGGGATGCATGGTTCTTGAACTTTGCCTCTCCCGAGTCCATTTGTTGACATCCCTGTCAGTGAGCATTTCTCCTTTGCCAAGATAATCCATCCACCTGACAGGTGTGGCATATCAAGAAGCTGATTAAACAGCTTACTGTCCCCAGCACAAGGGGGGGCAAAAGGCCACTCTAAAATGTGCAGCTTCGTCACACAACCCAGTGCCACCGATGTCTCATATTGATGGAGTGTGCAATTGGCATGCTGACTGCAGGAATGTCCGCCAGAGCTGTTACCCGATAACTGAATGTTCATTTCTCTACCATAAGCAACCTCCAATGTTGTTTTTGGGAATTTGGCAGTACATTCAACTGGCCTCACTACCACAGACCAGGTGTAACCACGCCAGACCAGGACCTCTACATCTTCACCGACAGGATTGTCTGAGACCAGCCACCCGGACAGCCCTCCCAGGCCCACCCATGGATGCGCCCCTGCCCAGTCATGTGAAATCCATAGATTAGAGCCCAATGGATTTTTTTTAATTGACTGATTTCCTTATTTTACATTTACATTTAAGTCATTTAGCAGACGCTCTTATCCAGAGCGACTTACAAATTGGACTGTAACTCAGTAAAATCGTTGAAATTGTTGCATATTACGTTCACTTTGTCATTATGGGGTACTGTGTGTAGATAGGTGAGATTATTTTGTATTCAATTTAATCCATTTTTAATTCATGCTTAATATGAGGAATAAGTCAAGGGGTATGAATACTTTCTGAAGCACTGTAAATCTTGCTTTCATTTTAATCCTGAAACTTTTTCCATTCTCTTGCTTGTGCCTGTCGTTGTTTTCCTGTTAACGTGACGACCGCGGAAATGTTTGCAATGACCAGTCAAACCCAAATGGACTCAATGGAATATGATGTCTTTCCATTGCATGTCAAAGAATGCTAAATCTTCATCAGGGATTTAACGCATCGTCTCGACACTTACATCACAAGAAAGAGACGCAAAATTACTTTTTATTGATGGGTGTACATTTTTTGTGGAATTGGAAAATTATTCATTTAATACAGTTAAGAGGTTTACGAATTAGATGCGCTGAAATGAAAGCAACTTCCCAAAATGAACACTCGGATTAAAGTGGTATTATGTTTTATCACGCCAAGAATGTAAAGCATGTATAGACAGGTGTAATCTGGAGCTAAGCTTGTTGATTTTTAATCCGAGGGTATCCTGCTAATGACACACTTGTTGAATTATGCAACAGAACATGACAACAACAGTAATTAATGAGGCCGTCTTAGACAGCGCAGATGAGTGCAGGTAGGCCCCCTAGACAGAGCAAGTTTTGTGGTTTCAGCCCTGTTCCACCCTGTTATGTTAATGCATTCATATATGCAAATACTCCCGGTGTATTTATGCAAATTAGGCCAATATAATTTGGGGGAAAAAATACCTTACACCATTAGAAAATGTATGAGTGAAATTTGACAATATATTGAATACCTATTTTCCACCAAAATCCCTGAACTCTGTTATATGCTATTATTCAGTCAATATCTGATGTATTCAAATAAAATAACACGTTTGGAATATCTTCATCCATTGTCCAACTATTGCATTTATTCCAATTGTTTTTAAAACCTTTTAACAAACTTGATGACCGTTGCTAATTTGAGTTGAGGTTGGAAACTTTCCCATCTTTGCTACACCTCATTTGGTATCCAGCAGCAGCACAACTCACAGATGAAAGCCATGGCATCAGGAAATGCCTTGCGTGTAATGACTAGTGCAGGTCATGGTAGTTGTTGATGTAATGAAAAACAGATGATTAAAAAAAAAGCATAGCCTATTGCCTCTAGCAATGTTTCTGTGATTTTGCCACCCACGCCTCATTTCCTGTCCTGTCCTGTCCTCTCGTTATCAGACACATACAAGTGTGTCAATGCCTTTCTGTACTATTGCACCCACTCACAAGAAATGGTCTGGCAAACTTAGACATATTTACAGGTACATCTCTGTCTTGCAAAACAAATAGTACAAACTCCACTACCAACCATTTGCTATGGTCTGATGGAAGAGACAATGCTTAAAAAGTAGATATTTGAGAAAAGTCTGTCTCTTTCCAAGGTGTAGCCTTCACTGAGGACGGAGGTTCAGACTTACTGAAATGTTCTACTAGGCTCATAAATACACAAACATGCCCTTGTATGACAAGAATTTAAAGTGCAGATCCAATGTAAGACAGTCAGAGTATGCCGTGTTTTCATAATTACCCAAATGTTTATGCAATTCTCACTGCAGAAATGGGGCAGGCGTTGTCAGAATACATTCAACATAATAAAAAAAATGTACTGCTATTAACTGTCAAATAAAAGGCATGCCATCTTACCAGATTGCAATGATTCAGCTGCATAGAGAGAAGAAAAAACGGTCAAATGTGGTTATCCTTCAACGCCTACTCCATCCACTCAAAACAGCCATGTCTGCATTTTGAATACTTTCTATATACTCTATGCAGTCTCAAAAAACCATGGCTAATGGAAATAAACAAGGTTAAAGATGATTTTAGTACAATGACCTCATCCTATTTGTGCACCAGTAGCAGACAACCCACACTGCTCTTTCACTATTAGCAAAATGACCTCACGGTTAGCAGAAGAGTCATTGTGCCAGGATCCCAAAGTAATGGTAGGTCAAAAGCAGGGGTGAAAGTATATTTCATTTCTTACCGGTATGGGACACCCAAGCGCGCCTACACAATTGTGTTAATACTACATAAATGACAGGGTAGCATACTCTGCTGACACTGACCAACTGATCGATACAAACCATGTTGTCTGATCCATATAATCGGCCTACGAAAAGTGGAGACACAAACACAATATGACGTCCGTCTGACCTGGAGGAGGAAATGATTGTCCAAAAACAAACAAAAGTGGCAGTGACCCAGTGAATATGCACAATGTTCTCCGCTGGTGGCAATAAGATAGCTTTATTGAGCAAACAGTAGCCTAAGAATTTTGATAACTTAAAGGCAGATGAAAGAATTTTCATTGTCATCTCTTTACAGCAATAGCCATTTGCTTTCCAAGCAGTTTTTCCGCAATTTGTATTTTAAAATATTGCGATATTCCTGGCTGGGTCTCTGCTTTTCATTGACAGTCGCAACTCAACAATCACCTATTTGGTATTTGCTGCCCGCGCAGGCTCTTCCGACTGCAGGCTATGCGATTATAATTTTTTTTTTTAAGAAGTTAGTGATTCTATGGCCAATTTATCTACAGACAGGAGTAAGCTAATTAGGCTATATCATTTTGGCAATTTAATTCAATTTACTTTAGGGAAAGCTTCCCTTAGCCTCATCCTCATGGACACGCCGCCTATGCCTTTTATAATGTGCTATACACACAACCAGTCGTGACATTTTCATCTGATTGTCAAATAATCACTTAACAAAGGTGCTCCTTGTGGCTACATTCGTTCACTCACTAAATAATTTCAGCATCCAAACCCCAACACTGCGCACCCTCAATCTGATGAATGGAAAGAGACATCAGTTCCAAAACACCTACATGTACTGTAATGCCATTCCGTGATTGTCATTAGGGCTCCACTTGTAGCCTGAAATGATGCGTCCAATGTTATCCACGTCCACTCATCTCCGCCTTGTCCAGGCGCCTCTCGCCACTCATCTCCGCTTTGACAAAATGTAAGTGTTCTCCTCAAACCACACCATTTGGAGCGTATACCAACCGGTTCCCAGTCAACTTTCTCATTTTTAATGCCACTGACATGCAGTAATGTTGAATAATGGTGAAATTGCCTATAGTTTTTGCGGCATGTTGTAGCCTATTAATTGTGATAGGCTAACATTTTAACGGGTACGGCGTTACCCCCACTATTTATTTTGCCGGCACGCCTTACCGGAACGTATCGCCTTACTTTCACCCCTGGTCAAAAGTGTACACAAATGTGAACGGACAGCCACAGCATGTGAAGTACACACACCAGTTCTCAGCTGTCCTTTACCCACGCCTCGTTTAAAAAAAATGATTCATTCATTTTAGGTCATATTGTGCACACACTGTGTGATGTGAATCATACGGTAGATCCCCAGAGGAATTGATACAATACACAGTGTAGAGTACAGAAACATGTATGGATATCTACCTCTACATGAAATGCAAATGTCCATAAAAGCTGCTTCGTTCATGATTTAAACCACTTTCTATTTTGCTAGTACACAAAAGGTTTGATGGTATCAGTGATAGGAGTGATGGTATAGACTCCATTCAAACTATTTCAGCTCAGTAATTGGCAGTCAACAGGAGGAAACCATGTCATTATGTCGCTTAGTTTGTGAAGGTGTTTGGCCCTGAAATGAATGCCTGTGTTGGCTAGCTAGCAAAAGAGAAAGGAAGTATTGCGAGACTGTTAGAGCCGGTGACGGCCAGAGCACAGTGTCTCTCACACTGAGCTGTAATTGTCAATTCTTTGACTGAAAAAACAACCTGTTGCCATGGCGTCTGGATGAATAATTTGATCAGCAAAGCTACATTTATTCCTGTCTGAAGCAAAACAGTAAATCGTGTACAGGTACAACTTTATTAAAGTAATTTTTTATGTCGAGCAGAATTCTCGCTTAAGACTCAGTGTTTATCAGTTAATATTGTTTTCCGTTTATTTCTTTTAAAAGAAGTAAACCTAAAGATGTAATTGATAAAGCTTATCTGAAGAGTATTGTCTACATATGAACTGTTGTATGTCAGTTCGTATCAGGCACATCATCTAGAGAGTGCAAACAAATACTGCATTCAACTTGTCCATGAATAATTCAAAGTTTCTTAATTTGGCTACAATATGTTCATGAACATTGATTTAATTAACTTTCTGGTGGTCCAGTCAGCTCGCTTGCCTGTCGCCCTTCTGCTTGTCAGTCTGTCTAGCTGCGACTGTACGGCTGATTTTCTCTCAATGCTTTGTGCTAACCAGTAGTTCCTATAGATTGCCTTCTTGTTATGCTATTAAAGTACTCTTGGTAAAAACCTCCTTCTGTTACCAGGAAACCTTGAAAATAACTACACCTGTGTATAATTCATGTAAGGGTCTGAAAGCAGCCATCATGTTTATTTGTACTGTAAAAACTCAATTTGATCTGTTTGCTTTATATCTGTCTGGCCTTTGGACAGGCATGTCTGAGCTCTAAGTATATCTGCATCCTAAGGGCATGCAGATTAGATGCATGTGTGCAGCACAGCCATGCATAATTATGCCTGGAAAATGCAGTTGCTCAAAAATATGAATTTAACAAACTACCTTTTCGAAACCACCAAACTTTTTTGATAAGCAAACAAACTAAAAATCATGAACTCTTACATTATTGGGGTAATTGTGTGAATATTGAACATTGTACATATTATCCTATTTCATCTTGATTTAATTGTATTGTAATGGAAGAGAACCGGAGTGTATGTGTACAGAAGAAGCAATATGCACTCTGTTGTAATCACTGATTTCAGTCTCCCAATGCATTTCTCAGACAGACTGAATAGCAAGCAGCCAGTGACCCCAACTGTAATCACACATCTGAAGCACGAGGCATACATGCTCTATTGACAACCAAATACCAGTTTCTCTCTTGGAGAGGGTCCCATAAAAACCGAACCGATCAAACACTGTGGGCATGAAAGCGTTACCTTTGTGAAAGGCCGAAGAGGTCAAAGGTGATGTTCCAGTTGCTGGCCAGAGGTCAGGACAAGGTTTGACGGACAAGGTTGGAGTGACGTGGGCACAGATAGTACAACATGACAGGAAGCAGAAATGAAAGTACAAGTAAATAGAATAGGGAAGAGGAAGTGAAATGTCAGTGCAGTACAGTAAAAAGTATTAGAGGGCAGGGAGATGGTTTGAGCAGGTGGTTGAGGGAGAAAAGAAAACCAACAGACCCCGTACCTTGGCGGTTTGACTTCATGTGCGCCAGACCTTGAGGGAAAGAACAGAAAAAAGGAATAGGGAAAACAGGAAGGTCATAAAAATGCCCGGGAAGAAACAAAAGCATTGTCACAACGTTGGACTGCAGTTTGTGACAGACATCCTGGGATAGGTACGGATGTCAGAGTTCAAATCAAACTAAAACGGAGGAGGAAATTAAAGAAATAAAAGACATACACTGTTTGAGGGGGGAGAGCGGGATAAGAAAAAAAAACATCTCAATTGGTGCAACCCCCGAAGGTAGTTGCTCACCCAGATGTTTTTTTTCCTAATGGAACACACACTCTTACTCGTAAGCAGACAGCTTTCTCAGATTAGAATAGGGTTTTTTTTTTGTCACTTTTCCAAATTCACATCTCGTTCATATGAAGTTCTCCAACGTTCTCCAGTGTAAAACTGCATACAGATCAAAATGAATACCGCAAATATATACCTCGAACACTGCATGCAACAGGGACACAAACCAGTCCCTTCAATAGGATAAAGCCAGTGAGGACTGTATCCTTAACTAGATTCAGCGTTACAACATAAGCAGGCCCAGGGCCAGGGAGGGCCATAACAATCAATAACCCAGGGTGTGAGAGGCATAATGTGACAGCTTTACTGCAGTCATAGTGCTGCAGTTGTTGGCAATGGAAGAATACATCATATGCAAAACACATTCATAAAATACAATGGAACTCAATAAACAGGAGCTCAGTAAACTGGAACACTCCGAATCTGTGGACACCACAAAATCAATTGTAAACAAATAAGCCAAGGGCCTTGTGGCTTGCCGCATGAATGTGGGCATTTAGTAATTAAAATGGACCTGTATTGTGTTAGACAAGAAATATGGCTGATTGAACAAGGCTTTAATTGACCAAAGATAACATTTTGTATCACACAATTACACCATCATCTGCATGACCTACAGCAGGAAATTAAGTGAATTGTTAATTAAAACAACTCGAAAAATGACCCGGTAGAATTTTTAAAGGGATTTCTTGCATTCATTCTCTGACAGTTATCCTTTTCGTTGAGCTCAGTCTCAACACCTTCATGGTGTTGCACAATGCTTCTTTCATTGGAGATGCAATTTTTTTCCTTATAAAGAATATAACATTTATGACATTTTAACACTTTTAGAGATCAAAATGGTAACTCAGCGATGTTTCTCTCCCTGGCATTTTGGCAGTTTTTGCGATATAATATATATTTTTTCAGCTCAACAAAGCTCATGCACGCATTGTCATTTCCTGTACAGATTTATCAAAACAAATAGCATTTCTAAAAAAAAACATTTAGATAAAAAACTGTGAACCCAATTGGATGAAATAAAACACAACCTTTATATGTGAAGGACATTTCCACCAGTAATGGACAGACATTAAATCACTCCATCAACACTTAGTAAATAAAACGTGTTGACAGAGAGAACTGCACTTTTCAGAAGAGAATGGTTCTCTTTGTGAGAACTGTTGGAGGAAATTGGCCAATTTCACTGAGGAATGAGATGTTATCGATCATCTAATCAGAAACCCCGCCAGAGAGCTTTAGACCACGCACCAGGTAACACGGAATAAGCTGTACACACGTACCGTTATATACCTACGCATTCATTGACCTTTCGCGGGGTAAGAAGAAATGAGGTCAACTCAATACCCTTAGGCTGGATGACCGCGCTTATACCAGAGAGCTGAGCAGAGCCAGACATCATCAAAGACACAAGAGGTTTGTCATCACTGATATATTTAGTTTCTTTAATGAGATAAACATCACCAGCTTTATTTTTTTTCCTTTTGAAGTGCCAAGCCTCACTGTGGTGGATGTGTCTTGTGCATTAAAATACAGAGCTGCCCAATTTGTGTTGGCATAGCAACAGGCTCTCATGTCCCCCCCCCCCCCCAGTATGACGTTGATCATGCTCCCCTTTTCTCCATTCCTCCCCGTTTTCCTCGGGATGGTGTCTGTTTCTTTGTCAAGGTAAATTATTTCACCTTAATTTCAGACATTGTTGTAATTACAATTGATCTTATGAAAACAACATCAACTGGTTGTTAGCGGTAGTGAAATTGTGGGGAAATATTTATTAAAGACCATTTTTATTGCTTTCAACCTTCCCTCGTCACAATGAAATAGAAGACTAACGCATGTCTATGAATACATTTACAGTAAATCTGTGAAGCAATAAAATGACCGCTAAATGCTAATCTGTTTTACCGCTGGCTATGCTCCATAAAATGAACAATCAAAACGATGGCGAACAAGCTATTAATGTCATTAATGTCACAAAACATACTTAATTAAAGGTGTTCTATGCAGTTAAGTAGATTTTCTTGTGGGTTTTAAAGAATATTGCAACAGGTAGGTTTTTTTTCAACGAGCATTCTATCATTTTCAATTTCTCTCAACTTTTTCCTCCATTACTACTATATTCAGGGCTGTTTGCAGGTGAAATTGTTGCACAGAGAAACTTTACCAGGATGAAAAATGATCTGTGAAACATGTTGCTGTTGTTTTGTTTGTTCATTTGTAACTGATTTTGTTTTAACAGTGACAATGCAGAACGCTTCATTTCATCAACGATTAACAACATCGCAGATCAACATTCATTTGTACAACTCAGCTTTGCCTCAGAACACAATGGCACTAAAATCACATATTGTCAACAACATCATTTTCAGAAGTACATGAGTGGACTATAAAATTACCATCTGTGAAATGACCTCTAAGCCTTTACATTTACTGCATGAGAATATTCAGAAGAAAAAGAAAATGCTTAAAAGGGTTAGGATTTAGCTTTTGCTGAGTTTGTTTTTCCATGAAGTTGCAGTGCTTTGAAGGAGAGTATTCTTATGAGGGGATTAAGTCAAGGTCAGTGGTGCTTAGAGCTCCCTGGCCATCATCGGCAGCAGTAGCAGCTGTGCCCTGTCCTGTCCTCTCGTTTGAAGATGTCTGTGCTGAGGATCCACATGCTCCCTCTGTATTCTCACAGGGTCAGGGTCACCGTAGGTGGGTCATTCACACCATTACACTATCAACTATCCACACTACCGTATCACATCGTAACCAAGTAACAAGGAACAAAATAAGGGGAGGGGAGAGGAACCAACTATGTAATTGAAGTAATTCTCTATGATTTGAAGCTAGAATCGTGTCGTTTGTAGATGGTAGTTTGCATAGTTCAATAGTGTAACGCATTAACACACACACGCTATTAATACACAGAGGAAGCAGAGGTGAATCTTTTATTTGTGTGTACAACTGTATGTGAAGGATTATCTGCTGGTGTTCTACACTCATGCGTGGATGCAGGTGTTGGGAGTCTTCTCTTATCTCCCTCTCACAGACACAGTTTTGCTCACAACACATCAGAGAATGCTGCACTCCACGTCTCTTGGCCTGAAAAGCGTGCCCCACCTTGGTCCCCCCTCCCCCTCCATCCAGGTAACCTAGGCTCAGTGACAGACAGGGACAGACAGACAGACAGACAGACAGAAGTTCCAACGACTTACAGTCCCAGATGTGTTCATCTGTTACTTAGGAGTTCTCTTTGTGAGACATGCCATCTGTACTCGAGCCCTCAGTGCAGCTAAAATATAGCACTGAGGTTACTAGTTTTAAATGGGTTTTTGTTCATCTTTTGTACCGGCAGCCATCTAGGTCCATTGATATAGCGACTACAAATACTTCCTGCTAGATGTCACATTGCATTGCTCCTGGGATGAAGAATAAAGAGAACTAACTAGTCAAGTGTCATCTTTGTTTTCATGCATTGTGCATCGGGGACGGTACGCAGGCTCCATGTCAAAGCTTTAATCCAATAAAGACTCTAATGCTTTCTCTTTGCAGCATGTCATTTAATAATGCTCGCCTTTTGCTGTGAGCGTGGTCATAGCATCCTTGCTCATCACAAGGGGAGTTAAGAGTGATTAAAGGCAGGGGTTGAAAGCGGACCCTTTTGAACTGAAGCCTTCCACTCATCCTCATCATCATCCCATGTGGGGTCTGGGTATAGCCCTCCGCATCACAACCGGCCCCTGCTTACGAATCAACAACCAGTCCGCTCTATTAGATACTGACAGTACAGTGTTCCATAAGAAAACACAATGAATAATCTGTACGATTTAGTCAGGACAACGGTTCGGAATAGAATACCATTGAATGAGAACATTTGTATTCAAGCGCATCAACGTTCTCAGCTACTGTACTGTATGCACAGTGCTGACTGTCAAAATATGTGGATATTGTTGCATGCTGTGAAAGTGTTACTGAAAATAAAGCCTTCCTTACTGCTGTGCAGTCATTTACACTATACACGTGTACAGAGCAGCAATATTAAATAGCAGGTGTTGGTAGTCTGTTCTGGTGAGCAGCAGCAGTGATTTATAACATGCAGAACCCCAGCACACCCACAGCTGGACCCCTGAGCCTGTTGACTTCTCTGGCACAACCACCAGAGCTCCTCCTAACAGGCCTGATGGGTGTCTCTCCGCCCGGCCGCTTAACTCACCGGGCTCCCCCACATCCACGTTCAATCTTCATTTACACTGTGTGTTTTACTGAAGAGCGATTCTATTTGTTTTTATTGTGATGTGGTTAAACAGAGTGTGAATGATTACATTATGAGAGACAAATGGGGGTTTTCCTTCAGACAGGGGCAAGTAATGCTCTGGGAAATATTTCATTCTTCAAGCAAACAATTCCATTAGTGCGTAATCACAGTGCCAATCTTTTGACAGTGTGATATACTGCCCTGATGTCAATGGCTTGGTAATCAACCATCTTAATAGCTGGGTTATTGTAGATGGGAGCTATAGTTAACACACAGCGTCGCACTGATCACGGAGACGACATCCCTGTTCTGTGTCTGTGTGAGTCTCACAGAGGAAATCACAGTGTCAACAAAGCAACGCAGACTCAATTTCATGCAATTAACTGTTGTGTTAAAGATAACTGTTAGCTCTTCAATCGTTTACGGACATCTAAGTCAAAGTCAGGGCAAAGTCGGAGCTGATTACTGGCCACATTCATTTCCCCCCCAGTTATGTGTAAACTTCCTGCCACCTTCATTCCGTCACAAAAGGTACACCTTTGTAGATGAAGTATTCATCATACAAGGACAATATGTACACTTCTGTTCAATTTAGGAATCAGAACCACAGTCCAAACCACCCAAAAAAACACTGCAGTTTGTTAACTCCATAGACTGAATACAGTTTTATTGTGAAGCAAAAAAGACGAGAAAAAAAAAGGGTCTTACCTTCCTCTGCTTTCTGGATAGCTGTATGGAAGTAGAGAAGACAGAGAATCATTAGTATTGGTGACTGAAGAATATTGAACATCTAGAAATGAAGAAAGATCAGCATCAAACAGTTAATGCTAATCTCTTGGGCCTAATTACAACACAGAGTAGCCTCTCTAATTACAAAACATACTGTAGGACTCTAATTACAACACATACAGTAGCCTCTCTAATTACAACACATACAGTAGCCTCTCTAATTACAAAACATACTGTAGGACTCTCTAATTACAACACATACAGTAGCCTCTCTAATTACAACACATACAGTAGGCCTCTCTAATTACAACACATACAGTAGACTCTCTAATTACAACACATACTGTAGGCCTCTCTAATTACAACACATAGAGTAGCCTCTCTAATTACAACACATACAGTAGCCTCTCTAATTACAAAACATACTGTAGGCCTCTCTAATTACAACACATACAGTAGCCTCTCTAATTACAACACATACAGTAGCCTCTCTAATTACAACATATACAGTAGACTCTCTAATTACAACACATACAGTAGTCTCTCTAATTACAACACATACAGTAGGACCTCTCTAATTACAACACATACAGTAGGACCTCTCTAATTACAACACATACAGTAGCCTCTCTAATTACAACACATACAGTAGCCTCTCTAATTACCACACATACAGTAGTCTCTCTAATTACCACACATACAGTAGGACCTCTCTAATTACAACACATACAGTAGCCTCTCTAATTACAACACATACAGTAGCCTCTCTAATTACAACACATACAGTAGCCTCTCTAATTACAACACATACAGTAGCCTCTCTAATTACAACACATACAGTAGCCTCTCTAATTACAACACATACAGTAGTCTCTCTAATTACCACACATACAGTAGGACCTCTCTAATTACAACACATACAGTAGCCTCTCTAATTACAACACATACAGTAGCCTCTCTAATTACAACACATACAGTAGTCTCTCTAATTACAACACATACAGTAGGCCTCTCTAATTACCACACATACAGTAGCCTCTCTAATTACAACACATACAGTAGCCTCTCTAATTACAACACATACAGTAGCCTCTCTAATTACAACACATACAGTAGGCCTCTCTAATTACAACACATACAGTAGGACCTCTCTAATTACAACACATACAGTAGGACCTCTCTAATTACAACACATACAGTAGGACCTCTCTAATTACAACACATACAGTAGACCTCTCTAATTACAACACATACAGTAGGACCTCTCTAATTACAACACATACAGTAGGACCTCTCTAATTACAACACATACAGTAGGACTCTCTAATTACAACACATACAGTAGCACTCTCTAATTACAACACATACAGTAGTACCTCTCTAATTACATCACATACAGTAGACCTCTCTAATTACATCACATACAGTAGACCTCTCTAATTACAACACATACAGTAGCCTCTCTAATTACAACACATACAGTAGGACCTCTCTAATTACAACACATACAGTAGGACCTCTCTAATTACAACACATACAGTAGGCCTCTAATTACAACACATGCAGTAGGACCTCTCTAATTACAACACATACAGTAGCCTCTCTAATTACAACACATACAGTAGCCTCTCTAATTACAACACAAACTGTAGCACCTCTCTAATTACAACACATACAGTAGACTCTCTAATTACAACACATACAGTAGGACCTCTCTAATTACAACACATACAGTAGGACCTCTCTAATTACAACACATACAGTAGCACCTCTCTAATTACAACACATACAGTAGGACCTCTCTAATTACAACACATACAGTAGCCTCTCTAATTACAACACATACAGTAGGACCTCTAATTACAACACATACAGTAGGACCTCTAATTACAACACATACAGTAGCCTCTCTAATTACAACACATACAGTAGCCTCTCTAATTACAACACATACAGTAGCCTCTCTAATTACAACACATACAGTAGCCTCTCTAATTACAACACATACAGTAGTCTCTCTAATTACCACACATACAGTAGGACCTCTCTAATTACAACACATACAGTAGCCTCTCTAATTACAACACATACAGTAGCCTCTCTAATTACAACACATACAGTAGTCTCTCTAATTACAACACATACAGTAGGCCTCTCTAATTACCACACATACAGTAGCCTCTCTAATTACATCACATACAGTAGCCTCTCTAATTACAACACATAGAGTAGCCTCTCTAATTACCACACATACAGTAGTCTCTCTAATTACAACACATACAGTAGCCTCTCTAATTACAACACATACAGTAGCCTCTAATTACAACACATACAGTAGCCTCTCTAATTACAACACATACAGTAGCCTCACTAATTACCACACATACAGTAGCCTCTCTAATTACAACACATAGAGTAGCCTCTCTAATTACCACACATACAGTAGTCTCTCTAATTACAAAACATACTGTAGGCCTCTCTAATTACAACACATACAGTAGCCTCTCTAATTACAACACATACAGTAGGACCTCTCTAATTACAACACATACAGTAGGACCTCTCTAATTACAACACATACAGTAGGACCTCTCTAATTACAACACATACAGTAGGACCTCTCTAATTACAACACATACAGTAGCCTCTCTAATTACAACACATACAGTAGGACCTCTCTAATTACAACACATACAGTAGGACCTCTCTAATTACAACACATACAGTAGGACCTCTCTAATTACAACACATACAGTAGGACCTCTCTAATTACAACACATAAAGTAGGACTTCTCTAATTACAACACATACAGTAGCACCTCTAATTACAACACATACAGTAGGCCTCTAATTACAACACATGCAGTAGGACCTCTCTAATTACAACACATACAGTAGCCTCTCTAATTACAACACATACAGTAGCCTCTCTAATTACAACACAAACTGTAGCACCTCTCTAATTACAACACATACAGTAGACTCTCTAATTACAACACATACAGTAGGACCTCTCTAATTACAACACATACAGTAGGACCTCTCTAATTACAACACATACAGTAGCACCTCTCTAATTACAACACATACAGTAGTCTCTCTAATTACAACACATACAGTAGGACCCTCTAATTACAACACATACAGTAGGACCTCTAATTACAACACATACAGTAGGACCTCTAATTACAACACATACAGTAGCCTCTCTAATTACAACACATACAGTAGCCTCTCTAATTACAACACATACAGTAGCCTCCCTAATTACAACACATACAGTAGCCTCTCTAATTACAACACATACAGTAGCCTCTCTAATTACAACACATACAGTAGCCTCTCTAATTACAACACATACAGTAGCCTCTCTAATTACAACACATACTGTAGGCCTATCTAATTACAACACATACAGTAGGACCTCTAATTACAACACATACAGTAGGACCTCTAATTACAACACATACAGTAGAACTCTAATTACAACACATGCAGTAGGACCTCTCTAATTACAACACATACAGTAGCCTCTAATTACAACACATACAGTAGGACCTCTAATTACAACACATACAGTAGGCCTCTCTAATTACAACACATACAGAAGGACCTCTCTAATTACAACACATACAGTAGCCTCACTAATTACAACACATACAGTAGCCTCTCTAATTACAACACATACAGTAGATCTCTAATTACAACACATACAGTTGGATCTCTCTAATTACAACACATACAGTAGCCTCCCTAATTACCACACATACGGTAGACCGCTCTAATTACAACACATACAGTAGGCTCCTCTAATTACAACACATACAGTAGGCTCTCTAATTACAACACATACGGTAGGCCTCTAATTACAACACATACAGTAGGCTCTCTAATTACAACACATACAGTAGGCTCTCTAATTACAACACATACAGTAGGCTCTCTAATTACAACACATACAGTAGCCTCTCTAATTACAACACATACAGTAGCCTCTCTAATTACAACACATACAGTAGGACCTCTCTAATTACAACACATACAGTAGCCTCTCTAATTACAACACAAACAGTAGCCTCTCTAATTACAACACATACACTGGGACCTCTAATTACATCACATACAGTAGGAGTTCTCTAATTACATCACATAGAGTAGGCCTCTAATTACAACACATACAGTAGTACCGCTCTAATTACAACACATGAAGTAGGACCTCTAATTACAACACATACAGTAGGACCGCTCTAATTACAACACATGAAGTAGGACCTCTAATTACATCACATACAGTAGGACCTCTAATTACAACACATACAGTAGCAGCTCTCTAATTACAACACATACAGTAGCACCTCTCTAATTACAACACATACAGTAGCCTCTCTAATTACAACACATACAGTAGGCCTCTCTAATTACAACACATACAGTAGGACCTCTAATTACAACACATACAGTAGCCTCTCTAATTACAACACATACAGTAGCCTCTCTAATTACAACACATACAGTAGCCTCTCTAATTACAACACATACAGTAGCCTCTCTAATTACAACACATACAGTAGGCCTCTCTAATTACAACACATACAGTAGGACCTCTCTAATTACAACACTACAGTAGCCTCTCTAATTACAACACATACAGTAGGACCTCTAATTACAACACATACAGTAGCACTCTCTAATTACAACACATACAGTCAGCCTCTCTAATTACAACACATACAGTAGGCCTCTCTAATTACAACACATACAGTAGGCTCTCTAATTACAACACATACAGTAGACCTCTAATTACAACACATGCAGTAGGACCTCTCTAATTACAACACATACAGTAGCCTCTAATTACAACACATACAGTAGGACCTCTAATTACAACATATACAGTAGCCTCTTTAATTACAACACATACAGTAGGCCTCTCTAATTACAACACACACAGTAGGCCTCTCTAATTACAACACATACAGTAGCCTCTAATTACAACACATGCAGTAGCCTCTAATTACAACACATGCAGTAGCCTCTAATTACAACACATGCAGTAGCCTCTAATTACAACACATGCAGTAGGCCTCTAATTACAACACATGCAGTAGCCTCCCTAATTACCACACATACGGTAGACCTCTCTAATTACAACACATACAGTAGGCTCTCTAATTACAACACATACGGTAGGCCTCTAATTACAACACATACAGTAGGCTCTCTAATTACAACACTTACAGTAGCCTCTCTAATTACAACACATACAGTAGCCTCTCTAATTACAACACATACAGTAGGCTCTCTAATTACAACACATACAGTAGCCTCTCTAATTACAACACATACAGTAGCCTCTCTAATTACAACACATACAGTAGGCCTCTCTAATTACAACACATACAGTAGACTCTCTAATTACAACACATACAGTAGGACCTCTCTAATTACAACACATACAGTAGCCTCTCTAATTACAACACATACAGTAGGCCTCTCTAATTACAACACATACAGTAGACTCTCTAATTACTACACATACAGTAGGACCGCTCTAATTACAACATACAGTAGGACCTCTAATTACAACACATACAGTAGCACCTCTCTAATTACAACACATACAGTAGCCTCTCTAATTACAACACATACAGTAGGACCTCTAATTACAACACATACAGTAGGACCTCTCTAATTACAACACAGAGTAGCCTCTAATTACAACACATACAGTAGGACCTCTAATTACAACACATACAGTAGAACCTCTAATTACAACACATACAGTAACCTCTCTAATTACAACACATACAGTAGGCACTCTAATTACAACACATACAGTAGGACCTCTCTAATTACAACACATACAGTAGGCTCTCTAATTACAACACATACAGTAGACCTCTAATTACAACACATGCAGTAGGACCTCTCTAATTACAACACATACAGTAGCCTCTAATTACAACATATACAGTAGCCTCTTTAATTACAACACATACAGTAGGACCTCTCTAATTACAACACATGCAGTAGGACCTCTCTAATTACAACACATACAGTAGCCTCTAATTACAACACATACAGTAGCCTCAATAATTACAACACATACAGTAGCCTCTAATTACAACACATACAGTAGGCTCTCTAATTACAACACATACAGTAGGATCTCTCTAATTACAACACATACATTAGCCTCCCTAATTACCACACATACGGTAGACCTCTCTAATTACAACACATACAGTAGGCTCTCTAATTACAACACATACAGTAGGCTCTCTAATTACAACACATACGGTAGGCCTCTAATTACAACACATACAGTAGGCTCTCTAATTACAACACATACAGTAGCCTCTCTAATTACAACACATACAGTAGACCTCTAATTACAACACATACAGTAGCCTCTCTAATTACAACACATACAGTAGCCTCTCTAATTACAACACATACAGTAGGCCTCTCTAATTACAACACATACAGTAGCCTCTCTAATTACAACACATACAGTAGGCCTCTCTAATTACAACACATACAGTAGCCTCTCTAATTACAACACATACAGTAGCCTCTCTAATTACAACACATACAGTAGGACCTCTCTAATTACAACACATACAGTAGCCTCTCTAATTACAACACAAACAGTAGCCTCTCTAATTACAACACATACACTGGGACCTCTAATTACATCACATACAGTAGGAGCTCTCTAATTACATCACATAGAGTAGGCCTCTAATTACAACACATACAGTAGTACCGCTCTAATTACAACACATGAAGTAGGACCTCTAATTACAACACATACAGTAGGACCGCTCTAATTACAACACATGAAGTAGGACCTCTAATTACATCACATACAGTAGGACCTCTCTAATTACATCACATACAGTAGGCATCTAATTAAAACACATACAGTAGGACCTCTCTAATTACAACACAGAGTAGCCTCTCTAATTACAACACATACAGTAGCCTCTCTAATTACAACACATACAGTAGCCTCTAATTACAACACATACAGTAGGACCTTTCTAATTACAACACATACAGTATCCTCTCTAATTACAACACATACAGTAGGACGTCTAATTACAACACCTAGTGTAGGCCTCTCTAATTACAACACATACAGTAGCCTCTCTAATTACATCACCTACAGAAGCCTCTCTAATTACAACACATACAGTGGGCCTCTCTAATTACAACATATACAGTAGCCTCCCAATTACAACACATACAGCAGCCTCTCTAATTACATCACATACAGTAGGCCTCTCTAATTACAACACATACAGTAGGCCTCTAATTACAACACATACAGTAGCCTCTCTAATTACAACACATACAGTAGGCTCTCTAATTACAACACATACAGTAGGCCTCTCTAATTACAACACATACAGTAGGCCTCTCTAATTACAACACATACAGTAGGCTCTCTAATTACAACACATGCAGTAGGCCTCTAATTACAACACATACAGTAGACCTCTAATTACAACACATACAGTAGGCCTCTCTAATTACAACACATACAGTAGGCCTCTCTAATTACAACACATACAGTAGGCCTCTAATTACAACACATACAGTAGGCCTCTCTAATTACAACACATACAGTAGGCTCTCTAATTACAACACATGCAGTAGGCTCTCTAATTACAACACATACAGTAGGCCTCTAATTACAACACATGCAGTAGCCTCTAATTACAACACATGCAGTAGCCTCTAATTACAACACATGCAGTAGCCTCTAATTACAACACATGCAGTAGCCTCTAATTACAACACATGCAGTAGACCTCTAATTACAACACATACAGTAGACCTCTCGAATTACAACACATACAGTAGACTCTCTAATTACAACACATACAGTAGCCTCTCTAATTACAACACATGCAGTAGCCTCTCTAATTACAACACATACAGTAGGCCTCTAATTACAACACATACAGTAGGCCTCTCTAATTACAACACATACAGTAGGCCTCTCTAATTACATCACATACAGTAGGACCTCTCTAATTACAACATATACAGTAGCCTCTCTAATTACAACACATAAAGAAGGACATCGAATTACAACACATACAGTAGCCTCTCTAATTACAACACATACAGTAGCCTCTCTAATTACAACACATACAGTAGCCTCTCTAATTACAACACATACAGTAGGCCTCTCTAATTACAACACATACAGTAGCCTCTCTAATTACAACACATACAGTAGAACTCTCTAATTACAACACATACAGTAGGCCTCTAATTACAACACATACAGTAGGCCTCTCTAATTACAACACATACAGTAGGCTCTCTAATTACAACACATACAGTAGGCTCTCTAATTACAACACATACAGTACGCTCTCTAATTACAACACATACAGTAGGCCTCTAATTACAACACATGCAGTAGCCTCTAATTACAACACATGCAGTAGCCTCTAATTACAACACATGCAGTAGCCTCTAATTACAACACATGCAGTAGCCTCTAATTACAACACATGCAGTAGCCTCTAATTACAACACATGCAGTAGCCTCTAATTACAACACATGCAGTAGCCTCTAATTACAACACATGCAGTAGGCCTCTCTAATTACAACACATACAGTAGGCCTCTAATTACAACACATACAGTAGCCTCTCTAATTACAACACATACAGTAGGCCTCTCTAATTACAACACATACAGTAGCCTCTCTAATTACAACACATACAGTAGGCCTCTCTAATTACAACACATGCAGTAGCCTCTCTAATTACAACACATACAGTAGGACCTCTAATTACAACACATACAGTAGCCCCTCTAATTACAACACATACAGTAGGCCTCTAATTACAACACATACAGTAGGCCTCTCTAATTACAACACATACAGTAGGACCTCTAATTACAACACATACAGTAGCCTCTCTAATTACAACACATACAGTAGGCCTCTCTAATTACAACACATACAGTAGGCCTCTCTAATTACAACACATACAGTAGCCTCTCTAATTACAACACATACAGTAGGACCTCTCTAATTACAACACATACAGTAGGCCTCTCTAATTACAACACATACAGTAGGACCTCTCTAATTACAACACATACAGTAGCACCTCTCTAATTACAACACATACAGTAGGACCTCTCTAATTACAACACATACAGTAGACCTCTCTAATTACATCACATACAGTAGGAGCTCTCTAATTACAACACAGAGTAGCCTCTCATTACAATACATACAGCAGCCTCTCTAATTACAACACATACAGTATCCTCTCTAATTACAACACATACAGTAGGACCTCTAATTACAACACATACAGTAGAACCTCTAATTACAACACATACAGTAGCCCTCTAATTACAACACATACAGTAGCCTCTCTAATTACAACACATACAGTAGCCTCTCTAATTACAACACATACAGTAGCAGCTCTCTAATTACAACACATACAGTAGGCCTCTCTAATTACAACACATACAGTAGACCTCTCTAATTACAACACATACAGTAGGACCTCTCTAATTACAACACATACAGTAGCCTCTCTAATTACATCACATACAGTAGGACCTCTCTAATTACAACACATACAGTAGGCCTCTCTAATTACAACACATACAGTAGCCTCTCTAATTACAACACATACAGTAGGACCTCTCTAATTACAACACATAGAGTAGCCTCTCTAATTACAACACATACAGTAGGCCTCTCTAATTACAACACATACAGTAGCTCTCTAATTACAACACATACAGTAGCCTCTCTAATTACAACACATACAGTAGCCTCTCTAATTACAACACATACAGTAGCCCTCTCTAATTACAACACATACAGTAGCCTCTCTAATTACAACACATACAGTAGCCTCTCTAATTACAACACATACAGTAGCCTCTCTAATTACAACACATACAGTAGCCTCTCTAATTACAACACATACAGTAGGCCTCTCTAATTACAACACATACAGTAGGCTCTCTAATTACAACACATACAGTAGCCTCTCTAATTACAACACATACAGTAGGCCTCTCTAATTACAACACATACAGTAGGCCTCTCTAATTACAACACATACAGTAGGCCTCTCTAATTACAACACATACAGTAGCCTCTCTAATTACAACACATACAGTAGGCCTCTCTAATTACAACACATACAGTAGCCTCTCTAATTACAACACATACAGTAGCCTCTCTAATTACAACACATACAGTAGCCTCTCTAATTACAACACATACAGTAGCCTCTCTAATTACAACACATACAGTAGGCCTCTCTAATTACAACACATACAGTAGGCCTCTCTAATTACAACACATACAGTAGGACCTCTCTAATTACAACACATGCAGTAGCCTCTCTAATTACAACACATACAGTAGCCTCTCTAATTACAACACATACAGTAGCCTCTCTAATTACAACACATACAGTAGACCTCTCTAATTACAACACATACAGTAGCCTCTCTAATTACAACACATACAGTATGCCTCTCTAATTACAACACATACAGTAGGCCTCTCTAATTACAACACATACAGTAGGCTCTCTAATTACAACACATACAGTAGCCTCTCTAATTACAACACATACAGTAGCCCCTCTAATTACAACACATACAGTAGCCTCTCTAATTACAACACATACAGTAGGCCTCTCTAATTACAACACATACAGTAGCCTCTCTAATTACATCACATACAGTAGCCCCTCTAATTACAACACATACAGTAGGCCTCTCTAATTACAACACATACAGTAGCCTCTCTAATTACAACACATACAGTAGCCTCTCTAATTACAACACATACAGTAGGACCTCTCTAATTACAACACATACAGTAGCCCCTCTAATTACAACACATACAGTAGGCCTCTCTAATTACAACACATACAGTAGGCCTCTCTAATTACAACACATACAGTAGGCCTCTCTAATTACAACACATACAGTAGCTCTCTAATTACAACACATACAGTAGGCCTCTAATTACAACACATACAGTAGCCTCTCTAATTACAACACATACAGTAGGCCTCTAATTACAACACATACAGTAGCCTCTCTAATTACAACACATACAGTAGACCTCTCTAATTACAACACATACAGTAGCCTCTCTAATTACAACACATACAGTAGACCTCTCTAATTACAACACATACAGTAGCCTCTCTAATTACAACACATACAGTAGCCTCTCTAATTACAACACATGCAGTAGGCCCTCTAATTACAACACATACAGTAGACTCTCTAATTACAACACATACAGTAGCCTCTCTAATTACAACACATACAGTAGGACCCTCTAATTACAACACATACAGTAGCCTCTCTAATTACAACACATACAGTAGGACCTCTAATTACAACACATACAGTAGCCTCTCTAATTACAACACATACAGTAGCCCTCTAATTACAACACATACAGTAGCCTCTCTAATTACAACACATACAGTAGCCTCTCTAATTACAACACATACAGTAGGCCTCTCTAATTACAACACATACAGTAGCCTCTCTAATTACAAAACATACAGTAGGCCTCTCTAATTACAACACATACAGTAGCCTCTCTAATTACAACACATACAGTAGCCCTCTCTAATTACGACACATACAGTAGCCTCTCTAATTACAACACATACAGTAGGACCTCTAATTACAACACATACAGTAGCCTCTCTAATTACATCACATACAGTAGCCCTCTCTAATTACAACACATACAGTAGCCTCTCTAATTACAACACATACAGTAGCCTCTCTAATTACAACACATGCAGTAGGCTCTAATTACAACACATGCAGTAGTCCTCTCTAATTACAACACATACAGTGGGCCTCTCTAATTACAACACATACAGTGGGCCTCTCTAATTACAACACATACAGTAGCCTCTCTAATTACAACACATACAGTAGGCCTCTCTAATTACAATACATACAGTAGCCTCTCTAATTACAACACATACAGTAAGCCTCTCTAATTACATCACATACAGTAGGACCTCTCTAATTACAACAAATACAGTAGGACCTCTCTAATTACAACAAATACAGTAGGACCTCTCTAATTACAACACATACAGTAGACCTCTCTAATTACAACACATACAGTAGCCTCTCTAATTACAACACATACAGTAGCCCCTCTAATTACAACACATACAGTAGCCTCTCTAATTACAACACATACAGTAGCCACTCTAATTACAACACATACAGTAGCCTCTCTAATTACAACACATACAGTAGGACCTCTCTAATTACAACACATGCAGTAGGACTCTCTAATTACAACACATACAGTAGGCCTCTCGAATTACAACACATACAGTAGGCCTCTCTAATTACAACACATACAGTAGGCTCTCTAATTACAACACATACAGTAGCCTCTCTAATTACAACACATACAGTAGCCTCTCTAATTACAACACATACAGTAGGCCTCTCTAATTACAACACATACAGTAGGCCTCTCTAATTACAACACATACAGTAGGCTCTCTGATTACAACACATACAGTAGCCTCTCTAATTACAACACATACAGTAGCCTCTCTAATTACAACACATACAGTAGCCACTCTAATTACAACACATACAGTAGGCCTCTAATTACAACACATACAGTAGCCTCTCTAATTACAACACATACAGTAGCCTCTCGAATTACAACACATACAGTAGGACCTCTCTAATTACAACACATGCAGTAGGACTCTCTAATTACATCACATACAGTAGGCCCTCTAATTACATCACATACAGTAGGCCTCTCTAATTACAACACATACAGTAGCCTCTCTAATTACAACACATACAGTAGCCTCTCTAATTACACCACATACAGTAGCCTCTCTAATTACAACACATACAGTAGGCCTCTCTAATTACAACACATACAGTAGGCCTCTCTAATTACATCACATACAGTAGGCTCTCTGATTACAACACATACTGTAGGCTCTCTAATTACAACACATACAGTAGCCTCTCTAATTACAACACATACAGTAGCCTCTCTAATTACAACACATAGCAGTAGACTCTCTAATTACAACACATACAGTAGGACCTCTCTAATTACATCACATAGAGTAGCCCCTCTAATTACAACACATACAGTAGCCTCTAATTACAACACATACAGCAGGACCTCTCTAATTACAACACATACAGTAGCCTCTCTAATTACAACACATACAGTAGCCTCTCTAATTACAACACATACAGTAGCCTCTCTAATTACAACACATACAGTAGCCTCTAATTACAACACATACAGTAGCCTCTAATTACAACACATACAGTAGCCTCTAATTACAACACATACAGTAGCCTCTCTAATTACAACACATACAGTAGGCTCTCTAATTACAACACATACAGTAGGCCTCTCTAATTACAACACATACAGTAGGACCTCTCTAATTA
The DNA here is from genome assembly GCF_965601325.2 of Salmo salar. Lineage (NCBI taxonomy): Eukaryota > Metazoa > Chordata > Actinopteri > Salmoniformes > Salmonidae > Salmo > Salmo salar. The sequence continues at coordinate 44,979,855 of NC_138294.1, forward strand.
CAACACATACAGTAGACCTCTAATTACAACACATACAGTAGGACCTCTCCAGATCCTTCTAATCTATACAATATCACTTCTGTACTAAACAAAAATATAAATGCAACAATTTCAAAGATTTTACTGAGTTACAGTTCATATAAGGAAATCAGTCAATTGAAATAAATTAATTGGGCCCTGACCTATGGATTTCACATGACTGGGCAGGGGTGCAGCTATGAGTGGGCCTTGAAGGGCATAGGCCCACCCACATGGCAGCCAGGCCCACCCACTTAGCAGCCAGGCCCACCCACTTGGCAGCCAGGCCCACCCACTGGGGAGCCAGGCCCACCCACTGGGGAGCCAGGCCCACCCACTGGGGAGCCAGGCCCACCCAACAAAATTATTTTAAATTCTCTTGCAACAGCTCTGGTGGACATTCTTGCAGTCAGCATGCCAATTGCACACTCCCTCAAAACTTGAGACATCTGTGGCATTGTGTTGTGTGACAAAACTGCATATTTTAAAGAGGCCCCAGCACAAGGTGTACCTGTGTAATGATCATGCTGTTTAATAAGCTTTTGATATGCCACACCTGTCAGGTGGATGGACTATCTTGGCAAAGGAGAAATGCTCACTAACAGGGATGTAAACAAATTTGTGCACACAATTTGAGAGAAATAAGCTTTTTGGTCATATGAAAAATGTCAGGGATTTTTTTTTTCTTCAGTTTATGAAACATGGGACCAACACTTTACATGTTTGTTTATATTTTTGTTCAGTACAGTAAGGCATCTCTTTGAAATACTACAATCTGCTGTTTTAACTGATATTTGCTGTAATGAAGGATGACATTGCTCTACTAAAGCAGATTTGTCAGAGGATTACTCATAGCACATTATCCTCACATGTAGATTTTATTGGATATCTATGGTTTGAATGAGGCACGTTTATATGAGACAGTTTACATTATGAAAACAGGACATGGTCTTCCAGGAAGGTTACAGCTGTATGTTGTGATATGATATGATTCAGTCAAGCCTATAAATACCATAACATAACCTACCAATGTATAATTACGTGATTACAAGCGCAGACGACAAATTACAAGCCAAACAGAGATAAAGATGCACTGACACTGGTTCACAATGGAATGGGCAGCCCGCCATTCGCATGCCTACGTGCACACACGACAAAGGTATCCGCATAATTGCATATAATGAAATGTTACAGGAAAGTGAACATGAAGATGATCAAGTGCTACCAATAAGAAGGTCCAAACATAAACGGAGGTAATGATAAAGTATCCCCTAAAGCCAGGAGGGGACACCTAATAAAGTCTCTCAACGGTTTGGAAGATGCCCAACGGTTAAAATTCCACATTACCTTCAATCCCCATTCACCACTGGTAATTCATGAGTAATACCGCTGAAGTAGTGGCCACAGACATCTGAGCCCACATCAGCTCACTTCCCGTCTGATCTACAAACGGCAACAACAAAAAAAAACCAGCTTCACACAGACCTAGTGTGTAATGAAGCCTGAAAGGCCTTAGACCGCCAAGTAATAAGTGTCTGCGGGGCGGATGTCAGAGTTGAGGGAGGGAAGGTGGGAGTCAAGGCAGTGCTTTGCCTTGGTGCTGGGTGACTCAGAGTTCCGCTTTCTCGTTGGCGACGGCGATGCCGTCGTGATGACGAGTGGAAAGAGGCTGAGAGGAAAGCGTGTCAAGATCCTGGTGCTAAAAGGAATCTACGCTGCTTACCCATACAAGGTATACACTGAGCATACCAAACATTAGGAACACTTTCCTGGTATTGAGTTACACAGTTGTGTCAAGTTGCCCTTTGGGTGGTGGACTATTCTTGATCCCCCCCTCGGGAATCATTTACTGTTTTAAAGACCAGGGGATTGGATTGAATGCGAATTTTTCACAACAGCTTGAGGAAGGTTAATTCAATTTCCCCAAATTGTGATAAAAATGTAATAATGTGGGTGTGTGTAACCTCACTTGAAAGGAAGGAGAAAATATTCAGAGAGAATACAGTCCATATACACTGTCCCTCAAACAGACAACCTCTCTGTCAGGGAGCATATTACAGAGCAAGGCCAACTGTCACTATAAATCATGAAAGACTACACAGGGTCAGATACAGGTGAGGTTAACTGACGTCCCAGGATAATGACTGATCCGCCTCGACATTATAGTCAAATGTTATACTGACCAAAATGGCTATTATTGATCAGACTAAACTATAGAATTACAGGATGACAAGTGACTTTGAGGTTCAGCGTAACCTTTAAAGTTCGTGAAACTCCACTTTCATCAGCCCAGGGCTTAACTTAACTTTCAGACAGACAGAAAATAGATATGACAAACTGACACATCATTCAGTGACGAGGTTTCTGATAAATAACCTGAACTGAATGGGTCCAACTAATGTTTACAGTGTTCTGAAGAAAAAAACTCCATAAATAAATAGCTAGGAGAATTATTAAGTCCTGGGCAAATTAAAGTCCTATGACTCAGCTATATAATATATTCTAGGGCTAGAATCAAAATTCAGGGCTTCGGTGTTCCACGCTCTCATACAATGAGATAGAGGCATTTCACCTTCTTTTTAAGCATAACCAACTTCATGGATCTGACCAGCCCGAGTGCTGCATCAAATCAGATATCAAGTCTGATATCTTCGATAACCAAGATATGATTACAAGATCATTTTCAAACATTTGGATTTGGGGATAAATAAAAACGAGAAGAAAGTGAGGCCCTCGTGGTCAAACGTCTAATGTTGGACAGACAATAAAGAAGTGAAGCTTTTGAGTGGCAGCATACAGAAAAGGTGGCAGATGAAAATACCATTCGCTCTGGAGGAAGAAAAACAGAGCAATAAAATAGTCATATGCTTCAGTTTAAATTGGGGAAAAAAGAGAGAGAAAAATAGAAGTGAGATATGAATATTCAGGATAGGCACACGGAGTAAATGGAAACAATATGGATTGTGATCAAAATGAATAGACCCAACAGACGCAAACAAGCAAATGTTGAAGAAAGGAGGGCCGAATTGCGATTCTCATGATTCTATATGTATTGAGATTCGATACCGCAATTTTATTGCGATTTGATGTTCCAAACACATTGCTCACTATATGTTTGCCTCAGAGAGACGATCAAGAGCGTGAGAAAATTAGTTTTGAGCAGTCAGGTACACTATATATACACAAAAGTATGTGGACCCCTCTTCAAATGAGTGGATTCAGCTATTTCAGCCACACCTGTGTATAAAATCGAGCACACCGCCATGCAACGTCCATAGACAAACATTGTCAGTAGAATGGCCTTACTGAAGAGCTCAGTGACTTTCAACATGGCACCATCAATAGGATGCCACCTTTCAAATGTCTGCCCTGTTAGAGCTTCCCCAGTCAACTATAAGTGCTGTTATTGTGAAGTGGAAACTTCTAGGAGCAACAACGGCTCAGCCGGGAAGTGGTTGGCCACACAAGCTCACAGAACGGGACCGCTGAGTGTCCTCGGTTGCAACACTCACTACCAAGTTCCAAACTGCCTCCGGAAGCAACGTCAGCCCAAGAACTGTCATCGGGAGCTTCATGAAATGGCCAATGCCAAGCGTCGGCTGGGGTGGTGAAAAGCTCTCTGCCATTGGACTCTGGAGCAGTGGAAAAGCGTTCTCTGGAGTGATGAATCACGCTTCACCATCTGGCAGTCCGACGGGCAAATCTGGGTTTGCCGGATGCCAGGAGAACGCTACCTGCCATAGTGCCAACTGTAAAGTTTAGTGGAAGAGGAATAATGGTCTGGGGCTGTTTTTCATGGTTCAGGCGAGGCCCCTTAGTTCCAGTGAAGAGAAATCTTAACGCTACAGCATACAGTGTCATGTTCTCAACTAGTCTACCTGGTTAAATAAAGGTGAAATAAATAAATAAATAACATTTCTAGACAATTCTGTGCTTTCAACTTTGTGGCAACAGTTAGCGGAAGGTTCTTTCCTGTTTCAGCATGACAATGCACCCATGCACAAAATGAGGTCCATACACAAATGGTTTGTTGAGATCTGTGTGGAAGAACTTGACTGGCCTGCACAGAGCTCTGACCTCAACCCCATCAAACACCTTCGGATGAATTGAAATGCAGACTGTGAGGCAGGCCTAAATTGCCAAAACATCAGTGTCCAACCTCAAAAATGCTCGTGGCTGAATGGAAGCAAGTCCCCACAGCAAATGTTCCAACATCTAGTGGGAAGCTTTTCCAGAAGAGTAGCGGCTGTTTTAGCAGCAAACAGTATTAATGCCTATGATTTTGGAATGAGATGTTCCACGAGCAGGTGTCCACATACTTTTGGTCATGTAGTGTATATATAAGTGTTGAAAACATGTTGGCCGACTATTTTAAAAGAACATGGAGAAGAATAAGCTAGTAAAGGCCATGCTGGAACCAATTTAACCTGAACAAGCTATTTCTCTGTCACTGCAAAACTCATTATAGTTACAAATCAAGAACATTTGAGAGAGTTGGAGGGCAACTATAAGTGGCACATTTAGGGTTCAAACTGGGCCAACACCATGTCAGATGTTGTGTTATGTATTTTTTTTTTTTACATTTAAAAGGAGGAAGGACCAATAACACAAAACGAGGGAGAAAGATTTTTGAGCAGTCATTTGATTGGACGAGTGTCTCACGTACTGGAGACATGAATTCCAATCAGTGACACTTGGCGAGTTCAACCAGATTGGAAAACAATTATTTGGATACTCTGATCAGTGCTACAGGGTACACAAATATCCATCAAACTAGAGGTTTACTGAAGTATCAAAACGTTACCACCCTGGTCTGTGGAGTTAGCGTATAGCAACTACAATTTCCCTTTGTTGGTTTTAAAAGCAACCCTGCCATGCTACAATAAACTGCTTGGGGAAAAAATGTGATACAGGTTCATATTCTGCAGGCAGACAAAGCCAGAATCTAATAGTGAATGACCTTGAGGAAATAGGTTGCAAAAACAACACCCAAAGCTAGACACATATCTAGTATTCAATTCAAAGTGACTTTTGAGGCACATCGAATTCATCTTTCATTGAATGAGATAAATGCTATATGCGTACCCGTTTATGCGTTTGAGCTAGGAAAGCTTCTCTAGAGAGCTTGTTTTTTTCTCTCGACCACATATCTAAAGGACAAGATGGCGAGTGCCAGAGAGGACATGGGTTTAAGGTGCTTTCAGAACTCGGGCTATTTTAAAAGAAAATGCTAAATAACAATAAATAATACTATATGGTATAAACATCTGGTGTGAGGACAATGCCCTACAAACATGGTGTCCCGTGTGAGCACAGGTCCATACATATAACTAAACTGCAACGTTGAAGCCACAACAGAGTGCCCCAGGAAAAGTCACAGCTGCTTCAGCAACAGCTAATGGGGTTAAAAATAAAATACAATTCCAAAATTCCTTGAAGTGGCGTGATAGAAAACAAGTAAACTATCTTATTACCCTTATAATTATGTATTCTATTGATGTTTCCTCCAGTCTATACTAAGACTGTTCTACTGTTTAGAGCCAATGAATACGACTATAGTGCCAATGATTGGCTGTGGCAGGAAACCTCCAGAACATCAACAGTTTGTGCATACAACATCCCTGAAAAACCCAGGTCTCTTCTAACATACAGTACCAGTCAAAAGTTTGGACACACCTACTCATTCCAGGGTTTTTCTTTATTTTTACTATTTTCTACATTGCAGAATAATAGTGAAGACATTAAAACTATGAAATAACACATATGGAATCATGTAGTAATCAACAAAGTGTTCTATATTTTATATTTGAGATTCTTCAAAGTAGCCCTCCTTTGCCTTGATGACAGCTTTGTACACTCTTGGCATTCTCTCAACCTGCTACATGAGGTAGTCACATGGAATGCATTTCAATTAACAGGTGTGCCTTGTTAAAAGTTAATGTGTTAAATGTCTATCCTTTTTAAGGCGTTTGAGCCAATCTGTTGTGTTGTAACAAGGTAGGGTGGGTATACAGAAGATAGCCCTATTTTGTAAAAGACCAAGTACATATTATGGCAAGAACAGCTCAAATAAGCAAAGATAAACAACATTCCATCATTACTTTAAGACATGAAGGTCAGTCAATCCGGAACATTTCAAGAATATTGAGCGTTTCTTCAAGTGCAGTCACAAAAATCATCAATCATTATGAGTCAAATTTGAGATTTTTGGTTCCAACCGCCGTGTCTTTGTGAGATGCAGAGTAGGTGGTTCCCTCAGTGAAGCATGGAGGAGGTGTGATGGTGTGGAGGTGCTTTGCTGGTGACACTGTACATTCTGCAGCGATACGCCATCCCATCTGGTTTGCGCTTAGTGGGACTATCATTTGTTTTTCAACAGGACAATGACCCAACACACCTCCAGGCTGTGTAAGTGCCATTTGAACAAGAAGGAGAGTGATGGAGTGCTGCATCAGATGACCTGGCCTCCACAATCACCCGACCTCAACCAAATTGAGATGGTTTGGGATGAGTTGGAACGCAGAGTGAAGGAAAAGCAGCCAACAAGTGCTCAGCATATGTGGGAACTCCTTCAAGACTGTTGGAAAAGCATTCCAGGTGAAGCTGGTTGAGAGAATGCCAAGAGTGTGCAAAGCTGTCATCAAGGCAAAGGGTGGCTACTTTGAAGAATCTGTTGAACACTTTTTTGGTTACTGCATGATTTCATGTGCCATTTCATAGTTTGTCTTCACTATTATTCTACAATGTAGAAAACAGTAAAAATAAAGAAAAACCCTTGAATGAGTAGTGTGTTCAAACTTTTGACTGGTACGGTAAATAATACTACTCAAGAGTTGCCAGGAGCTCAAAAAAGGTTTTGATCGGCTCTGGCTACAGTAGAGCAAGGTCAGCAGTGCATCAGAAAAGATAGGAAACAGAATGAGTTGATTTGAATGGGTGCAGAGCAGGCCTACATATTCCTCATGTCTTTGCATCAGAGTACATGAGTACATTCCCATTCCCTGGATTGGCTGGCAAATGACGTGTGTGTTAGAGGTAGACGTACGCCTGGCAGACTGATTTATGGCCCTGGCCTACATCCCCGCTCTGGGGAGAAGCGCTGTAATTGATTCTGACACTCTTGGCTTTGGGGGTAAAAGGTAGTCCAGATTCACCTGAGAGTGTTGACTAAGCCAAGGAGGCCTTTTTCTGACCACGTGGTCATGTTTCTTCTTGACAGATGTGTTTTCTTGGAATGGTCAAATCAAATCAAGCTATTTATTTACCTCATTGCAGACATGAATGCAATGCACATCACAGGAAGAAAAAAATAAAAATTAAAAAAAATAAAAAAATAAAAACAACTTCTTATTTCAAATAACATAAGAGGATAACAAACAAAAGATTAACAAAAATGTCCACTAAAAAAGCACCCTAAGGGAAAACAAAGCTATAAAGGTGTGTTTTAAGATCACTTTTACACTGAACAAAAAATATAAACGCAACATGTGAAGTGTTGAAATAAAAAAATCCCAGAAATTGGCAATACATACAAAAAGGTGTGGCATATCAAGAAGCTGATTAAACAGCATGCTCATGGTCTGTAAAAACTCATTCTGGGGAAAAACTCATCCTGATTGGCTGGGCCTGGCTCCCAAGTGGGTGGGCTTTCCTGCCAAGTGGGTGGGCCTATGCCCTCCAAGGCCCACCCATAGCTGCACCCCTGCCCAGTCATGTGAAATCCATAGATTAGGGCCTCATTAATTTATTTCAATTGACTGATTTCCTTATATGAACTGTAACTCAGTAAAATTTTGCAATTGTTGCGTTTATATTTTTGTTCAGTATGAACATATCCACAGTTTTGCCCCCCCCCCCCCAGGTTCTCTGACAGGCTATTCCAGAGCCTGGGGGCATAATAACTTAAGGCTGCCTCTCCATGCCTCTTGGTCCTAGGCTTTGGGATGGTTAATAGGCCAGCGCCAGATGACCTGAGGGACCTACTGGGTACATAACTTAAAAGCATGTCTGATATGTATTTGGGTGCACAATCATGGATTGGTTTAAAAACCATAGTAGAATCTTCACATGTATTTTAAAACTCACAGTCAGCCAGTGCAGAGACCGTAAAACCGTAACGTGTAATGTGTGCTCTCCGTCTGGTCTTGGTCAGTACCCGTGCTGCAGCATTCTGTATGTTTTGCAGTTGACCAATGGCTTTCTTGGGTAGACCAGACAGGAGAGCATTACAGTAATCAAGCCTGCTTGTAATAAAAGCATGGATGAGTCTCTCTGTATCAGCCTGAGATAGAAATGGACGCACCATGGCAATGTTCCTCAGGTGGTAAAAAGCTATTTTGGTCACATTCCTAGTGTGTGATTTGAAATTGAACTCAGAATCTAAAATGACACCTAGGTGTTTTACCCGGTGTTTTATCTTTATTGCCCGTGAATTCAAATGTGTGGACAGATTCTCTCTCTGTGCTTTGGCTCCAATAATAAGTACCTCGCTCTTGTCTTGATTTAGCTAGAGAAAGTTTTGAACCATCCAAGTATTCAAATAACTAATACAGTCTAATAATTTATCTGTGGAACTAAAAATGTACACAGAAATCGAAAGTCGTGTATCGTCTGCGTAGCAGTGAAAATCAATGCTGTGCTTTCTACAAATTCCAGAATCCCTTTTCTAAGGGACAAATCTTTGCTCCTTCGCCCTCTGTCGGAATTCAGCAGATATAAGAAATGTACAAATAACACATTTAGTTAAGTAATAGTTCTTATATCTTATCTCTTTCTCTCTCAGACCTTTTGGCTTGCCCAATGTTTTATACTTGACAGAAGGATAAATATTATCTGCAGTCAAAGTGTGACACCACATTGGTATTCTATATCTCTATTTAGAAAGAAAAAGACTGCAGCATCAGCTCACACAGAAGCCCTCTGTGAATCATAAAACAAAGGGAAGCATGCAGGTAGTGGGAGAGGCTTTTGTAAACCTGATGCAGGCAGCGAATGACAGCCTTCGCCATGTTATACTTTGACATGGAACCATTTGGCCCTGGGTTTATTGATCGCTCCGAGTTGAGCATACAGTCTATTGCTGAAATGTCATTAAGTTTCAACACGTTACAGTATTCTGTTCCTATAGTAGAAAATATCTAGAATCAGATAGTCTCGCGTTGCCATACCTCCAAAATCACGTCGTCATGCCTCCCATTGGAGGTCTGGAGAATTATGTACTGCAAAAACGTTTTGAATGGTCCGCTACATTTCAAGAACCCTCCCCCCACACGCCCGTAGAAGGCGTGTGGAGGGAGGGTGATGTCTGTTATGGGCGTCACTGTTTCCCCATCTAGTTTCACATCCTAGCTTTCAAGTTATCAAGTGTGGCTGACAGTCTGCGATTTATATTTATTGAAAATGAATTACACTGGTAAAGTCAAAAGGTCACAACACGTGCTAAACCGCTCTGGTGACAAACACACGTTTTGCCTCATCTCCACGCGTCCTCCTGACTGTGCATCGCAACCATCCCAAAAATCTGAAAGATTGCCCGTTATTTTGTTTTTGTAAGGACCCAAAAAACAGAGGTGGTGTTAGAACATTTTCAAGTAAGTAACTACATTTAGCTAGCTGGCTACAGTAGGCCACTTTGTCGGTTAACTCAACTGAGCCGCTAGATAACTTTACACACTGTCATCAGCTAGCTTACTTCCTATTAGCTAGCTAACTATTGTAAATTAAATACACAGTGTCCAAATGCATTTTTTTTTTTTTATAGATAACGGCCAGCTCCAGCTGTCAGTAAAGGGAGAGTTTAGGCTGCTGGACAGGGCTGGTCATTTTGTAGGAGGACATTATGAAAGGATCCTTCAGTTCCAGTCCCTAGAGGGGATAACTTTGAGAATATAGATTTATAGCAACATAATATTCAATGCTGTCTAATTGAAGTATAATGAGGCCTACTTCTTTGTGATGTTTCCGGTCCTTACATATGGAATCCTGTGAAAGCCTGTTTGCAGATGAAGAAAGAGGTCCCAATGAATGTCCCAAGAGACAATATATATATATATATATATATATATATATATATATATATATATATATATATGCCATGGGTAATATATGTGTAGGCCTACCTATGTTACCAAATGTTGTATACATCAACTGTATTTTTGTATAAACCAATTACATTTGGAGTAGGCCAACCCTGCTAGAGGTCTGCTGGGTGTGCAGGGTTCTGTTTCAGCCCAGCAATAACACACCTGACTCAACTTATCAAATCTAATGAGGTGATAATCTAGTGGGCTATTGCTGGGCTGGAATAGAAGCCTGCTCACCCAGTTGATCAGGGATCAGTGGAGAAAGGTTGGCCACCACTGGTATGGAGTTTTGTTTGTTCATCTAAAATGATGCTTCAGTAAATGATAACCTACTTGTTACTACTCAATTATCTGTTGTTGTTTAGACTAAAATGCTTCATCTTTATATACACGAGTTAGCTTATTTGCATATTTTGAAGTGATGCAGTGTTGATTCTTTGAAGGGAAATGTTTAAACGTGTTTTAATTGCTAAACTGTTAATCAAAAATGAACTAGCCTCAATATTGATTAATCACACTCCTGCAATAACGAGAGGACGGGGTTCCGTCTGTGTTGTATTCTCAAATTAACATTTCCTTTTTGTAAAATGTTTTATTTGATTGTCACTCTCTCTCAGTATATCAGCTATGTAAATCCATTTGGCAAGCTTATCATGAGGCATATGCATCGCCATACAGCATTACTGGCCTTATGGGAATCTGTTGTTTACATGTTGAGCTATATATACTGCTCAAAAAATAAAGGGAACACTTAAACAACACATCCTAGATCTGAATGAAAGAAATAATCTTATTAAATACTTTTTTCTTTACATAGTTGAATGTGCTGACAACAAAATCACACAAAATGAATCAATGGAAATCCAATTTATCAACCCATGGAGGTCTGGATTTGGAGTCACACTCAAAATTAAAGTGGAAAACCACACTACAGGCTGATCCAACTTTGATGTAATGTCCTTAAAACAAGTCAAAATGAGGCTCAGTAGTGTGTGTGGCCTCCACGTGCCTGTATGACGTCCCTACAACGCCTGGGCATGCTCCTGATGAGGTGGCGGATGGTCTCCTGAGGGATCTCCTCCCAGACCTGGACTAAAGCATCTGCCAACTCCTGGACAGTCTGTGGTGCAACGTGGCGTTGGCGGATGGAGCGAGACATGATGTCCCAGATGTGCTCAATTGGATTCAGGTCTGGGGAACGGGCGGGCCAGTCCATAGCATCAATGCCTTCCTCTTGCAGGAACTGCTGACACACTCCAGCCACATGAGGTCTAGCATTGTCTTGCATTAGGAGGAACCCAGGGCCAACCGCACCAGCATATGGTCTCACAAGGGGTCTGAGGATCTCATCTCGGTACCTAATGGCAGTCAGGCTACCTCTGGCGAGCACATGGAGGGCTGTGCGGCCCCTCAAGGAAATGCCACCACACACCATGACTGACCCACTGCCAAACCGGTCATGCTGGAGGATGTTGCAGGCAGCAGAATGTTCTCCACGGCGTCTCCAGACTCTGTCACGTCTGTCACGTGCTCAGTGTGAACCTGCTTTCATCTGTGAAGAGCACAGGGCGCCAGTGGCGAATTTGCCAATCTTGGTGTTCTCTGGCAAATGCCAAACGTCCTGCACGGTGTTGGGCTGTATGCACAACCCCCACCTGTGGACGTCGGGCCTTCATACCACCCTCATGGAGTCTGTTTCTGACCGTTTGCGCAGACACATGCACATTTGTGGCCTGCTGGAGGTCATTTTGCAGGGCTCTGGCAGTGCTCCTCCTGCTCCTCCTTGCACAAAGGCGGAGGTAGCGGTCCTGCTGCTGGGTCATTGCCCTCCTACGACCTCCTCCACGTCTCCTGATGTACTGGCCTGTCTCCTGGTAGCGCCTCCATGCTCTGGACACTACGCTGACAGACACAGCAAACCTTCTTGCCACAGCTCGCATTGATGTGCCATCCTGGATGAGCTGCACTACCTGAGCCACTTGTGTGGGTTGTAGACTCCGTCTCATGCTACCACTAGTGTGAAAGCACCGCCGGCATTCAAAAGTGACCAAAACATCAGCCAGGAAGCATAGGAACTGAGAAGTGGTCTGTGGTCCCCACCTGCAGAACCACTCCTTTATTGGGGGTGTCTTGCTAATTGCCTATAATTTCCACCTGTTGTCTATTCCATTTGCACAACAGCATGTGACATTTATTGTCAATCAGTGTTGCTTCCTAAGTGGACAGTTTGATTTAACAGAAGTGTGATTGACTTGGAGTTACATTGTGTTGTTTAAGTGTTCCCTTAATTTTTTTGAGCAGTGTATTTTCAATTTAAAATGATACCAATATACGATGTTTTCAGTGCATTCAGAAAGTTCATATACCCCTTGACTTTTTCCACAACCTTAATTTAAAATGAATTAAATTGAGATTTTGGGTCACTGGCCTACACACAATACCCCATAATGTCAAAATGGAATTATGTTTTTAGGGATTGAAAAAAAATTATACTGAAAAAAATGAAGAAAAAAAAATCAACATGCAACAATTTCACTGACTTTACTGAGTTACAGTTCATATAAGGAAATCAGTCAATTTAAATACATTCATTAGGCCAGGCCCACCCACTGGGGAGCCAGGCCCAGCCAATCAGAATGAGTTTTCCCCACAAAAGGGCTGTAAGAGACATAAATACTCAGTTTCATCAACTGTCTGCGTGGCTGGTCTCAGACAATCCAGCAGGTGAAGAAGACGGATGGGGAGGTCCTGGGCTGGCGTGGTTACACATGGTCTGCGGTTGTGTCTCTAAAACGACCTTGGAGGCAGCTTATGGTTGAGAAATTAACATTAAATTATCTGGCAACAGCTTTGGTGGACATTCCTGCAGTCAGCATGCCAATTGCACGTTCCCTCAAAACTTGAGACATCTGTGGCATTGTGTTGTGTGACAAAAAAAAACAGCACATTTTAGAGTGGCCTTGAATTGTACCCAGCACAAAGTGCACCTGTGTAATGATCATGATGTTTAATCAGCTTCTTGATATGCCACACCTGTCAGGTGGATGGATTATCTTGACAAAGGAGAAATGTTCAATAACATGGATGTAAAGAAATTTGTGCACAAAAGTTGAGAGAAATAAGCTTTTGGTGCATATGGAAAAATACTGCAATCTTTTATTTCAGCTCATGAAATCAACACTTTACATGTTGCGTTTATATTTTTTTCAGTATAATTAAAAATGAAAAGCTGAAATGTCTTGAGTCGATAAGTATTCAACCCCTTGGTTATGGCAAACCTAAATTAGTTGCTTAACAAGTCGCATAATAGGTTTCATGGACTCGTGCAATAATAGTGTTTAATATGATTTTTGAATGACTACCTAATCTCTGTACCCCACACATACAGATAATTGTAAGGTCCCTCAGTCGAGCAGAATTTCAAACACAGATTCAAGCACAAAGACCAGGGAGGTTTTCCAATGCCTCACGAAGAAGGGCACCTATTGGTAGATGGGTAAAAAAACAAACAAACATTGAATATCCCTTTGAGCATGGATGGTGTATCAATCCACCCAGTCACTACAAAGATACATAACTCAGTTACCGTACAGGAAGGAAACCGCTCAGGGATTACACCATGAGGCCAAACTACAGAGTGAAAAGAAGGACGCCTGTACAGAATAAAAAATATTTCAAAAACATGCATCCTGTTTGCAATAAGGCACTAAAGTAAAACTGCCAAAAAAGTGGCAAAGAAGTTAACGCTTTATATCCTGAATATAAAGCGTTATGTTTGGGGCAAATCCAACAGAACACATCACTTAGCACCACTGTTCATATTCGCAAGCATGGTGGTGGCTGCATCATGTTATGGGTATGTTTGTCATCAGCAAGGACTAGGGAGGCTTTTAGGATAAAAATAAATGGAATAGAGCTAAGCACAAACTAAATTATAGAGGAAAACCTGGTTCAGTCTGCTTTCCAACAAACACTGGGAGACAAATTCACCTTTCAGCAGGACTATAACCTAAAACATAAGGCCAATTATACACTGGAGTTGCTTACCAAGAAGACAGTGAATGTTTCTGAATGGCCTAGTTACATTTAAAATAGTTACAGTTTGACTTAAAATCAGCTTGAAAATCTGTCAAGGTTTGAAAATGGCTGTGTTGCAATGATCAACAACCAACTTGACAGAGCTTGAATACTTTTTTAAAGAGTAATGTGCAAATATTGTACAATCCATGTGTGGAAAGCTTTTAGAGACTTACCCAGAAAGACTCACAGCTGTAATCACTGCCAAATGTGATTCTAACATGTATTGACTCAGGGGTGTGAATGCTTAGTGGTTTGTCCTTTAAAAGTTGCAGCGTACTGCAGCACAGCTTGCGTGGTGTGCTGCAGAATTCTATGGCACGTTATTTAAGTGTCAACCACTGGTACCATTAATGCTAGTTAGTGCTAGTTTGACCACCAGAGGACATCTTTGAGAAGCATTTGATAGCCTTCAATAGTGGTTGTACTAGAGAATTTAAAACCTTTTTTTAACATTAGTATATGGGACTGATTTTAAGAAATGTTGCTTAATTAATTTGATTCATATTATGGTGATTATATTCCAAGAAAAACGAAAAACTCTCTGGATTTCCGTTAGGATGGAACGGAAAATATGGCACTGTACAACGTGACAGTAGGCTACAGTACTGGGCTATTTAGCTAAAGAATCCCTGTGTTCAGCGGGCACGCGGGAGACCAGAGTTCCCCATGTTTGTCTCAGAGCAGAGTGAAACGGTGCTAAAATAGTTGTAGGCTATTGCTTCAAACTAACTTCAATATGACTTCTAACTTCAATATGCTCTTTAAATAAATAAGACCTACAGCACCCTACTCAACACTAGTGAGACTCATGTCGCCTATGGTAGGCCTACAGTATATCAAAAAATGACGTGACTCTCCGGCAATAATTAAATATAGAGGATTGGAGGATTCTAAATTGAAACCAAAAGCCGCCTCATGGGTCTCCCGGTGGTGGCCGGCACGGGTATCTGTAGCAACGCATTGTGCATTGCGATGCAGTGACTTAGACAGCTGCGCCACTGGGGAGGCCCCATCCACAAAGTATCAAAATACAGAGAGGTGTTGGTAAAGGTATATTGTCCTGCTAATAGCCCATAATGGGCTATTATAATACTGTACATGGTGTCCAGGTCAGGATAACCAAAACATTTCTTTATTAAAAGACTATCAGAAAGAATGTTTGTACTTATTTATTTTGATCCAAAGCCATGAATGAGTGAGTCACACGGCTTTATGTAGGTGCCGCTATATGACTGTGCCATCAACTTGATAATATATAACGATATTTCGGAGGTTCTTTTGTTTAAAAAAAAAAACGAAAGTGAGCGATTGTAATCTGAATAAAAGGCCAAAATAATATTTGTAAAGGACAAAAAAATGCATTTCTGTTTTTAGAGGGAGAAAAATGCTGGGCCAATTGTGCGCCGCCCTATGGAACTCCCAATCACGGTCGGATATGATACATAATAATACATTTTGTTATATTATTTGTTTTGTCTTTTCTGGTGGATTAAACTGAAATTGCAACCAATCACGGCCGGTTGTGATACAGCCAACCTAACTAAGAAATACATTTGACGATAGAATTCTCTCCCTACCCTCCTTCTAGGCAAGTCTATTGTCCAGCTACCTGCTAATAGCCATAATGGCACTGTACAACGTGCCCGTGTGTGCTTTAAATAGTATTTTCCAGTAAGCAACTTTGTTCCAATATCTGTGATTCAGTGATATTTATTCCCATAGTAATTCGTTATGGATCCATAACTAAATAAACAAACATCGGCATTTTGAAAGAGTATTTTTATTATTATTTTATTAACGAAAGCATAAAGATGCCATTATTAGTTACATTGTTTTAGTTTGAAAGTGCAGACTGGCACTAAGAACAGTGGGAACATTTCCCTAGTCAGCGCCATTATTAGTTCAATGCCCCTTAAAGTGTTGCTCTGTGCTACCCAGTGTGGCGGGTCCACCCCCCCCCCCCCTTCTCCATGGGCTAGGTCCATCTTCTGTGCCATCTCATCCCGTGCCCCCTGCCCTCGTGCCTTGAACCTTGCACGCTTTCAGTGGATACAGCTGGAGAACCGCAAGGAAATCCCATTGTGCTCCACTCAGGAGCCATGACCAATATATATTGGTTATATATATATATATATATATAGGTTATATATATATATATTCTAATATATATATATATATTAGAACGCCGCAGCCCGTCTGGTGTTCAACCTTCCCAAGTTCTCTCACGTCACCCCGCTCCTCCGCTCTCTCCACTGGCTTCCAGTTGAAGCTCGCATCCGCTACAAGACCATGGTGATTGCCTACGGAGCTGTGAAGGGAACGGCACCTCCATACCTTCAGGCTCTGATCAGGCACTACACCCAAACAAGGGCACTGCGTTCATCCACCACTGGCCTGCTGGCCCCCCTACCTCTGAGGAAGCACAGTTCCTGCTCAGCCCAGTCAAAACTGTTCGCTGCTCTGGCACCCCAATGGTGGAACAAGCTCCCTCACGACGCCAGGACAGCGGAGTCAATCACCACCTTCCGGAGACACCTGAAACCCCACCTCTTTAAGGAATACCTAGGATAGGATAAAGTAATCCTTCTAACCCCCCCCCCCCCTTAAAAGATTTAGATGCACTATTGTAAAGTGGTTGTTCCACTGGATATCATAAGGTGAATGCACCATTTTGTAAGTCGCTCTGGATAAGAGCGTCTGCTAAATGACTTAAATGTAAATGTAAATATTGTCCTGCTAATAACAGGGTTAATAATATATCTGTGAGAATACCCAAGGGGCTTTTATATAATTCGAAATTAATAATAATCACTGTTTAAAAAATAACATTTGAGATTATTTTGTTTTCAAATAACGTAAAATGAGCGAGAAAAAGGGGTGAGACATTGTTACTAATTTGTTATTTAGAATGATTTATTTCTGTTTTTAGAGGGAGAGAAACCATAAATCTACAGTCCTCTCATGGGTCTCCCAGTTTACGCCGGCACGGGTATTGAACCAGCATCTGTAGCAACACAGCTTGACTGCTATGCAGTGTCTTAGACCGTTGTGCCACTCAGGCGCTGTACAACGTGACTGGTCAGGAGTGGGCTACAGTACTACAGTAAGAGCAAAATAACAATAACAAAATAAAATAATAAAAACCTTAGTGTAACAACAGTTTAAGTAAGTAATACTGAAGTCGTGCACAATTATCAGTTTCTATTTAGGTTTATGTCGCCCATTCATTGTCAGAGACACAGTAGGACCCAAAAGCATAGTCAGTGCTCTCTCTCCCCCTTGCGCTGGTCTGGAGTAATGAAGGTGTGACGCAGGGTTGTCATGTCCTGACCATAGAGAGTCCTTATTTTCTATGGTGGAGTAGGTCAGGGCGTGACTGGGGGGGGGGGGGGGGTTAGTCTAGTTCAGGGGTCACCAACCTTTTTGAAACAGAGCTACATGGGTACTGAAGGGCTACCAGTTTGATACGCTCTTCTAAAATAACAAATTTGCTCAGTTTGCCTTTAGATATACGTTATTAATAATGATTAATGATACTTATCTATGTGAAGACACTGATCACGTTAATCATTTCTCACAATAATTATCAACAATGACAATAAGGTGGGAAACAGATATCAATATCCAGCACTTTAATCTCAGTAATTGTTAAATTTTCAGATGATCACTTACATCACTACATTTCATAGGAAAAATGTCCCATTTTCACTAGCCACTGACAAACCCTTTTAACAAATCATGAACTATGTTGCACTGTTTCAAAAAGTTATCAATTATGTAATGTTAGAAAAATCTACTTATTTTTAAATAAATCTTGTCACATTTTGAACTAATGACGAAATCTGCTGCATTTTTTAACACACTTTTAAATTGAAAACAATTCTTAAATATTTTAATTCAACTTCGCCATGGCAACTGCCATGTTGCCACTGACAACATCTGGTATCTGTTTCTTTGTTAGTGGGAAGACTGGCATTGCATGCTGTTCACCAGTGTATTGTAATCTGGTGTGTAACTTGACACTGCAATTGTGAGTGAGTCGTTCAGATGTGTATCAGTGAGGCGTGTTCTGTGTTTGTTCTTGATGAAGTTCATGTCAGAAAACGCTGATTCACAGAGATTGGTTCAACCAAACAGGCTAGCAACCTTCATAGCTGCTGTGCATACTCCACTGTACTTCTCTGTGTCAACAAGGCACCAAAAGTTTGGTGCAGCCTGGTAGGCTTTGAGGTGGAGGTCATTTTGCAATGTTATGATTTCAATCTCCACCTGTCCAGCATCCAAGTTGAATGTTGCACTTAGTTGCTCAGCAAAGAATGTTGTGTCCACATTCATGAAAGGATTGGAAATGAACGACACACATGGCTCAAGCTGATGAAGGTCACAAAACCTATTCTCAAACTCTTGCTTGCCTAAGTCTGTTTATGACTTCACAGTACTTTTCTGCAACTTTGTCAAATGTCTCAGATGCAGAAGCATCGTCTTTCAGCACCGACTGCACAGAAGGAAAGTGCAGCACTTTTTTTTTCTGTAAATCCACAGAGAAAATGTTCATCTTGGCTTTAAATGCATTTAAAGCACTTATCAGATCAACAACAGTCTTACCTTTGCCTTGCAGCTTGCAGTTCAAGTCGTTTAGTTTCCCAGTAATGTCCGTCAAAAATGCAAGGTCAAGTGTCCACTCTGTGTCCTCTAGCAGTGAGACGTCTTCGCCTTTGGACTGCTTGAACTCTTTGATTTCACCCAAAAGTGACAAAAAACGAAGTAAAACTCGTCCTCTGCTGAGCCATCGGATTTCTGTGTGTAGCAGCAGGTCACCATATTCAGCTGACATCTCCTCCAATAGCACCTTGAAAATCCTGTGCTGTTTTGCTTTGGAGCGGATGTTGTTTATGATTTTTACAACGGGAGTCATCACGTGCTCAAAGCCGATCACTTTTGCACATAACGCCTGCTGGTGAATGATGCAGTGGTAACGCATACATTTTGGGAAGTCTGGGTCACTTTTACAGTGAGCGATGAAACCTGTATGTCGGCTGATCATAGCAGGAGCCCCGTCTGTAGTCACCGCTACCAGCTTTTCCAATGGTACCTTTTTCTGCACGAAAAACTCCTTCACCGTGTTATAAATGTCAACTCCCCTCATAGTTGTCTTTAAGGGCAGTAGTGCCAGGAGTTCTTCTCTTGTGGAGAAATCTTCAAACACCATCCGGATAAAAACGAAACAGCTGCGCTATACTGCTGCTGTCCACAGACTCGTCGCACTGGATGCTAAACCAGCTGCACTTCGCCAGAAACTGCATTCAGCTACCATCTTCGCTGCGCCCGCTAGCTTACTCTCCACGAGCACCGTTTTTTTCAAGCGCACAATACTGACCTTTGAACTGGAGTAGGTCAGAGTTCACCTAAACTCATGTATAATGAAAATATTTTTAAGACAGTCATTTTTAAATATATATAAATGCAAGTGTGATTTAAAAGAATAGCAACAGAATACAATTACATTTCAGACGCAGCTCACTAGTGAGTTGTGCTATTTTTAGACCAGGCCTGCGGGTGACTCATGTGGTCCCTGGGGGCGACCTGGTGCCCGCGGGCACCGTGTTGGTGACCCCTGGTCTAGTTTATATTTTCTATGTGGGGTTCTAGTTTATTATTTCTATTTGTTGGTGATTTGTATGATTCCCAATTAGAGGCAGCTGGGAATCGTTGTCTCTAATTGGGGATCATATTTAGGTAGCATTTTTCCCTCCTGTGTTTGTGGGATATTGTTTTGAGTTAGTGCACGTAGCACTTCTTAGTTACGGTTCGTTTCGTGCGTTTCTAATATTAAACATGTGGAAAACATATCGCGCTGCACCTTGGTCCGATATTTATTACGACGGATGTGACAAGGGTACTGTACTAAACCACAAAGTACCTCTAAGTATCGCAGCATAATCGCAAAACTTTTAGTGGAGCAACCACTGTATGTACATTAGATATTTCTGTATTTCGTTTTCAATACATTTGCAAAAATGTCTAAAAACATGGGTAAGATTTTTTCTGTTGAATCCATTTTGAATTCAGGGTGTAACAAGAAAATATGGAATAAGTCAATGGGCATGAATACTTTCTGAAGGCACTGTATGAGACAAACCATATACCAGATTTTGTACACACCTTTTAAGTGATGACATAAAATGGTTTAGAACAAATCCAACCCTTGTAATTTAGGTACAGTATGCAGATAAGGAGATGATAATTAGGCTACAGGAGATGAGCATTACAGGTAACATTTTATTTTATTTCATTCATTTTAGCAATGTTGCTTGCAAAAAGGTTGCAGTTGTTCCCACACATAGACAGTACACGGTTGCTCTATGTATAACTGACCCTGGATAAGCTAGCGACTGGGCTAACACAGCTATCCTTTTAGGTGAATAATATGCTGTTTTTATTAGCATTTTGTTGGCTTTGAAATTGAACTAGCTTTAGCTAGCTAGTTATATCTAGGTAGCTTACAAGAGAAGCTGACTTTTCTCAAAACAAACCTCATTGTGGCTAGTTACTTATTGTCTCTCATGCAAGCCTTTACTGCCACATATCACTTCAGAAACGTCAAAATGTAAAATATTGTTATGGCCAGCATTGTAGACCATTTCTCCCCTAGAGCCTTATAATATTTTGCCAATTTTTGTTTTCTCCGTTTTGTTTTCCAGGTTTCTGTTCTCCCATTTTTTTCAGGGTTTCACTCTCAAATGCACACTTTTTTAAAATAGAAAAACAACTAAATTGGATGTTCTAACTAAATCAGGAGACTACAACATTTTAGACACTTAGAGTTTGGGTGTAGTTACCCTTTAATTCCAGTGTGCACCTAGGGTGTTTTTGTACCGCACATGTAAGTCGATCTGCTAAATGACTAAAACGTACATTTAATAGTACAGTTTGCAAAACAAATACCCACTAGATTGATGCAAATAATTGAGGTTTTTGGGAAAGCCTTTCCATCTACCGGAAGATTTTTCTTTAGCATCCCTGCTAACGGCTACACAAAATGGTAGCTGCGCACAACGCACACACACATGGAGAATTCTTGTTGCCTCTTCAGAAAGTTGCAGAAAATACGAATCACTAATGCATTCTGTTCATGTCTTATGATAAAGTTGGGCAAAGAATTATTCTTTTTTCAATAAATTTAGTTGATTCCCTACTAAGCTGAATACGTTGTTGAATTCTGTTTTATTGTCTGGATTCCGTGATTCCATCCGCGTTCTCCGTATCACAGATTTTATAAGCCTCTACTCCCCTCATACTGCAGCTTTAGCTCATCACGAAATAACAGTAAAATACTGTGAAAACCAGCATGCTGCAAACATTCTAAAACATTTTGCCACCAGAGGTTGTTTTGGTGACATATTTTGTCCTCACGCACTGTTGCTCCTACGGCACTAATCTGGCGAACACCTTTGGAGCTCCACCACCCAAGCAAGGCATTTGATGATTTTTGCCATGGAACTTCCCCAGGTTTCGCATTTTAAGGAAGCGGTTAAGTATCAGGTAACAGAATGCTTTTATAATTATGAATGGTAAAGCCAGGATAAAACACAGAAACCAAATCAACATACAGTAAAACATTTACATTTCCTCTATGAAAACTGACATTTACTAGCTTAATGTTGCTACAGTATGTGTGAGTGGAACAAGAGTGGCTTATTTCCCTTTAGCCATGAAACAGCCATCCACAAGTGAGTTACGTGGGCCTAACTAAACTCGGAGAAAATGTAATCATAATCAACAGGCTATCCAACAATCTCAGCCAAACCCCCTAAGCATTCAGAGACAGCACGTCAAGCTGTGCTAAAATGTAGATCAGCACAACTCTCCCCCGAATAATTAAGGAAAATGAATGTCTGTTCAGATAATGGCTCAGAATTACAAGTAAATCCTAAAGGAATCCCTCAAAAACCATCATTTAAACTTCACAAAGCAATCGGTTTCACTGCTAAGGCATTCAAATGGAAAAACAGGCCCTTTCCATGAACAAATTCAGCTCATTGAGTATTTGGCTCACCTTCGTGGCAGTAGTTTCCCTTGTAGCCAGTGTTGGTGCAGTCACAGAGGACCTCTCCCTGGTGGATGGAGCAGAGGCCTCTGTTGCTGCAGGGGTTCTGTTTAATACACAGGTATTCCAAATCATTCTGAACACTTTGGCCATCCAGGAGCACTGGGAGGTTCTCCCCCAGCTTCAGGTTGGCGATCAGGCCCTGGAAGGGTGGCTCATATTTGACGGTGCTGGACGTGAGGGCAGATAGGCGCACGTCTGGCGAGATGCCGCCTACGTAAAGGTCACTGGCCACCACCATCTCACTCCTCTTGGACTTGACCTCGGCCACCTTCTCCTCGTTGTCCACCACCAGGGTGGTCGCTCTATAGTTGCGGGTGAGAAGCACGCGGTGCCAGCGCTGGTCGTTGACGTGGGTCTCCGTGTGCAGGGAGGCAGGCTCCGCGCAGTGGATGGTGAAGCGCAGATGTAGCCGGCCGTCTGTGATCAGCAGCTCAAGGAAGTCACAGTTCCCTCCGTCGTCCAGGTAGAGCACCAGGGCCTTGCTGATGTTGGTCTTCAGAGTGAAGCTCAGCTCGCCTGTGACCTTGGCCTCCCAGCGGCCGTACCGCGTCCACTGGCCAGGGACTCCCTCGTACTCCAAGGCCGTGGCCATGACTGTCAACAACAGCCCTGTCAATACCAGGGGCCACACGGCCCGGCCTTCACATAGCGCCTTGCTACTTATCATCTTCCACTTCTGGCCCTAATCCCTCCAACTAGGTCTTGTTGCTTTTAATCCACCACTGCTGAGAGAGGCAGAAATGATCTCCAGTCTACACTGTTGTTGTGTTTTCCCTAAAGTTTACAGAAATAATATGATTCCAATGTCTCCTCAGCTTTGCCTCTCTGTTCTGATTATCTTCTTAGCCTCTCCATTGAGTTGAATAAAAACAGGGAATAAATTCCCAGAATGTGGAATTGTGTCAGTTATTCTCCAGAGAACAGGCTACAGAAAATGTTCTGGAAACATGGTAGAATCCATATGTTTAGGAGTCTAGGAAGTAGAACATACTGTTGCCTATGTTTAGGAGTCTAGGAACTAGCACATTTACAAAACCAAGTGAGGAGGGGGATTGCTGCAGAATGTTGAAGTGAGCAGGTTTGGGCGATGGGTCACAAACAGGACAAACAACCAAACTAATTCAAGGCTCTCTGTTCCTCTTCCCCTTCCTTATCAACCAAATACCCTCGTCTCCTTCCAGCAGCAGTCCAGTCCAGTCTGGTCTCCAGGAGTTAGCTAGGCACAGAGCCAAGCAGAAACAGGTGCAGGCCCCATCTTCCTTATTGTCCCACTGCTCTGGAATACACACAAGAAGAATATGTTAGGAGAGGAATGAAAGATAACTGACAGCATCATATGAAAACTCCAGCCGCTGGAGCTACTGAAGCTATGTAACCCACATAACAAAATAATGACGTACCATAATAGGTTCCAAAAATGTAAGCTTTAACATTCTATAATAACTAAAACATTGTATGTTTTCATCTTCTGTAGTTACATAAATCATAATTAAATAATGACATAAAACAAATAATTAAATATGGCACAGGAAAAAGAAAGGAGGAAGAGAGCGAGAGAAAGAAAGAAAAATCCTTTAGCATTGCTTTATTTATTAGTCCCCCCGGCGACACAGCAGAGAACCCAGAGAGGCAGGGGAGGAAATATGATTTTACTTAGAGACCAATGGAGGCTTGGAAGAGACTCAGGCCTTTTCAATCACGTCAATAGGGTTCGGGAGCTTCGTTGAAAGCACTGCAGATAGTATACTGACAGAGTGAGAGAGACGAAGATGCAGAGCTAGAGAGCTAGAGAGAGAGGAGAGAGGAGAGAGAGAGAGAGAGAGAGAGAGAGAGAGAGAGCAGATTGCTGTGTTCATGTTGGGCATCTAATTAAACAGGAAAATGTCTTTTTTAGCAAGATTACCATTGTAAAGTACTGTGACCTTTTTCAAAAAGGTAATCCGTTTAAAAGTAACCAGGAAACACTGTGTCAAAGTCTCACAACACAAAAAGTTGAATTGTACAGTCCTCTCTTTATCAGGATGGCCCTGCTGTTGCACTTTGTCACTTTCCGGTGATCTTCTAAAGTGATTCCGTGTCCTTGAATATGACATCTAACAGCAATCATCTTGCATAAGGGGGAGGGACACCTTTCAATTAAGAATAATTATCAGGGCCTGTCAGTTATCTGGTAAGGAGTGGATGAAAAGCTGAGAGGAAAGGGAACAGTTCAACATCAACATGAAAACATTTGGTGAGAACAACAGTAGACAATAAATATAATTTAAAAGTACCCACTTTCAATTAACACAATTATAGTCAAAGAGCCAGTGTGGTGCTGTAGTTCCAAGTTTCCCTTGCTGCTCCTTCTAATAAAATGTAATCAACTCATCTTGATTAAAAACAGGGCCATTCGCCGCTCCCCCTCCAACCACCAGAAAATGCAACAGACTGCATGTCTTTCCAGACAAAAATCAGTCTTCGTCTGCCTCCAGGAAAATGCCTGCAGAATGAAGGAGCGAATTGCCTTCGGATTGTTTGATGAATTGCTATGGCCTGTTGTGATGGAGGCATTGTATCCTGCGGAACACAAATCTCACAGCTCTGATGCCAATGAAGGCACAGGCCTTTTGCATATTGGATTGTCACTTGAAAAATAAAAGGCTTAGTGACAGCCTTCGTCGAGAAATAACACAGTAAAACACCCAAATCAAAAGACAGGGGTTACGGAAACCAATTGATTGCAGAATTAAACACACTGAATAAACAAAGTGAGTGCAGATAGGGGTTATAGTCGATGGACTAAAACCAACACATCAACAAGCCCTTACATCCACCCCGTTATTCAATATAAAACAGCATTCACGTTTTGTTAGCCTGAAGCATCTCCACACAGCAGGCTAAACACGAGACCAAGCACGAAGACCAGAACAATAAAACATCTCTCCTCCCAGCAAGACAACAGGGATGAAGCTGGGGCTTACAGGGCAGAGCAGAAAGCTATGTTCGGAGGAGAAAACAGAAGTGATGAGCCCAGCCGGTTCAGTTTACAGTGGGCTGAATCTAAAGAACATAGTCTAGAGAACATCCTTCCCAGATCTGCTTTGAGCTGGCGAATTTTCCCTCTCTGAGAGGAGAAGTGTGAGCTGACAGGCTGGAAAACATGTTGCAATGCAGCAGGAATGCTAATGATATATCAGACACCAGAGAGACCAGACTTAGCCACAGTTGCTGGTGGCCTTTATAAACACCAACAATTATAAATAAAAGCATTAAAAACTTGAGCTCATTAACAATGCATATCACACAACCAACCTTTTGTGCGAGGGCATGTTAATTGACCTTGCAGGGATACAAATCACTTTCGTGCCAACCCACTCTGTGTTGTGTTGAGTGGCTGCATACAGTGAATAGGTGTCTCTCGCTCTCCTTCTCTCTCTCTGGGACTGTGGCTGTGTAGGAAAGGGCAGAGCTCCTCTCAGATGTGTCAGAGGGGTGGGATGCAGGTACTGAACAGCCCTCTCCTTTTCCCTTCACTTCTGAATGTCACTGTTGCACTGAGGCTCTCCAACTCACTGAACAGAGATGGCTAGGTTTCAGAGGCAGCCTAGGGGAATTGCAGCCCAACTGGGGTGGGGTGGGGTGGGGGGGGTGGGGGGGGCTTATGCATTGTATTTTTTAGTGCCTAGACATATTCTATATCGTCAAGGACAGTCTCACATATTTTGGTGAAAATTGAGGGGGCAGAGGGGCAGTGTAGTGTGTGAAGGAGGGGATTTGGAGCATTCCACCAGGAAGGGCAGGGCATATGATTTATAGATGAGATCTTTCAAATGCTCACATTTATTATTCACACAGCAAGGAGGAGATCTCCTACTACTGGCCTCCATCTTCAGGGCACTCAGAAAGGCAGCTTTGAAGAAAGAGCTTGTAGTGACCAAATCCAAATGTTAACGCTCCTTGGCCAGGTTGTATCGCCAAGAATAAGATTGACTTATTTAGATAACAGATATGCCCATTAAAATCCGGTAACTATCCATGGCTCATGCAAATCCAGGCATCCCCAGACCTAATCTAAATAATGTATACCAGAGATGAAAATATCCATAACTCTTGAAGACAGTCAGTGTGGGGCCCCAAAGGAATCAGCTGTGAACACGCTGCCCAACCTGCTCCACACCTCGGCACTAGCTCCTCATGGCATCTGTGTCAAAGTCCGTCACATTAGAGCACCACTACAGCTTTCGTCATACACATTTACCTACTTACAGAGTCCAAAACAAACTGACAGAAAGCTGCAGTCCAGACTCCACGATGCATCACTTCAGCTGGGCACAACCCTGTGCATTCCAAACACGAGTGTTCGAATAACAACTGAAAAGATTCTCTTTATTGCCCATTACTCATATACTGTATACAATATCTATAACGCATGCCAATGTCAAGAGGCCACTAGTTGCACCATTACTTTGAAGTCTATCTACAGAAGACATTATAGGACGTACACCAATCATGATAGACCAGCTACAGTATATGCGACTCATTTCAGGAAACTAGGCGCATGTCACGCGTCACTATTTCACAGGAGCGCCATTTGAACGTAAACCTTATTTTAAAAAAAAATCAAAATGCCTTCTGGAACATGTGAACTTTAATGTGCCTTAATAACAAACTTGGATGCCATCTGTAAATACGAATAAAATCGTTAAATTACGAGTCTAGTTGGTTTAGCCAAGGGAAAAAGCCAGCAACCTTCCCGTTAGCCATGATTGGCTGAGATAATGGGCTGGACATGCCGACAGATGAGTTCGGATTGGTCTGCCATGTAGCACCTTCTGTCTGTAACATGAGCTGGTCAGTATGTGAAGGTCATCCTTTCTAATGCAGATTTTTTGAAAGATATCACGTAGTAGAACTCCATAAGTGTTGCTCTCCACTTTCTGGAGAACCGAGTTTTGAAAAATCTCTGGAATTAGAGTAAGATAGCTAAGGAGATTCTGGAGTTTGATTGCAAATATGCAGACGGAGTCGAAAAGAGAACACACAGAAGGCTGTTGTATAAAACACCTCTCCGGATTACATCTTCAAACTAAGGGCAACCATGACATCCGTGACAGAGAGGGAGAAGCATCCATCCATTTATAGGGGTAAGAGCGTCTAGCTATCAAAATTAAGATATTACACGTTTCTAATTTTGTCAGACATTTTTTTTCATTTCGTGTTAAAGTGTACTGTTAGCTAGCTAGCCAACGTTAGCTTGTGGGCTATTACTGTGAATTAATATTATTGATATCTCAGAGCCATTTGCATTGCTTGTTATAGCCTAATGTTAGCTAGCTAACATTGAACCTAATTGGTTAGCTACCTGCAGATTCATGAATTGGGATTATGCTACATTGTTTAGCTAGCTAGCTACCTACATGTCGAAACAAAAAAGACTCCACTAAGCAAGTTACTATTTCAATAGAATGTTTGATGTCACTGCGACAACTGTCGATAGACGTACTCAGATTTCAGAGCACTCTCGTCTGAGTGTTCCAGAGCGCAGAATAACTGACGAATTTACCAACGCTCAGCACCCGTTGAATATGGCCGGTGTCAGTAAACTTCGGCAAAAAAGCATAATTACATTTTTGCCAGCAGCACAGTTGCAGTCATGAAAACCGAAAACCGCCTAACCAGCTCTGCTAGGGCGAGTAAGGGTCAGAATGAGGTATTCTCTCATTTGTGTCTGGAAGTAGCTAGCAAGCTAGCCAACGTCAGCCAGTTAGCTTGGGTGCTTGACTGCTGTTATTAGGTCAGAAAGCTCGGATCAACCCTACTCCTCGACCAGAGCATCCAGTGTGCGCGCTGAACTCTCTGAGAGCGAAACGCTCTCAATTTACGAACGGACAATCTGACAACGCTCTGAGTTTTCACGAATGCCCAGAAGACACTCTGGCACTCCAGATTAACCTCTCTGGGCTAGGCGGGACGAATTCGTCCCACCTACGCAACAGCCAGTGTAATCCAGTGGCGCGATTTTCAAATACCTTAGAAATGCTATTACTTCAATTTCTCAAACATATGACTATTTTACAGCATTTTAAAGACAAGACTCTCGTTAATCTAACCACACTGTCCGATTTCAAAAAGGCTTTACAACGAAAGCAAAACATTAGATTATGTCAGCAGAGTACCCAGACAGAAATAATCAGACACCCATTTTTCAAGCTAGCATATAATGTCACAAAAACCCAGAAGACAGCTAAATGCAGCACTAACCTTTGATGATCTTCATCAGATGACACACCTTGTACATTATGTTATACAATACATGCATGTTTTGTTCAATCAAGTTCATATTTATATCAAAAAACAGCTTTTTACATTAGCATGTGACGTTCAGAACTAGCATACCCCCCGCAAACCTCCGGTGAATTTACTAAATTACTCACGATAAACGTTCACAAAAAACATAACAATTATTTTAAGAATTATAGATACAGAACTCCTTTGTGCAATCGAGGTGTCCGATTTTAAAATAGCTTTTCGGTGAAAGCACATTTTGCAAGATTCTCAGTAGATAGCCCAGCCATCACGGCTAGCCATTTAGACACCGACCAAGTTTAGCCCTGACCAAACTCCGATTTACTATTACAAAAGTTTGATTACCTTTGTTGTCTTCGTCAGAATGCACTCCCAGGACTGCTACTTCAATAACAAATGTTGGTTTGGTCCAAAATAATCCATCGTTATATCCAAATAGCGGCGTTTTGTTCGTGCGTTCCAAGACACTATCCGAAGTGTAAATAAGGGTCACGAGCATGGCGCAATTCGTGACAAAAAAATTCTAAATATTCCATTACCGTACTTCGAAGCATGTCAACCGCTGTTTAACCAATCCATTTTTCTCGTAAAAAAGCGATAATATTCCGACCGGGAATCTGCGTTTAGGTAAACAGAGGAAAGAAAACAAAGCATTCGGTCGACGCGGGCACGCGCCTGAGTCTCACAGTACTGTAAACAGCCACTATCCAAACGCGATACTTTTTTTTCAACCAGAGCCTGCAAAGCCACGATTCAGCTTTTTGCCGCCTTCTGAGAGCCCATTGGAGCCGTAGGAAGTGTCACGTAACAGCAGAGATCCTTTGTTTTGGATAGAGATGACAAAGAAGGCCAAGAAATGGTCAGACAGGGTACTTCCTGTACAGAATCTTCTCAGGTTTTGACCTGCCATTTGAGTTCTGTTATACTCACAGACACCATTCAAACAGTTTTAGAAACTTTTGAGTGTTTTCTATCCAAAGCCAATAATTATTTGCATATTCTAGTTACTGGGCAGGAGTAGTAACCAGATTAAATCGGGTACGTTTTTTATCCAGCCGTGTCAATACTGCCCCCTAGCCCTAACAGGTTAAATGTACAAACACACCCGTAGCATAAGCCAGCCTTTAGTCTTGAAATCGTTGATTGTTTAGTACATAGCCTCACATGTGAATCCTTAAAGAGATGGGTGGGGCTAAAGCGTAAGAGGGTGTGAACGATGCTGAATGTGTGTAGACAAAGAAGAGCTCTCCAGTAGGTACCAATACATTCAAGGGCCATTTTCTCAAAAGTGAGGTTACAAGTTTATCAACTTTCAAAGTAGAATTACTTTCCCATTGATCCTCAACTGTAGTATTTGATATACAATATTCTAGCTGAGTCTCTACTTTTATCCAATGTAAAAAACACTTTTTCAAATGTTGCTAAGACCGAAGCGAGCCGGTCTGTCACAAATAACCTATAGTCAACCTTCTCTCAAAGGTCCACAGAACACCAGGGTCAGTAAAGTTTCCAGTCTGGCAGTAACTGGACCTTGTCATCCTGACCTCTCCAGAGAGATGAATAAAGATTGAGTAGAAACACTGGAGCCAGTCAGTTTCCATCCACCTGTACAGTCTTTGGAGCAGCAGGCCATCTGACCCAGCCTCTGTCAGCACTGTGCACTGCAGCAGCCTCTCTTCCTATACTCTGTTTTCCCTCCGTGTCTCCCTGCACTTCCCTCTGCCTCTCTCTGGGCCAGAGAGATGAAACGGGTGGAGGGGGCCCTGGGGAGCACCTCCACTGAGCCTGCCATAAAGAGATGCACCCACACAGTGGAACAGGCAGCCCGCCACTGAACACACACACACACACACACACACACACACCAAATAAATTAGCAAACAAAGATTCATAATGGTATAGCACTTTAGGAGTGGACAGTATTGTATAACAGTGAATCATCTTAATTCAGCAATTCATGTTTCACAGAAAGATATACAGTAGTTGGGAGGAACAGATGTGAGGAAAGGTCTGTTAATAGATTTGTGGTTAGGGAGTCATACTCAGCATTAGGCAAATTAGAGCAAGCTAAAGGGCATTCCGGCTCTGTCTCTTGGGTAAAAAGCCAAGGTCAGCTATTATGTGCCAGGCTGTAATACGTAGATACAGTGGGGTCCAGAATTATTGGATCCCTTGATAAAGATGAGAAAATAGTGTATCAAATAAATAAATACCAATACTGACCTATATTGTATGCTCCAAAAAAATTTACAATTATTTTATACTAATACATTTGCTTAAAGGAAGACATTTTGTATAACCACAAAATCAACATTTTGCAATGGCCATCTCAGTCTCCGGACTTGAACCCCATTGAAAACCTGTGGTTTGAAATGAAGAGGGCCGTCCATAAGAGCAGATGAAGGATATCAAGGATCTGGAAAGATTCTGTATGGAGGAATAATCCAAGATCTCTCCCAACGTGTTCTCCAATCTCATAAAACGTTTTAGAAAAAGGCTCTGTGTCGTTATCCTCGCAATGGGGAGGGTGCGGGAGTACTGAAAACAGGGGTGCAAATAATTTTGATCCGTATCTTTCTAAATGAAAAAAATATATATATTATTCACTTTTTTTATAGGGGGTAGCTTCATCCTTGGGAGCACTTTGCAAACGCCTGAGGGTACCACGTTCATCTGTACAAACAATAGTACGCAAGTATAAATACCATGGGACTATGCAGCTGTCATACCACTCAGGAAGGAGATACGTTAATCTCTAACGGAATTTGGTGCGAAAAGTGCAAATCAATCCCAGAACAACAGAAAAGGACCTTGTGAAGATGCTGGAGGAAACAGGTACAAAAGTATCTATATCCACAGTTAAACAAGTCCTATATCGACATAACCTGAAAGGCCGCTCAGCAAGGAAGAAGCCGGAGCTCCAAAAACCGCCATAAAAAAGCCAGACTACGGTTTCCAACTGCACATGGGGACAAAGATCGTACTTTTTGGAGAAATGTCCTCTGGTCTGATGAAACAAAAATAGAACTGTTTGGCCATAATGACCATCGTTATGTTTGGAGGAAAAAGGGAGAGGCTTGCAAGCTGAAGAACACCATCCCAACCGTCAAGCACGGGGGTGGCAGCATCATGTTGTGGGGGTGCTTTGCTGCAGGAGGGACTGGTGCACTTCACAAAATAGATGGCATCATGAGGTAGGAAAATTATGTGGATATATTGAAGCAACATCTCAAGACATCAGTCAGGAAGTTAAAGCTTGGTCGCAAATGGGTCTTCCAAATGGACAATGACCCCAAGCATACTTCCAACGTTGTGGCAAAATGGCTTAAGGACAACAAAGTCAAGGTATTGGAGTGGCCATCACAAAGCCGTGACCCCAATCCTATAGAAAATGTGTGGGCAGAACTGAAAAAGTGTGCGCGAGCAAGGAGGCCTACAAACCTGACTCAGTTATACAAGCTCTGTCAGGAGGAATGGACCAAAATTCACGCTTGTGGAAGGCTACTCGAAATGTTTGACCCAAGTTAAACAATTTAAAAGGCAATGCTACCAAATACTAATTGAGTGTATGTAAACTTCTGACCCACTGGGAATGTGATGAAAGAAATAAAAGCTGAAATAAGTCCTTCTCTCTACTAATATTCTGACATTTCACATTCTTAAAATAAAGTGGTGATCCTAACTGACCTAAGACAGGGAATGTTACTAGGATTAAAATGTCAGGAATTGTGAAAAACGAAGTTTAAATGTATTTGGCTAAGGTGTATGTAAACTTCCAACTTCAACTGTATCTTCAACTGTGTATACTTCAACAACATACATACACACACACACACACACACACACACACACACAGGTCAAAAGTTTTAGAACACCTACTCATTCAAGAGTTTCTTTATTTTGACTATTTTCTACATTGTAGAATAATAATGAAGACATCAAAACTGTGAAATAACACATATGGAATCATGTAGTAAACAAAAAAGTGTTATCCAAATCAAAATATATTTAATATTTGAGATTCATCAAATAGCCACGTTTTGCCTTGATGAAAGCTTTCAACACTCTTGGCATTTTCTCAACCAGCTTCATGAGGTAGTCACCTGGAATGCATTTCAATTAACAGGTGTGCCTTATTAAAAGTTCAAATTTGTGGAATTTCTTTCCATCTTAATGTGTTTAAGCCAATCAGTTGTGTTGTGACAAGGTAGGGGGGAATACAGAAGATAGCCCTATTTGGTAAAATACCAAGTCCACAATATGGCAAGAACAGCTCAAATAAGCAAAGAGAAACGACAGTCTATCATTATTTTAAGACATGAAGGTAAGTCAATGCGGAAAAAGTTTCTTCAAGTGCAAGCGCAAAAACCATCAAGCACTATGATGAAACTGGCACTCATGAGGACTGCCACAGGATAGAAAGACCCAGAGTTACCTCTGCTACAGAGAATACGTTCATTAGAGTTACCAGCCTCAGAAATTGCAGCCCAAATAAATGCTTATTTTTTAAATTATTTTTTATTTAACTTTAATTTAACTAGGCAAGTCAGTTAAGAACAAATTAGTATTTACAATGACAGCCTACCAAAAGGCAGAAGGCCTCCTGCGGGGACATGGGGATTAAAAATAAAAATGTAATAAATAAAAATATAGGACAAAACACACATCACGACAAGAGAGACAACACTACACAAAGAGAGACCTAATACAACATAGCATGGCAGCAACAGGACAACACAGCACGGTAGCAACACAACATGGCAGCAGCACAAAACAGGGTACAAACATTATTGGGCACAGACAACAGCACAAAGGGGAAGAAGGTAGAGACAACAATACATTATGCAAAGCAGCCACAACTGTCAGTAAGAGTGTCCATGATTGAGTCTTTGAACGAAGAGATTGAGATAAAACTGTCCAGTTTGAGTGTTTGTTGCAGCTCGTTCCAGTCACTCACTGCAGCGAACTGGAAAGATGAGCGACCCAGGGATGTGTGCGCATTGGGGACCTAAAACAGAATGTGACTGGCGGAACGGGTGTTGTATATGGAGGATGGGGGCTGCAGTAGATATCTCAGATAGGGGGGAGTGAGGCCTAAGAGGGTTTTATAAATAAGCATCAACCAGTGGGTCTTGCGACTGGTATACAGAGATGACCAGTTTACACAAGAGTATAGAGTGTGATGCTATATCCTATAAGGAGCATTGATGGCAAATCTGATGGCCGAATGGTAAAGAACATCTAGCTGCTCGAGAGCACCCTTACCTGCCGATCTACAAATTACGTCTCCATAATCTAGCATGGGTAGGATGATAATCTGAATCAGGGTTAGTTTAGAAGCTGGGGTAAAATAGGACCGATTACGATAGAGGAAACCAAGTTTAGATTTAACTTTAGCCTGCAGCTTTGATATGTGCTGAGAGAAGGACAGTGTACTGTCTAGCCATACTCCCAAGTACTTGTATGAGGTGACTACCTCAAGCTCTAAACCCTCAAAGGTAGTAGGTTGCTTCACCGAGTTCAAGTAACAGACACATCTCAACATCAAGTTCAGAGGAGACTGCATGAATAAGGCCTTCATGGTCGAATTAGATTTTTGGTTCCAACCGCCATGTCTTTGTGAGATGCGCAGTAGGTGAACGGATGATCTCCGCATGTGTGGTTCCCACCGTGAAGCATGGAGGAGGAGGTGTGATGGTGCTTTGCTAGTGGCGCTGTCGGTGATTTATTTAGAATTCAAGGCACACTTAACCAGCATGGCTACCACAGCAATACACCATCCCATCTGGTTTGCTCTTACTGGGACTATCATTTGTTTTTCAACAGGACAATGACCCAACACACCTCCAGGCTATGTAAGGGCTATTTGACCAAGAATGAGAGTGATGGAGTGCTGCATCAGGTGACCTGGCCTCCCCAATCACCCGACCTCAACCAAATTGAGATGGTTTGGGATGAGTTGGACGACAGAGTGAAGGAAAAGCAGCCAAGAAGTGCTCAGCATATGTGGAAACTCCTTCAAGACTGTAGGTAAAGCATTCCAGGTGAAGCTGGTTGAGAGAATGCCAAGAGTGTGTAAAGCTGTCATCAAGGCAAAGGGTGGCTACTTTGAAGAGTCTAAAATATATTTTGAACTGTTTGTTTACCACATGATTCTATGTGTTATTTCATAGTTTTGATGTCTATACTATTATACTACAACGTAGAAAATAAGAAAAATAAAGAAAAACCCTGGAATGAGTAGGTGTCCAAACTTTTGACTGGTACTGTATATTCAAAAATCTTGTCTCTTAATTTCCATCATTAACAACTGAGTCGACAGTTCATACAAAAGGATTGTTACCTATAACCAGGATTGCCATTGCATTACATTTTTGTCAAACAATTATTATTTTAGCAAACAATTATTGTGATTCATCCTATATTGTCCCTAACATCCTTACCGCCTAGCAACAGATGTGGGATACACACACAGACACTCAACCCCTTTCCCTCACAATCAACCATAAACTCAGATGCTCAACGGTTGTTACATCCCAGAGCCCAACTCAAGAAAGGACTTGATTTACGAATGTATATATAGTTACAGCCAGGGTTGGGTAGGTCACTTTCTAAATGTAATCCGTTACCTGTCCAAAATTGTAAATCACTAACGTAACTTTTGGATGACCCCAAACTCAGTAACGTAATCTGATTACATTCTGTTACTTTTAAATTACTTTCCCCTTAAGAGGCATTAGAAGAAGACAAAAATGT
This sequence comes from Salmo salar, assembly GCF_965601325.2. Classification (NCBI taxonomy): domain Eukaryota; kingdom Metazoa; phylum Chordata; class Actinopteri; order Salmoniformes; family Salmonidae; genus Salmo; species Salmo salar. The sequence continues at coordinate 45,015,189 of NC_138294.1, forward strand.
ATGTTACCAATTGAACGACATCTATTGATTTATCCTGCAATGTTAAAGTTCACATAGCTGCCATATATGGATGTTACATTTTACTTTATGGGTTGGTTATGTAGCTTCTTCTAACCCGTCGCATTCTACTACATATACGTTGTAATGCACCAAAATAGGCGGTTTTCCTATTTTGGTGCATTACAACCTGTAATTTAAATTGATCTTTATTTGAATTTCATGTAATGGACATACACAAAATAGTCCAAATTGGTGAAGTGAAAAAAAATAAAAAAAATTACTTGTTTCAAAAAATTCCCCAAAATGGAAATGTGGTGCGTGCATATGTATTCACTCCCTTTTCTATGAAGCCCCTAAATAAGATCTGGTGCAACCAATTACCTTCAGAAGTCACATAATTAGTTAAATAAAGTCCACCTGTATTTAATCAGAAGTCACAAAGTCCACCTGTGTGCAATCTAAGTGTCACATGATCTGTCACATGATCTCAGTATATATACACACACCTGTTCTGAATGCCTCAGAGTCTGCAACACCACTAAGCAAGCGGCACCACCAAGCAAGCGGCACCCTGAAGACCAAGGAGCTCTCCAAACAGGTCAGGGACAAAGTTGTGGAGAAGTACAGATCAGGGTTGGGTTATAAAAACTTTGAACATCCCACAGAGCACCATTAAATCCGTTATAAAAAAATGGAAAGAATATGGCACCACAACAAACCTGCCAAGAGAGGGCCGCCCACCAAAACTCACAGACCAGGCAAGGAGGGCATTAAATCAGAGGCAACAAAGAGACCCTTAAAGGAGCTGCAAAACTCCACCGCCGGAAATTGGAGTATCTGTCCATAGGACCACTTTAAGCCGTACACTCCACAGAGCTGGGATTTACGGAAGAGTGACCAGAAAAAAAGACATTGTTTAAGAAAGAATTAAGCAAACACATTTGCTGTTTGCCAAAAGGCATGTGGGAGACTCGCCAAACATATGGAAGAAGGTACTCTGGTCAGATGAGACTAAAATTGAGCTTTTTGGCCATCAAGGAAAACGCTATGTCTGGCGCAAACCCAACACCTTTCATCACATCCCTACAGTGAAGCATTGTGGTGGCAGCATCATGCTGTGGGGATGTTCTTCATCGGCAGGGACTGGGAAACTGGTCAGAATTGAAAGAATGATGGATGGTGCGAAATACAGAGAGATTCTTGAGGGAAACCTGTTTCAGTCTTCCAGAGATTTGAGACTGGGACGGTGGTTCACCTTCCAGCAGGACAATGACCCTAAGCATACTGCTAAAGCAACACTTGTGTGGTTTAAGGGGAAACATTTAAATGTCTTGGAATGGCCTAGTCAAAGCCCAGACCTCAATCCAATTGAGAATCTGTGGTATGATTTAAAGATTGCTGTACACGGCAGAACCCATCCAACTTGAAGGAGCTGGAGCAGTTTTGCCTTGAAGAATGGGCAACAATCCTGGTGGCTGGATGTGCCAAGCTTATGGAGACATACCCCAAGAGACTTGCAGCTGTAATTGCTGCAAAAGCTGGCTCTACAAAGTATTGACTTTAGGGGGGTGAATAGTTATGCATGCTGAAGTTCTGTTTTTTTGTCTTATTTCTTGTTTGTTTCATAATAAAAAATATTTTGCATCTTCAAAGTGGTAGGCATGTTGTGTAAATCAAATGATACAAACCCCCAAAAAATCTATTTTAATTCCAGGTTGTAAGGCAACAAAATAGAAAAAATACCTTGCTGGGTGAATACTTCTGCAAGCCACTGTAATTGAAATTAAAAACCAAAGTCTATCAAAATTCCAGTCATTATAAAACATGTTATCCCCCTTTATCTTCAAAAATAGGACTTGGAAATATGGAAGTATAGATTAGCAAAATAGTTTTACCAGAGCATGACCCCAAAACTAAGGACTTATTAGCCAGCCCTACTGTGGTGTTTATGATTTTGTTGTCATGGAGGACTGATTGGTCTCATTGATTTGAGTCGAAAAATAAATGCTGCGCTCATGGAAGAGCACTACTGAAAAGTGCTATTTACATGTAAAAAATGAATGCCATATGCTGCATTTGCTATAGGCCTATTGTTTACCTTTTTGTTGGTGACACTTTGATATCTTGATAATATGCAGCTGTTTAAAAGGGCAGATCCACAGATTAAACAACAACAAAACGGCCGCAGCGCCTCTGTTTTGTTAACAAGCTGAGGGATGGGCCTGGAGAACTCTTTGATTAACAGACAGATCTATGGATGAAAGGACTGACCATCCATGAAATAAAAAGTATTGTTTTAACCATGTTATAAGGCTGTATAGTGTTTGTTTACATTGACAATGGTTTATAAACATTGGAGATAAACAAGCTTATATTTTGGGTTCTCATGGAGTGGGACAGGAACTAAGCTCATGAGGAACTTAAGTTATATTCTTCAAGAATCAATGGAGATATAAATTGTGTATATATATATATATATATATACACATACACATACATACATACATACATACATGCATACATACATACATACATACATATACATACATTACATTACATTTATAAGTCCAAAAATGGATGTAGGAACTACAGATTGCCCCTTTAAGTCTATCAAAATTGTGCACATTTGAACATGTGTCCATTATGACTATGGATTTTTTTTTGTTCAGCATGAATTAGATTGATCAATAAAAGCCCCACTTTTATTCCATAGACTGGGATCCACACTATGCAGCTGTTACAAAAACGCATTTTTCACTGACTGTCCACTGGTTTCCAAAACAATGATTGATAGGCAGAATAAACTTCTTGAATTCAACCATTATTGGGTTCAAATACACATTTAGATTTGTGAACAGCCATCCACAACAACCACAATCCGTAAGGCGCAAATAGCTAAATGAGAGAGCAGCGGTGTGATTCACATCAATGTGCTATGTAGATATCAATAATAAGTGATGTCCTTATCGCCGTAAACAACACCACTGCTGTCATCCTTACATCCAAGCGTTTATTCAAGTTGGGTAATCTTTGGATGCCGATAGAAATCGCACAATTGGAAGACATAGCTTGGACTGTAGCCTAAAAACGCCTTTTCCTGCTATTTTCCTGCGATCCATCAAAGACATTTGGTGTGTCGTCATAGTGGTCTCTGACTTGTGGTCAGACTCGCTCAGGTGGAACAAACTTAAACTTGTGCCTTTTTTCAATGCTGATTTGAATGTCATTGAGAAAACAGAGTGCCAAAGATTTGTTTGCGCAAACATCCTTTCTGAATTTAAAAGTAATCCTCGAAGTAATCATCTCGTTTTTAAAAAGTATCTGTAATCTGACTACAATATTTTTGCTGGTAACATAATGGATTACTGTTACTGTTTTTTTGTAATCCGTTACTCCCTATTCCTGGTTTCAGCTGTTTGAGAAAGCATGCAAGATTGAGTAATTGGCAAAAATGGGGAGAGTTTATTAACCAATGTCAAGTCCTAGGTGATGGAGATCAGATACACCCCCTTCCCCTGAAACACATACCTGTCCGCCATTGTGACCATTTCCCCAAGCATCTCTGTGCGTCAGACCTTTGAATATTTTGTGCCACCAGGGTCACAATAATATGCCCCCTCTCTGATTGTCCGAGTGTGACCCCCTCCCCATGGGTTACTGCAGCCAGTACTGCCACTACCTGGGTGGGGAATCCCCACTGGCTAAGTACAAGGTCGTCAAGGTTCTCATTAGCAGCTTTGAGAATTTCCTTGTATATTATGCTCTCCCATCAGGGGGCTCTAGCTTTGTAGGACCAACCCTGCCAGGCAGGCTCATAATCTTGAGGGCGCTGTGCTGCTCTAGTAGGTCTCCATCCACATTCCTCTTTCTGTTTTGGCTGCATATAGGCAACTGTACAGTAAGCCCATGAAACAGTCCCTCCATCAGTGCTCAGACTGTGCGCAATAGGCTGACAGAGGCTGGACTGAGGGCTTGTAGGCCTGTGGTAAGGCAGGTCCTCACCAGACATCACCGGCAACAACGTTGCCTCTATGGGCACAAACCCACCGTTGCTGGACCAGACAGGACTGGTAAAAAGTGCTCTTCACTGACGAGTCGCGGTTTTGTCTCACCAGGGGTGATGGTCGGATTCGTGTTTATCGTCGAAGAATGAGCGCTACACCGAGGCCTGTACTCTGGAGCGGGATCGATTTGGAGGTGGAGGATCCGTCATGGTCTGGGGCGGTGTGTCACAGCATCATCGGACTGAGCTTGTTGTCATTGCAGGCAATCAACGCTGTGCGTTACAGGGAAGACATCCTCCTCCCTCATGTGGTACCCTTCCTGCAGGCTCATCCTGACATGACCCTCCAGCATGACAATGCCACCAGCCATACTGCTCGTTCTGTGCGTGATGTCCTGCAAGACAGGAATGTCAGTGTTCTGCCATGGCCAGCGAAGAGCCCGGATCTCAATCCCATTGAGTATGTCTGGGACGTGTTGGATCGGAGGGTGAGGGCTAGGGCCATTCCCCCCAGAAATGTCCGGGAAGGTGCCTTGGTGGAAGAGTGGGGTAACATCTTACAGCAAGAACTGGCAAATCTGGTGCAGTCCATGAGGAGGAGATGCACTGCAGTACTTAATGCAGCTGGTGGCCACACCAGATACTGACTGTTACTTTTGACTTTGACTCCCCTTTGTTCAGGGACACATTATTCAATTTCTGTTAGTTACATGTCTGTGGAACTTGTTCAGTTTATGCCTCAGTTGTTTAATCCTATGTTCATACAAATATTTACACACGTTAAGTTTGCTGAAAATAAACGCAGTTGACAGTGAGGACGTTTCTTTTTTCCTGAGTTTATTTGGTGTTCCATTACTTGACTCTTCTATGAGAACTCATTTTTAGAATAGCCATTGAGTAGTCTGTGTCTCTGAACATTTGGTTGTCAATATACAGTTTATGAACTACGAGACCTATACGCTTCCCTTTTAATCTATTGTCCTTGAAGATTGCAGAACGGCGCAAAGATCTTCACCCAATCTCCCCCGTGAACTGATCAGTCATGCCTATTTTCGTGCCAGCGAGTATTTTACCTAGGTTTTTATCCCATTACTTTATCCTTAAAGAAAGCAACTTTGGAAACGATTGGGCGCTCATATACTCTTTCAGGAACTTCTCCTTCTTGAATACCAGTAAGCACTGGATTTTCTCTCATAGATCTAGTCTGCATGTCAAGTAACGCTTCTCTCAGAAAGATGTTCTCCTTTTTAAGTTCATTAACGTCCGTTTCTATCATATTGACTGTCCCTTTTAGCTTGTTTCCTTCCATCTCCATTGTCAGAGCTTTTTCGTCCATCATTTCGAGGCTCGACTTCAATCCTTTACAGACTAATTCAAGTATGCCCAGTTTGTCATTTATCGACTTGAACAGATCACTTTCCACCCTTACCAGTCCTGGTGGTGAAAAGCATAAATCGTCTGTTTCCGTTGAGGAGTTGCGTTTTCTTTTATTGATTGATTTTCCTTGTTTACTCTCCGTCATGTTTAAGTGTTACTTGTTTTCTTAATTTGTCGATACATTTCTCAAGCCTTATGATTTGTTTTGTTATCCAGACTGAATGTTATAACCCAAGAGTATATGAAGTGCTAATATAATAGTCTAACTTTTGAATATTACGTTTAAGGCAATCTGCACCGCTGTGTTCAGTCCGCCATCTTGGAATCTACGCGCGCAGGCTGTTGGAATCTACGCGCGCAGGCTGTTGGAATCTACGCGCGCAGGCTGTTGGAATCTACGCGCGCAGGCTAGATTTTTTTAAATTTGTTAATTAAAATGTACTAGTATAAAATAAAAATATTTCTTTGCATACAATACAGATCAACATTTGTATCATTTATTTTATTCAGTCTATTTTGCTCATCTTTATCAAGGGATTCAATAATTCCAGACCCCACTGTATATTACAGGACCTACACGTTTCATAAGTAGCAAGATACAATTTCAATGTTCCTGAAACAAATCAAATGATTGCACATCTCTAAGATGCACAATGTTCCTACATCATTAAATTACTGAACGAATGGACACACAAAGAGATGCATGTACAGTGTTTGCAATTTGTGCACGCACGCACACACTCACCAGGGGACAAGTACAAAAGAGTATGAAGTGTCAGTAGATCTAGCACATGCACAGGGAAAGTGAGAGATGGTGACACTGAGTAATGGCATTTGATTGGAAAGACCAAGAGCCGTGAGGTGTCCCAGAGGAGTTGAGCGGGCCATAATTAATAGCGACGTTGCACATGTAAGAAGGGATCACACGGCTTCAAAACGAGCCACTAAAATCAGACGTGGAGTGGCAAAGGAGGCTCTAGGACATAGGCTAGAAGCTAGCTGGAATAACCTGGGGCCTCTTAACAAAAGGTGTGTGTGCACAAAAAAAAAAGACTAAACCTTAGGTTTGCTATTTTCCCCGCAGAGGTTGGAATTGATCTATTTTGAATATGACAGGAAAGTGTACATATTTCCACAAACAGCACAGACCATGCGATACGCACAACTTCTAGCGGTTAAAGAATTGTAGTGCAAGCAAATATTGTTATTTTGGGTTAATGGTAGTCTAATAAAAATGCTAAAACATAGGCCTAATGATGAAACGGATGCATTTGCCGTGGGTAAGGAGATCGCATAGCAGCACGCAGAATGTTTATATAATTTTTATTATATAGGCCTAAACTATAATCATATTGCAGAATATGTCTCTCCTTTTCTGACATGACAGGTTTATTCGGCTACACAACAGATTAGGCTACCATAGGGCTGGGCGATATGGCCAAAATAGCATATATGGTATTTTTCAAAATTGACGGTACGACAGTATTTTATGTTTTTGATTAATAAAAGTTCTAAATTCCCTTTATCAGTAGTGCGTGGCCCTAGGGTGAGTCTTTCTCCATTCTGATTGTTTGATACTGTTCAATTAAACTTCAACCTAAAATAAATTACTGCATTTCCATCCATTTCTGCATTTCCTGCACTCATTTGAGATCATTTCCACACTGCCACGATACGTGCAAAAATACTAGGCCTTATTTTTAACCAAATGTTGCAATTGCGATTTAGATGAAAACACTTGGGTGAACTTTTGGAATCATGGAAATATAATGTTTATTATAATTCTGTAGTTAGAATATAAAGGATAGTGGGCACTTTGAATAGTGTTGTTTGACATGACAACGAATGAAAATGCCATGGACAAGTTATTGCGACAGGGTAGGAACCAAAGTGATGTTCAGTGTTTCCTAGGGGACCCTATAATCTTCGGCTACATTAAATCTTTATTCATATAGCCAACATATACATGCTTCGCCTAGTCCTATTTGATTTAGAAGATACTGTTGCACAAACAACATGCTGATTTAGGCCTCCACCAGTACTCAGTACTTTTATTAGCTAGTGATTAGCATTAGTGGCTAACACAATGTAGCTTAACTTGCTAAGAAAATACAAACTAGCTGTTTGCAGATGTAAGAAACACAAACTAATATTGTATTTATAGAACGCTTGTGGATTTATATTAAGATCAAAGTGGAAACAACATCGTTGTCATCAACATTGTTGCATGTGCTGCATTGACCATGCAGACTGAACGCAAGTGTCTCCTGGTCAAGCAACAACAAATGCGCTCCTTGAGTGACAGGGGGTGGGACTAGGTCTGTGTGGAAAGCGGCATGGAGAGAGCGGAGAGGGATGACTCAAGTAGCGGAGTAAACTATAAAAATGGACGTTACACACAGCGCATCACATTTAACAAACCGTTATAGAAGGTAAGGTAAAAACCCAAACCGGTCCGTGCATAAATACCGCTATATAGTAAAATACGGTATACCGCCCAGCCCTAGGCTAACCATTAAACCATCTCTCATTCAATAGTAAATAGACCGGTAGCCTATTTAAACATTATTTCACAGTATAGATAGTCTACAGTATTGCTGTGTGATAGGATTAGGAGCGGGACATCATAGCCTATTTCATTTCAGAGCCTATTCCAAGGCAGGAGATAGAAACACAATCATCTATTGATAAACAAAATATTGAACAACTTCTCATCTCTTGCATAGTATGGGCTGTAGCATTTACTTTTAAATTGTTTGATTGTCTGTTCAATCTTACAGAATGCGCTGCCAGTGTAGGCTTGGCCCTAAACTATGTGCTCTCTGTCACCTGGAGCTGCATGGCAAATGGCCAGGAAAACAGAAAAGACAATGATTTAAGGGCCAGTAGTAACTTGGTAATGTGTACAGGGTGAACTCTACCTATTATTGTCTTTAGGAATTCTGCCTTATCTGCAATGGTTTCATCCCCCACACAAGCCTTTGGATGCTGTGACATCCTGTGGAGATTGTGCCTGGGTGATCAGGTTAATGTGACTTGGTATCGTTTGAATGGGCAATGGCGGTTGGTTTTGGTTTGAAAGAGTCACACATTCAAATAGGGCTGGGCGGTATACTGTATTTTACTATATACACCGGTATTGAAGCATGGATCGGTTAGAGTTGACTTTATTTGTCACATTCGCCGAATACAACAAGTGTAGACCTTACCGTGAAATGCATACTTACAAGCCCTTAACCAACAGTGTAGTTCAAGAAGTTAAGAAAATATTGACCAAATATAAAATTTAACTACGCAAGTCAGTTAAGAACAAATTCTTATTTACAATGACTGCCTAGGAACAGTGGGTTAATTGCATTGTTCAGGGGCAGAACGACAGATTTTTAACTTGTCAGCTTGGGGATTCGATCTAACAACCTTTCGGTTACTGGACCAACGCTCTAACCACTAGGCTACCTGCCACCCCTAATAATAAACAGCGAGTAGCAGCTGTATACAAAACAAAATGGGGGGGAGTCAATGTAATAGTCCGGTGGCCATTTGATTAATTGTTCAGCAGTCTTATAGCTTGGGGGTAGAAGCTATTAAGGAGCCTTTTGGTCCAAGACTTGGCGCTTCGGTACAGCTTGCAGTGCAGTAGCAGAGAAAACAGTCTATGACTTGGGTGACTGGAATCTCTGACAATTTTATGGGCTTTCCTCTGACACCGCCTAATATATAGGTTCTAGATTGCAGGAAGCTTGGCCCCAGGGATGTACTGGGCCGTACACACTACCCTCTGTAGCGCCTTACGGTCAGATGCCGAGCAGTTGCCATACCAGGCGGTGATGCAACAGGTCAGGATGCTCTCAATGGTGCAGCTGTAGAACTTTTTGAGGATCTGGGGACCCATGCCAAATCTTTTCAGTCTCCTGAGGGGGAAAAGGTTTTGTCGTGCCCTCTTCATGACTGCCTTGGTGTGTTTGGACCATGATAGTTTGTTGGTGATGTGGACACCAAGGAACTTGAAACTCTCGACTCGTTCCACTACAACCCCATTGATGTTAATGGGGGCCTGTTCGGCCCGCCTTTTCTTGTAGTCCACGATCAGCTCATTTGTCTTGCTCACATTGAGGGAGAAGTTGTCCTGGCACCACACTGCCAGTTCTCTGACCTCCTCCCTATAGGCTGTCTCATTGTTGTCGGTGATCAGGCCTACCACTGTTGTGTCGTCAGCAAACTTAATGATGGTGTTGGAGTCGTGCTTGGCCACAAAGTCATGGGCGAACAGGGAATACAGGAGGGGACTAAGTACACACCCCTGATGGGCCCCAGTGTTGAGGATCAGCGTGGCAGACGTGTTGTTGCCTACCCTTACCACCTGGGGGCGGCCCGTCAGGAAGTTCAGGATCCAGTTGCAGAGGGAGGTGTTTAGTCCCAGGGTCCTTAGCTTAGTGAGGAGCTTTGAGGGCACTATGGTGTTGAACGCTGAGCTGTAGTCAATGAATAGCATTCTCACATCGGTGTTCCTTTAGTCGAGGTGGAAAAGGGCAGTGTGGAGTGCGATTGAGAATGCGTCATCTGTGGATCTGTTGGGTCGGTATGCGAATTGGAGTGGGTCTAAGGTATCTGGGAGGATGCTGTTGATGTGAGCAATGACCAACCTTTCAAAGCACTTCATGGTTACTGACGTGAGTGCTACGGGGCGGTAATCCTTTAGGCAGGTTACCTTCGGTTCCTTGGGCACAGGGACTACGGTGGTCTGCTTGAAACATGTAGTTATTACAGACTCGGACAGGGAGAGGTTGAAAATGTCAGTGAAGACACTTGCCAGTTGGTCCGCGCATGTTTGAGTACACGTCCTGGTAATCCACCTGGCCCTGCGGCTTTGTGAATGTTGACCTGTTTAAAGGTCTTGCTCACATCGGCTACCGAGAGCATTATCACACAGTCATCCAGAACAGCTGGTGCTCTCGTGCATGCTTCTGGTGCTCTTGTGCTCTAAATGCCTTTTATGCTCGCTTCGAGGCACGCAACACTGAAAACTATTACTATTGCTTTGAAGCGAGCATTAAAATACATTTTGCTCATCTGGTAGGGTCGCGTCAATATTGCAGCTTGTGTCTGGGTATCCCTTTGTAGTCCGTAATAGTTTTCAAGCCCTGCCACATCCGACGAGCGTCAGAGCCGTTGTAATAGGATTCAATCTTAATCCTGTATTGATGCTTTGCTTGTTTGATGGTTCGTCTGAGGGCATAGCGGGATTTCTTATTAGGTGTCTGGATTAGTGTCCTGCTCCTTGAAAGTAGCAGCTCTAGCCTTTAGCTCGATGCAGATGTTGCCTGTAATCCATGGCTTCTGGTTGGGATATGTACGTATGGTCACTATGGGACGATGTTGTCGATGCACTTATTGATGAAGCCGATGACTGAGGTGGTATACTCCTCAATGCCAATGGATGAATCCCGGAACATATTCCAGTCTGTGCTAGCAAAACAGTCCAGTAGCGTAGCATCTGTGTCATCTGACCACTTCCGTATTGAGCGAGTCACTGGTACTTCCTGCTTTAGTTTTTTCTTGTAAGCAGGAATCAGGAGGATAGAATTATGGTCAGATTTGCCAAATGGAGGGTGGGGGAGAGCTTTGTATGCATCTCTGTGTGTGGAGTAAAGGTGGTCTAGAGTTTATTTCCTCTTGTTGCACATGTGACATGCTGGTAAAAATTTGGTCAAACTGATTTAAGTTTGCCTGCATTAAAGTTCCCAGCCACTAGGAGCGCCGCTTCTGGGTGAGCATTTTCTTGTTTGCTTATGGCCTTACAGAGTTGGTTGTGTGCAGCCTTAGCGCCAGCATCGGTCTGTGGTGGTAAATAGATGACTACAAATAATATAGATGAGAACTCTTGATAGATAGTGTGGTCTACAGCTTATCATAAGGTATTCTACCTCAGGTAAGCAATACCTCAAGGCTTCTTTAATATTAGACATCGGGCACCAGCTGTTATTGACAAAAAGACACACACCCCCACCATCGTCTTACCAGCGTCTCTGTTCTGCCGGTGCATTGAAAATCCCTCCAGTTCTATATTATCCTTGTCGTCATTCAGCCACTTCTCGGTGAAACATAGGATAATGGTAGGATAATTGTAGTTCATAAATTACATTTTCCAATTATTGCATGTTAGCAAGTAGAATTGATGGAAGTGGGAGTTTACTCGCTCGCCTTCGGATTCTCAAAAGGCAGCCCGATCTGCGTCCTCTTTTCTTCACGCAAATGACGTGGATCTGGGCCTGTTCCCGGGAGACCAGTATATCTTTCTCGTCGGACTTCGTGATGAGTAATCCCAGTTCTGATGTTCAGAAGTTATTTTCAGTCATAAGAGACGGTAGCAGCAACATTATGTACAAAATAAGTTAAAAAATAAGTTAAACAATGCAACAACAAAAAAATATAGCACAATTGGCTACAGGCATGTAAAACGGTCACCCATCCTCTTCAGAGCCATCTTAACATCCATTCAAAGTTTGGTTTGATAAATGTGATAGGCAACTCTGTTTAATATCCGTTTTTATAGATTACTCTGTTTTCTAGATGAGTAGTCTTTCTCTATTCTCCTGCTGCATGCCGCCGCTTCCCACACCAAGCCACAAGCCCTGCCCCCGGTCACTCAAGGAGAGAGCACGAGTCAAATACTTTCTTGCCATTCACTCTGCAGTCTGCATGGTCAGATAGATGCAACAAGATGTTGGTGACATACTGCTTTCCACAAGCATTCTATAATTACGTTATCAGTTTGTGTATCTTAATGTCTGTAAACTACGGTCTGCTAGTTTATCGTTTCTTAGCAAGTTGGTCTAAAATAAATCTTGTTCGCCACTAATGCTAATCGTTAGTACATTTAGCAAGCTAGCCAGCTAACAAAGAGTCAGAGCATACGTAGATAGCTTTCCTGATCTTAGTCAGCTAAACGCATAAAACTTGATAAACATGGTCTAACTATAATATCAAATGGAGTCAGATTTATCAAATGTAGATTGTTCAATATTATTTAGCACTACACCAGTGTTTGGCATGCTATATGCTACATGCATTTGTTGTTTGAAAAAAGGTCAATGCTTATTAAAACATTCTAATATTAAATAATTCTGACCACACCTCTATAGAAATGTGATCAAATGTGCCATTGTGCTTTCTTTTAGAAACTGTCATGGCCCAGTTCCAACATTACCAAGTGAAATAATTCAGCAAATGAGGGTGTTTTTGTTAACAAACAAGGTGAATTGGAGGGCGTTTTACAGGCATGTTGTAACGCTCTTTCACGAGCGCACAAATGTAGTATGGCACTGATTTGTCAATGAAAACATGAGTGTATGTTGAGTGCAACAGTACGATAAATCTTAATTTGTTGAGCATACAAATCCTAGAATCTCCACATACACCAGAATTTAATCACAGTTTAGTCATTTAATCATAGTTAATAAATGAGGCCCCAGGATTCTATTACGCCCCAAAGCTAGTGCAGACAGAATGTGTTCACCCTTTGGTTTGTTGGTCTGTATGTGGAGGTTGTTGGTCCTCCGAGTCTGAAATGTTGTGGTGGTGACTACAAAATACATTTTAGTCATACTGCTTTTGCATGTAAAGAGAGCCATCTACAATGCTTGAAGACATTTTTCAAAATTGTTTGTGTTACAGCCTCAATTTTAAATGGATTAAATTGAGATTGTGTCACTGGCCTATACACACACAATACCCCATAATGTCAAAGTGTAATTATATTTTTTGACAATTGTACAAATTAATAAATAATTAAAAGCTGAAATGTCTTGAGTCAATAAGTATTCAACCCCTTTGTTATGGCAAGCCTAAGTAAGTTCAGGAGTAAAAATGCGCTTAACAAGTTGCATGGACTCACTCTGTGTGCAATAATAATGTTTAACAGGATTTTTTTTATGGCTACCTCATCTCTGTATCCCACACATACTGTAAGGTCCCTCAGTCAAGCCGTGAATTCCAAACACAGATTCAACCACAAAGACCACGGAGGTTTTACAATGCCTCAAAGAAGGGCACCTATTGGTAGATGGGTAAAAATAAAACAAGAAGACGTTAAATATCCGTTTGAGCATGGTGAAGTTATTAATTATACTTTGGATGGTGTATCACTTTCACGCAGTCTCTGCAAAGATACAGGCGTCCTTCCCAACTCAGTTCCCGGAGAGGAAGGAAACTGCTCAGGGATTTCACCATGTGGCCAATGGTGATTTTAAAAAACAGTTCCAGAGTTTAATGGTTGTGATATGGGAAAACTGATGATGGATCAACAACATTGTAGTTACTCCTTAATACTAACCTAAATGACAGAGTGAAAAGATGGAAGCCTGTATAGAATGAAAATATTACAAAATATGCATCCTGTTTTTACAACAAGGCACTAAAGTAATACTGCAAAAAATGTGGCAAAGAAATTAACATTTGTCCTGAATACAAAGCGTTATGTTAAGGGCAAATCCAACACATCACTGAGTACCACTCTTCATACTTTCAAGCATGGTGCTGGCTGCATCATGTTATGAGTATTATTGTCATTGGCAAGGACTAGGGAGGTTTTTGTTGTTGTTGATAAAATGAAACAGAATAGAGCTAAGCACAGCCAAAATCTTAGAAGAAAACCTGGTTCTGCTTTCCAACGCTGGGAGACAAATTCACTTTTCAGCAGGGCCATAACCTAAAACACAAGGCCAAATCTACACTGGAGTTGCTTAACAAGATGCCATTGAATGTTCCTGAGTGGCCTACTATGAAAATATTTCTCAAGACTTGACAATGGCTGTCTAGCAGTGATCAACAAATCAACTTGACAGAGCTTGAATAATTTTTGTGGAAAATATTGTACAATCCAAGCGTGCCAAGATCTTAGAGACTTACCCAGAAAGACTCACAGCTGTAATCACCGCCAAAGGTGCTTCTATAAAGTATTGACTCAGGGGTGTAAATACTTGTGTAAATGAGATATTTCTGTATTTAATTTTCAATAAATTAGCAAAAGATGCTAAAAACATGTTTTCACTTTGTCATTATGGGGTAGCGTATGTAGATAGGTGAGGGAAAAGTATCTATTTAATCCGTTTTGAATTCAGGCTGTAACACAACAATATGTGCAATAAGTCAAGGGGTGTGAATACTTCAAGGCATTATAAATGTGTGAAAATTAATTTGCAATGCGGTTAGCCCTGGCTGGGAGAACAGATTGTCCCGGGCTTGTGGCTGTTTAAAACCCTGCTGTTTGTTGCAGTTTCCATCGGCCTTGCGAGCTGTGCTGCCTGGAATTGCTAGACTACCAGCATTAGCCTACGTTTCTACCATCATGCCACCAAGGTTAAAGAAGATTGGCGTAATGGAGAGGACAGCGTTTAATGATCACAGGTGGGTAATCCTTTTTTTTAAATCAACAAAAATGTGTCTCAAAGCAATTGTTACCGAAACAGTAAAATAGCTTCAAGAGCTTTGTCCAAATACTGGTGACTCACCTAACAAAAGAATGGACGATCTGACCAGAGAGGTCCAATAACTTTAGAACAGTTTGCATTTCTCCTAGGGAGAAGTGGATGTCCTGGAAGAGACATGCAGCAAGATTACAACAAACTAAGTCGACGTGAGGTGACATCAGCACTGTCTGTGAATTATTATTTACAGATGACTGGGAAAGCACACTATCTAGAGCAGGGGTGGGAAACTCCAGTCCTCGAGGGCCTGATTGTTGTCACGCCTTCTCCATCCCTAGCAAACAGCTAATAAATCAAATTGGATTCTAACTGAAGATCATGATTAGGTGATTATTGGAGTCAGGTGTGTTAGCTGGAGCTGGGGAAAAGCTGGGGCAAAACTGTGACACCAGTCAGGCCCTCGAGGACTGGAATTGCCCACCCTTGATCTAGAGGAAGGAGGAATAACATTGAGGAGTCTCCACATGAGACCTGGACAGAGTCTGAGGGAAAAAAGTGTGAAAAATGATCACCGAAAAGCTGCAGATGGATCAAAGGAAGATTGAGGTGGAGCCACGCCCACAGGGCAGGAAAACCTGGAACCGGCCCAGGTGACAGACCCAGGGCAATACTGGTCAAGTTCCTAAGGTTCAAGAACAAGATGGCAGTTCTGGAGCGAGCCAAGAACTTGAGAGGAATCAACATCTTCTTCAACGAGGACTTCTCTAAAGCTGTGCGCCATGAAAGCTGCCAGAGAGAGCGAGGGGACATTTCTTACATCCACTATGACAAGCTCATTGTTCAGCCTCCCTCCCAAAAGCCTGGGACGAGTGAGAGAGCCAGGCTTCCAGGTCAGTAGCGTCAGCCCCACATCACACACATACACTAACAAGTGCCTGATTAACTGACTCTTACCTAAACAATGTTTCTTTCCCATATTATGTCTATCGCCGATCAGCTACCCAGGAAAGACCTAAGAATAGCCCATATTAATATATGAAGGCTTAGAAATAAGGTTAATGAAATATTCTTGCTAACATTGGATAGCATTAATATACTGTCCATCTCTGAAACTCACATAGATAATTCCTTTGATGATACAACGATATACCATCTACAGATGGTTGCTGTATATGTTCAGAACCATATTCCTGTAAAGCTTAGAGAGGATCTCGTGTCAAATGTTGTGGTTCTAAAGCCTCTTCTTTTGGGGTGCTGCTATAGGCCACCAAAGCACCAACAGTCAGTATTTTAATAGCGTGTGCAAAATGCTTGATAGTGTGTGTGTGACGTTAACAGAGAGGTCCTGAACATTGACTGGTTAGCAACTAGCTGTCCTCTCAAGAGGAAGCTTCTAACTGACTAATGCCTCTAATATGACCCAAAGTTATCACTCAACCAACTTAAGTGCATACCAATAGTGTTGAATCTGTGACATCCACTCGTATTTGATCATATCTTCACTCATGCTGCAGAGCTTTGCTCCGAAGCAATGTTTGTTTCCATAGGCTGTAAGTGACCATAACATAGCGGCCATGGCAAGGAAAGTCAAAGAACCAAAAGGTTGGGCCTAAAGTATTTTATAAGAGAACATACAGCATTTGTTTTCTCAGGACTCTTTTGTTGAAGATGTGAACAATGCATGTTGGTCTGAAGTGAATCCAGATGCAACATGGGAGGTTTTTGTAAAATGATGTTTCCCAAATTGTTGATAAGCATGCAGCTGTTAATTAAGAAATTAACTGTGAGAACTATAAAAGCCCTCTGGATTGATGACAAATTGAATCATTTTATGGTTCAAAAGAAACTATGCAAAAGAGGTGGCAAACAAGTCAGGTTGCTTAGCTGATTGGTTGACATACTGTGAATTGAGAAATTGTGGGATTAAACTTGAAGAAATCGTATAACCAAACCAAGCTGAATGACAGAATGGAAAAAGACTTGAGTACCTTAAATGACATCACGGGCAGCCAACTCAATTTATCTCCATCGTTCATTGTTCCTTTCTGTATTGCCAATCATTTCAATGGCTATTTCACTAGTAAAGTAGAAAAACAGAAGGGAAATTACCACTTAACAGTGAACCATCGTATTTTTGTATAAAAGATCTAATAATACTGTTTTGAATTTGGTCAAGTTAGTATTTACAGCTCTCCCACACTACTGTTATCCATCAATAATGATAAGCCATCAAGTATAGACAACCTTGATGGGGAAACTATGGAGAATGGTAGCAGACTGTATTGCCACCCCTACTTGCTAAATCTTTAACCAAAACCTAAAGGAGTGCGTCCACAGGCGTGAAAGGAAGCTAAAGTAACTCCACTACCTAAAAAAATTGTAAAGCACACTTTGCTAGCTCTTACAGCCACCCAATCAGTTTGCTGCTTGTTCTTAGTAAATTGATGGAGATAATTGGGTTTGACCAAATACAATGCAATTGTATAAGTTAACAAGTGACTTTGAGCATGCATATAGATAAGGGCATTGGTTAAAATAAAATAAATAAACGGATAATAAGATGATAGTTGGAGCTGTATTGTTAGATTTCAGTGCAGCCTTTGATGTGATTTATCAAAATTGTTATTGAAGAAACTCACTTGCTTTCCAACCATGCCATCACATGTTTGGAGAGATATTTATCCAATAGAACCCAGACAGTGTTCTTCCATGGAAGGTTCTCTAACATCAGATACGTACAGTGCGATGTCCCTCTGAGCTGTTGCCTTGGGCTGTTACTCGTCTCTATTTTTACAAACGGTTTGTCACTGCTTACATGAAGCTAGAATGACTATGTATGAGGATGATTCCATACTCTACATGTCAGCATCCAAAGCAAGTCACTGAAATTCTAAATAAAAGGAGTTACAGTCAGTATCAGAATGGGTGATAAATAATAAACTGGTCTTAAATACATCTAAAACTAAAAAAAGTATTGTGTTTGGTTCAAACCATTCTCTAAGACCTAAACCTCAATTTCTACTTCTGCATAAAAGGTGTGACCATTGAACAAGTTGGGGAAGCTGAACTCCTAAAAGTAACACTGGATGGTCAGTTATCATGGTCAAGTCATATTGACAAAGTTGTTGTGAAGATGTGGAGAGGTATGCATGTTATAAAAATATGTTTTGCGCTTTGACACAAAAATCAACTGTACAAGTTGTTCAGGCTCTGGTCCTGTCCCATCTTGATTACTGTCCGGTAAAATGCTCACATGCAACAAAGAAAGACCTAACAAAGCTGCAGCCGGCTCAAAGCAGAGCAGCACGCCTTTCCCTTAACTGCACATCCAGAACTAACATCAACAACATGCATGCCAGTCTTTCCTGGTTGAGGGTTGACGAGAGATTAACCACTTCCTTTTAGTTTTCATGATAAATATTACTGCCATTAAAATTCCATATTGGTCTGCTTAATCAAATAACATTCAGCCCAGACACCCATACATACCCCACAAGACATGCCACCAGGGGTCTCTTCACAGTCCCCAAGTCCAATTCACGGCAACGCACAGTATTATACAGAGCCGTGATCTTACGGAACTCCCTTCAATCTCCCAATTACTCAAGCAAAATGAAAACATTAAACATCAACAACACACGTCATTTTTGGTTTGTATTGTTTGTATAAATGTTGTTTTGTATATCGTAGTTTACATTTGTGTTACTGTCCTTGTCTATCAGTGTCTCAGTGTTTTGTTACTTGTCATGATTTGCGTTTCTTGTGGACCCCAGGAAAAAAAGCTGATGCTTCTACAAAAGCTAATGGGGATCCAAATAAACAAATAAAATGCTGGAGTGCTTGTCTCTTTGAATCACCCTCATGGTCCCATCTCCATGCCCTACGAGGTACAGTATTGTCAGCACCAGGGTATGCGTTGGCTCTTTACGGTCCTGTGGTTGCTGTTTTCGGGTGCTATGTGACATTAGTTCCCCCTCATTATCCCAGTTATCCATACAGGAGATGGACACTGAAATGCAGTGGGAGAGAAGCAAGGCTATATATGACGCAACACTGAGTAGAAAATATGCTGCAGCAATGAGCATCATATGTGTGCGACAGTGAGTAAATAACAACAACAAAAAGCGTTCCTCTCTCTCCCTCTCTCAGCCGGAAACAAAGTCATTTGGTGGCTGACGATCAAACATATAGTACCTGCAGTAAGGCGAGTGTGAGCGACGGGCTCATGAATAATTATCTGGCGGTGCACGGCCACCTGTTATAGGGCTCTGCTAGGACACACAGAGAACCTGTGACGTGACCCAATGACATTAGGATGACTGTGGGTGAGGAGATCTCTGCCTCTCACCACACCCCATGCACTAAGGGAGCAGAGCAAAGTGATACTGTGGTCTCACTGCACACACTCTACACCAGTCAACCTTGGCCATGATGAGGAAAGTCAAGATGCTGGCAGGATGAGATCATCAGGTCCCGTTTTGCCCTCCCTGGGGCCTCAGGGTCGGGCGATATGGTCTAAAAATCTTATCTTGATTATTTCACATTTATCGGCGATTCACGATGTATAGCATACCAGTGAAAAGTTTGGACACAGCTACTCATTCAAGGGTTTTTCTTTATTTTTACTATTTTCTACATTGTAGAATAATAGTAAAGACATCAAAACTATGAAATAACATATGTTGTAACCCAAAAAAAAGTGCTAAATCAAAATATATTTTATATTTGAGATTCTGTGTAAAGCTGTCATCAAGGCAAAGGGTGGCTACTTTGAAGAATCTCAAATATATTTTGATTTGTTTAACACTTTTTTGGTTACTACATGATTCCATATTGTTACATCTGCGCCTGTCACACCCTCTACTACTCATCCTTTGTCTCCCTAACTTGCCGCCACTCCCCCAGTGCTCGCTCCCTCTTTCTCTGTGTGTGTGTGTGAGATTGCAGATCCTCACCCGCTGCAACCTGTTCCATAATCAAGACCTCAACAAATACTCAGCCCTGCCATTTCCATGCTGCCAGATCGTGACCTCTGCTCAGTCAGTCTGCGTTTTTAGCTGTTTGTTCCTGCATGGATCCTGTTTTCATGTTGTGCCTGTTTTCCCTTGCCTGACACTGTTTTCCTTTCCGCTACAGTTCTGTCCCCTCTCACTCTGGTCCCTGTCTCCAGTCCCACGTCTCGTCTGTCCTGCTACTCTGTCCTGGACCCCCCACTCTACTGCTTCCTTGGATTCCTCTCCGGACCTGCTTACCCAGCCCCAACTCCCCTCGCTCCAGCCACAGCACCTGGCTCCCTGCAACCCGCCTGAGCTTTCCCTGGCCTGCACCCCATCTTCACCCTGTTTTTCAATAAATACCTTGGTTACCCGCTCTTGGGTTCACCTTCTCCACTCCTTGTAACACATGTGTTATTTCATAGTTTTAAAGTCGTCACTATTATTCTACAATGTAGAAAATAGTTTTTAAAAAAATAGTAAAAAAAATGGAATGAGTAGGTGTGTCCAAACTTTTTACTGGTACTTTATATACACTACCGGTCAAAAGATTTAGAACACGTACTCATTCAAGGGTTTTTCTTTATTTTTACTATATTTCAAGTTTAGTAAACATTATACAGCGGCTGGGTCTAATCCTAAATGCTGATTAGTTAAAACCGCATTCCAGCCGGTGTCTATTGCACAAGTTACCACCGGCCCAGCCAGACAATTTATAAACTTGATTTCGACTATAAAAAGCATTAAACATTATCTCACATTTCTTTTAGACTAACATTTCGTTTTCAACAGTGGAGATTTGTAAAAACCTTGCTGTCTGTCTCTCCGACATTGGCAACATTGTTTCAATATTCAAATTCCATCCCCAGCTGTCCCATAGTAATGAACGTGTCAGGAGTCAGGACGAGACAGACAGGCAGCGTTTCTCAGCCATTCGAAATCATGAATCACCTGGCATCATTTTTATGGATATATACAAAGAAAGTCACACCCTGATCTGTTCCACCTGTCCTTGTGATTGTCTTCACCCCCTTCAGGTCTTGCTTATTTTCCCTGGTGTATTTATCCCTGTGTTTCCTGTCTCTCTGTGCCAGTTCGTCTTGTATGTTCAAGTCAACCAGTGTGTTTTCCCGTACTCCTGCTTTTATTCTCTTTTTGCTAGTCCTCCGGTTTTGACCCTTGCCTGTTTTCTGGACTCCATACCCGCCTGCCTGACCATTCTGCCTGCCCTGACCTCGAGCCTGTCTGCCACTCTGTACCTCCTGGACTCTAATCTGGTTTTGACATTTTGCCTGTCCACGACCACTCTCTTGCCTACCCCTTTTGGATTGATTAATAAATATCAAAAGACTCAAACCATCTGTCTGCATCTGGGTCTCGCTTTGTGTCCTTATAGTCTTTCCAGCTTCAGTTTGAAGTGGTTGTGTTGTTAGGTAGCTCCTCTGAACAACAGTGTCCTGAGGAGAGAGCACATTTTCTATTCCAGGCGGAATCACACCTCATCAGCTCATTATTATGGATGTATCCAAATAAATGTCTCAAGAAAACAGCTTCAACAAAAATAAAATGTTTTTATTCCAGCTGCACTGTTTGACGTGACTAAGTTACCCGTAGTTAGTTAGCTAGCTAGCTAGCAAGCAAGCATGGGATAAGAATGTTGCGAGCCAGTATGGCTATGGAACATTTAGAACAAATGACTGGGTTGCGTCCATAGATGCAGAACAAAAAGATTGAATGACTGAGTCGCGTCTCTGCCAATCGAATCGATAGAACGAATGACCAGCCGGCCTGGGTAGCAACCCTAGATTTTGTGTCTTGCGGAGGGATTAAATAGTATACATAAATTAATCAAAATGTTTTTTTAATGAAAATGTCAATCATTATTTGAATATGTTGGTAACCCATTGTATAAAAGTGATAATGCCCTCGACGCCGGTGTTTGGAGGATATATTGGCACGGTTTGCAGGCCTGAGACGAACACCCGTGCCAATATATCCTCCAAACACCAGCTTCTACGGCAATATCACGTAATTATATATTTGCTAGCTAAAAAAGGTAGAACAGTTGAATTGTTATAAACACACACTTCTGTCTGTTTTAACAGCATGCTAGCCTGTCCACTTTGTTCAAATGTTGAAACCAACACGACAAGGACCCTAAGCATACAGCCAAGACAACGCAGAAGTGGCTTCGGGACAAGTCTCTGAATGTCCTTGAGTCGCCCAGCCAGAGCCCGGACTTGAACCCGATCGAACATCTCTGGAGAGATCTGAAAATAGCTGTGCAGCGACGCTCCCCATCCAACCTGACAGAGCTTGAGAGCATCTGCAGAGAAGAGTGGGAGAAACTCCCCAAATACAGGTGTGCCAAGCTTGTAGCGTCATACCCAAGAAGACTCGAGGCTGTAATCGCTGCCAAATGTGCTTCAATAAAGTACTGAGTAAAGTGTCTGAATACTTATGTAAATATGATACGTTTTTATTTAGAATAAATGTGCAAACATTTCTAAAAACCTGTTTTTGCTTTGTCATTATGGGGTATAGTGTGTAGATTGATGAGGGGAAAAAAAATAAAAACTTAATCCATTTTAGAATAAGGCTGTAACTTAACAAAATGTGGAAAAAGTCAAGGTGTCTGAATAGTTTACGAATGAAATGTATAATGACTCAATTCTTGTAGCAGGCATTATAGAAAATTAACACAGGTCTCAAAGAGTCTCGCAAGCACAAGCCCACGTGCTAGTGAGTAGCTAGCTAATCTTTATATTCAAGTTTAGCAAAAATGATATGTATTTGCTAGCTAACAAGGTAGATCAGTTTAATTGTTATGAACACAACCCTTCTGTCCGTCTCCAACTGTTATAACAGCATGCTAGCCTGTCCACTTTGTTCAGATGTTGAAATCAACTCGCCTTATTTCTCAGAATGAGAGCGAGTTGCCAATTCCTTATTTAATAGCGTATTATGCTCATTGCACATTTATAAAACACAGACTAGACAGCTAGTACAACATAGTACAACAGTCTTTGGCTAAATTGCTGTTAGTGGTACCGCAATGCCGTGCGCGACAAACTGAGCATGCATTTTCCAGAATCAATGTTAATTGATACCGCCGTTTTAGTAGCGTCTGCTCTGAGCACAATTTGAGGAGTTGAGACATAAAAAGGATATCATTAGAAAAAGGTTAACTTCTCCTCTGTTACAATAAAATAATGTCTCGAATGTGTTTCGATGTCCATATGACTGATGTCAGAGAGGAAAAAGGTATCTCTCATCTGTTGTTGTGTGGCAGGGGGGAGGGGCTTGGGGTGTGTGTATAAATGGGTGCACACAGCCTACAGTCATTGCTCACAGCATAGAAGGCTCGAAGGAGACGAGGACAAAAAGACAATGTTGTCGTCTTTTTGATGCGTGCACCCTTCTTCCTCTCTGACAAGCGGGTTTCAACACGCTATTTGCATTTGAGGTTTAGTCCAACAGAATCGGTCATATGGACATCGAAACACATAAGATGTCCTTCGAGCGTTCTATGCTGTGCACAATGAATGTAGGTGTGCACCCATTTACACACGCCCCAAGTGTCTTGGAAAGTATTCAGACCCCTTGATTTTTTTCAATTTTGTTACGTTGCAGCCTTATTCTAAAGTGGATCAAATTGTTTTCCCCCCCTCAATCTACACACTATACTCCATAATGACAAAGCAAATAAAGGTTATATCGGAAATATCACATTTACATAAGTATTCAGAGCCTTTACTCAGTACTTTCTTGAAGCACCTTTGGCACCGATTACAACCTCGAGTCTTCTCAGGTATGATGCTACAAGTTTGGCACATCTGTATTTGGGGAGTTTCTCCCATTCTTATCTGCAGATTCTCTCAAGCTCTGTCAGGTTGGATGGGCTCTGGCTGGGTCACTCAAGGACATTGAAACTTGTCCCAAACCACTTCTGCGTTGTCTTGGCTGTGTGCTTGGAGTCATTGTCCTGTTGAAAGGTGAACCTTCGTCCCAGTCTGAGGTCCTGAGCAGGTTTCATCAAGGATCTCTGTACTTACTCCGTTCATCTTTCACTCGGTCCTGACTAGTGTCCCAGTCCCTGCCGCTGAAAAACATCCCCACAGCATGATGCTGCCACCACCAAGCTTCACCGTAGGGATGGTGCCAGGTTTCCTCCAGACGTGACGCTTGGCATTCAGGCCAAAGAGTTCAATCTTGGTTTCATCAGACCAGAGGGTCTTGTTTCTCCTGGTCTGAGTCCTTTAGGGGCCTTTTGGAAAACTCAAAGCGGGCTGTCATTTGCCTTTTACTGAAGAGTGGCTTCGATCTGGTCACTCTACCATAAAGGCTTGATTTCTGGAGTGCTGCAGAGATGGTTGTCCTTCTGGAAGGTTCTCCAATCTCCACAGAGGAACTCTGGAGCTCTGTCAGAGTGACCATTGAGTTCTTGGTCACCTCTCAGACCAAGGCCCTTCTCCCCTGATTGCTCAGTTTGGCTGGGCGGCCAGCTCTAGGAAGAGTCTTTGTGGTTCCAAACTTCTTCCATTTAAGAATGATGGAGGCCACAGTGTTCTTGGGGACCTTAAATGCTGCAGAAATGTTTTGGTACCCTTCCCTAGATCTGTGCCTCGACACAATCCTGTCTCGGAGCTCTACGGACAATTCCTTCAACCTCATGGCTTGGTTTTTGCTCTGACCTGCACTGTCAACTGTGAGACCTTATATAGAAAGGTGTGTGCCTTTCCAAATCATGTCCAATCAATTGAATTTACCACAGGTGGACTCCAAACAAGTTGTAGAAACATCTCAAGGTTGATCAATGGAAACAGGATGCTCCCGAGCTCAATTTCGATTCTCATAGCAAAGAGTCTGAATACTTATGTAAATAAGGCATTTCTGTATATATTTTGTTCATACATTTTGGAATACGGCTGTAACGTAACAATATGTTGAAAAAGTCAAGGGGTCTGAATACTTTCCGAATGCACTGTATATACACCCTTGATTATTCTGATACAGGCATTTGGAATAATCGCACAAAAACACACATTTGAATTAATCAAATTCATTCGATATATCGCCCAGCCCTACCTCATCGTGCCAAACTGGCCAGCTGACAAGCCAAAGACTTGGATATGAGGCCCACACTGCATTTAAACATTTGGGTGTTATAGTTTGGGGCATTTCCACGTAAAAAGCCCAATGAGCAGTAACATAGTTCATAGGAGCACATCAGATTTGGTGTCAAACGAAAGCTAGGAGTCTACTTTTTTTTTTACATTAAGGCATAAATACATTTTCCAACCATTTTCCATCATAACATTTTTAAATAAGCAAAAGCTTTGATTTCTGGCCAACCAGATGGAAAATGGATCTTAGAAAAGAAAACCTTTTCAAAACAGGTATTAGAAATACATCAAAACACAATAACGTTGAAGACCCCTGACAACTAAATCAACATTTATATTTAGTATAAGTTTAAGAAATGCGTTTAAGAAATACTACCTAGTGTCTTGCATTTTCTAATTTCTCTCCCTCATGAGGGGGATAATGAAAGTTCACAAAAGTAACAGGTAAAAGGTAGATTAACCTTAGAGAGTAAATCATAAACCAATTGGTTAAGTAATTCAAACGTGTCATTCTTTTACCAAATCGGTAACAGAATGACAAAAAAACAAACAATGACAGCGACTGAATTGGCTACAATGGGAAATCAATGTAGTCACAAACCACAGTTAGGTCACCTACTACTGTCCAACCTTCCACTGACTTATGTTGAGCTAAATGTTTTCTTTCTCTTTCTGTCGCGTGGTGGTGAAAGCAAAGTGTGATAACAGTCTGGACAACCCCTCCCTCTCTCTCTCTCTCCCTCTCCCCCTCTCTCCAGTTAAAGTCACCTCTCCCGTCTCTTACTACCCATGAGCCCCCTCTTTATCCATTTACTGTAACCAGCCCTCTCACCCACTGAACACCAACGGACATCGAAATGTAGTTGAAATTTGGTCAGTCCAAATGTTTCACAAGTTTGGACAGTACAGTATGGTAGAGCACAATAGAGTACAGTATAATTTACTGTCTTGTACTGTACTATACTGTATTGAATTGTGCTTTGCAATTCCGGTGCTGTACTGTGATGTCCAAACTTTTGATTGGCATCTTTTTAACGTAAAACATCGGAGTCTCAGCGCCATTCTGTTATTGCGGAATTGCCCATACACACCACGTATTCGCTCATCTGTAGATGAATACAGGAACGATCGATAGATGTTAACCTAGAACTTGTTCACACAAGCCCATTTAAAAAATACAGAAGAAGTGTCTAAGTGACAGTTAATAAAAATACTGAAAACCAACTTGACCCAATTTCAATTCATCTCATTAGCATATAATAGGGATAAATCTAGTCCAACCGGAATGGGAATAACTCTCGCTGTGGGTATTAATGACCACGACCATCTACTGTTCACATTCTGACGGACACCACTATACTGCATCTGACAGTGAGAGGAGAGGAGAGAAGCAGAGGCCTGGGCTGAGAGAGCGAGCGAGAGAGCGAGAGCTTGGCATCAGCTACAGTCCAGTCCATACATCAGCCAGCCTATTGCTTATTGGCAGGATATGTCCTCTGTCATGGTGGGGGAGCCCCCAGGGTTGAACAGAGCAATTCTTTCTCAATGGGAAAACAGTGTTGTACTAGAAACAATCATGTCTATGGTACGTTAGGACAAATGAATCATGTGTTGTATCAAACCAAATGCTCCAGATTCTGTTGACTACAGCATGGGCTCTGGTTCAGCGGGAGCATTTACATCAGTCCCAGTTCACAACATACAGTATACCAGGGGTGAACTGTACAGTATACAGAATGACACCAGTCACTGTCATCCCCACATAGTGTACAGTCCCCCCCGTATGCTGTACAGCTCATCCCCCCGTATGCTGTACTGCTCACCCCCCCCGTATGCTGTACAGCTCATCCCCCCGTATGCTGTACAACTCATCCCCCCCATGCTGTACAGCTCACCCCCTGTATGCTGTACAGCTCACCCCCCCATGCTGTACAGCTCATCCCCCGTATGCTGTACAGCTCATCCCCCCCGCATGCTGTACAGCTCACCCCCCCCCCCCAGATTCTGTTGACTACAGCATGGGCTCTGGTTCAGCGGGAGCATTTACAACAGTCCCAGTTCACAACATACAGTATACCTGGGGTGAACTGTACAGTATACAGAATGACACCAGTCACTGTCATCCCCACATAGTGTACAGTCCCCCCCGTATGCTGTACAGCTCATCCCCCCCGCATGCTGTACAGCTCATCCCCCCCGCATGCTATACAGCTCACCCCCCCCATATGCTGTACTGCTCACCCCCCCCCGTATGCTGTACAGCTCATCCCCCCGTATGCTGTACAGCTCATCCCCCTGTATGCTGTACAGCTCACCCCCTGTATGCTGTACAGCTCACCCCCCCCCGCATGCTGTACAGCTCATCCCCCGTATGCTGTACAGCTCATCCCCCCCGCATGCTGTACAGCTCACCCCCCCCCGTATGCTGTACAGCTCATCCCCCCCGCATGCTGTACAGCTCACCCCCCCCCCCGTATGCTGTACAGCTCATCCCCCCCGCATGCTGTACAGCTCACCCCCCCCGTATGCTGTACAGCTCATCCCCCCCGTATGCTGTACAGCTCATCCCCCCCGCATGCTGTACAGCTCACCCCCCCCCGTATGCTGTACAGCTCATCCCCCCCGCATGTTGTACAGCTCACCCCCCCCCCCGTATGCTGTACAGCTCATCCCCCGTATGCTGTACAGCTCATCCCCCCCGCATGCTGTACAGCTCACCCCCCCCGTATGCTGTACAGCTCACCCCCCCATATGCTGTACAGCTCATCCCCCCCGTATGCTGTACTGCTCACCCCCCCGTATGCTGTAATGCTCACCCCCCCCCGTATGCTGTACAGCTCATCCCCCCCGTATGCTGTACAGCTCACCTCATCCCCCCCCCCACCGTATGCTGTACAGCTCACCTCATCCCCTCCCGTATGCTGTACAGCTCACCTCATCCCCTCCCGTATGCTGTACAGCTCACCTCATCCCCCCCGTATGCTGTACAGCTCACCTCATCCCCCCCGTATGCTGTACAGCTCATCCCCCCCGTATGCTGTACAGCTCATCCCCCCCATGCTGTACAGCTCACCCCCCCCGCATGCTGTACAGCTCACCCCCCCCCGTATGCTGTACAGCTCATCCCCCCCGTATGCTGTACTGCTCACCCCCCCCCCCGTATGCTGTACAGCTCACCCCCCCCCCGTATGCTGTACAGCTCATCCCCCCGTATGCTGTACAGCTCACCTCATCTCCCCCCCACCGTATGCTGTACAGCTCACCTCATCTCCCCCCCACCGTATGCTGTACAGCTCACCTCATCCCCCCCGTATGCTGTACAGCTCACCTCATCCCCCCCGTATGCTGTACAGCTCATCCCCCCCGTATGCTGTACAGCTCATCCCCCCCCCCGTATGCTGTACAGCTCATCCCCCCCGCATGCTGTACAGCTCACCCCCCCCCCCCCGTATGCTATACAGCTCACCCCCCCCGTATGCTGTACAGCTCATCCCCCCCATGCTGTACAGCTCACCCCCCCGTATGCTGTACAGCTCATCCCCCCCGTATGCTGTACAGCTCACCTCATTCCCCCCCCCCCCGTATGCTGTACAGCTCACCTCATCCTCCCCGTATGCTGTACAGCTCATCCCCCCCGTATGCTGTACAGCTCATCCCCCCCGTATGCTGTACAGCTCATCCCCCCCCCCGTATGCTGTACAGCTCATCCCCCCCCCCCCCCCGTATGCTGTACAGCTCATCCCCCCCCTCCCGTATGCTGTACAGCTCATCCCCCCCCCCGTATGCTGTACAGCTCACCCCCCCCCTCCCGTATGCTGTACAGCTCACCCCCCCCGTATGCTGTACAGCTCACCC
This sequence comes from Salmo salar, assembly GCF_965601325.2. Classification (NCBI taxonomy): domain Eukaryota; kingdom Metazoa; phylum Chordata; class Actinopteri; order Salmoniformes; family Salmonidae; genus Salmo; species Salmo salar. The sequence continues at coordinate 45,043,969 of NC_138294.1, forward strand.
CCCCGTATGCTGTACAGCTCACCCCCCCGTATGCTGTACAGCTCACCTCATCCCCCCCGTATGCTGTACTGCTCACTCCCCCCGTATGCTGTACAGCTCACCTCATCCCCCCCCCCCCGTATGCTGTACAGCTCACCTCATCCCCCCGTATGCTGTACAGCTCACCCCCCCTCCCCCGTATGCTGTACAGCTCATCCCCCCCCCCCGTATGCTGTACAGCTCACCTCATCCCGTATGCTGTACTGCTCACTCCCCCCGTATGCTGTACTGCTCACTCCCCCCGTATGCTGTACTGCTCACTCCCCCCGTATGCTGTACAGCTCACTCCCCGCGTATGCTGTACAGCTCACCCCTGTGTATGCTGTACAGCTCACCCCTGTATAGTTCACACTGTATAGGAATGATGAACATCTAATCATCATTACTTTTTTTTTAAAAACAGACGTGAATTCCAATTGGTGTCTACCCACACAGCAGCGTCTACCCACACAGCAGCGTTTACCCACACAGCAGCGTCTACCCACACAGCAGCGTCTACCCACACAGCAGCGTCTAACAACACAGCAGCATACAGTAGTAGCCCATCCTCCAGTGAATGGAAGGACACCCCAGTGAGAGGCTGATGAGTCCATTATTCATGGTTCTGACTGGCCTTGCAGTAGCCCTAGATAACTGTGGGGAGGTGTTAGGAGTTCAATGGGACAATATTGCCCCTGGAGGAGTGCTAAGCCAATTTAAGGGAAATTTCACGGTAAATGTATGCCAAACAAAAAAAACATTTGATTTCAAAGTTTAATTAATCATACAACTATATGCACAAAGACTACTTAACAATTTCCACTAACATTTTCCAAAAACAATATCTGCTCCAAATTAAGATTCCAAGAGGTCTGCAGAAAGAATGGAGTGTCAGCTATGATATGACACCTTGACTTAAAATATATATATATATATTTTGTTTATTAAACTACAGTAAGTGAAGTGGATTTACACCTGGTAACAGAATTGAGGTAACAGAATTGCATCATGGGTCCCTGATCTGTACTATACAGAAATGCATAATTATGGTTCTGAATGTCATTTCACAAGGTTGGACATCACAGCGCAGTACAATAGAGCACTGTACAGTACAGCCCAGCAGAGTATCAGCACAGTGCAGTAGAGCAGTGGTTTTCAACCGGTATGCAGCGGCACAAACTCTCAGGTGTGCCGCATAACTTTTCCTAATCTTGATGTTTTCGGGGATTTCTTTTTTTAACACTCCCTTATAAAAACGTGACCTATGGAATGTGTTGATATTAGGGGTCATTACTTCAACATTTTGTTTTGATATATATCCGATACTTGCTACGATCAGTAAATGTTTCCTACGACCCCTTTTCCATCTGTTTACCCAGAAATCAACGTTTTTACTTACTGTACGCCTAATTTTGAAGATGGGGGGGGGGAAGGGTCGGAAAATGTTGGTGCTCATGGGTCCTTTTTGATGGAAATGCCTCCTTCGCTGAGTAGTCGTCTAACTGATCTGGAGTGTGTGTGTGAAGCCTGAAGTGTTCAGGGAGAGTTAAGTTAACTGGAGTGGTTTCTACAGATCGCTGATGCACTGCGGGGGGGGGGTGGGGGGGGGGGGGGGGGGGGGGCACATTAGTAGATCATGCTGTTACTGTAAGTCCGCCATACCACACCGCTGTGAGTTTGATTACAAAGACGATCCTTACACCAAATGATCTGTTTACCTTTCTAACAGGTGTTTAACCCTTCATGGCAAACGCTTCTTCCATACTGCAGTGTGAAAATCCGGCAGAGTGAAGTACACTTCTGGAATGTGGCACAAAAATCACACACTAATTCACATCCCACTGATTCCAAATCACATCCATTGTAAAAAAAAGACACAGTAGCTTCCTCTCTCTGCCTCCGTCGAGTCTCCGAATATGATTTCGCTTACCTTTCCCATTTTGCCCTGTACAGTCGTTCGTAAACGATCCCGTTGTCCATTCCACCCAGTGTCTGATAATAACCGTGTTGTGGTTGGGGAGGGAATCATCAGCATGCACTGTGGGAGGTTAGCTCCCCTCCTGCTGGCTCATCTTGTCTGCCATATTGTGTTGGGGACCCACAGGCAGCTCAGAGGGTTTGTGGGAACATGAACTCTCTGCCTTCCCCACTGAGACCAAATGGCTCTCTGCTGAGGGTGGCTCAGTGCCGCTGTGCATCACCACCCTCTGCAGCTCCACATGGGCCAGACACTCGTACTAGAAGAGCTCCGTCTGCTTTCAAACGACAAACTACACTGCTATGCTCTTTGATTCGCGCACAGAACATTATGGGTGTCTGATCCCCAGATGATGCAGCCCTCATTCAACATGGAAAAACATAATTAAAGATTCAAGCTGGGAATGGGTGTGGGCTAGAGAAGGTTAACGCCAGCGGAGGCTGCCGAGGGAAGGTCGGCTCATTCAAACGGCTGGAACTGAGCTAATGCAATCAAACACGTGGAAACCACGCGTTTGATGTTGTTGATACCTTTCCAGAGGATTCCCCTCCAGTCATTACCCCGCGCCCCTCCTCCCCAATTAAAGGTGCCACCAACCTCCTGTGGTTAACAGATCTGTGAGGTAAGTCATTACTGCCTTCAAAAAAAACGTAATGTAGGCTAGGACTATCCATATTATACGCAACTGGTGTCGTGGGGCCAGTTGTGGAACAGAGAAGAAGATTAGGCTTTGACTGATAACAAGCCTACTGCAGAGCCTGGCTGGAGGAAAGCTTTTGTTTGCATCTATTCAGGTTTTCGCTTCGAATCAATAGTGAAGCAACAATACACGTCAAGTTCCTAGCCTCTCGGCTAGAGACATTACCGCTCCCAAAGAAAAATCACTCAGCCCTCTGACACGTACGTGCAACTGACACTTAGGCCCAGTGACGGCCACACACAATACCTTTCACTGGGGCAACTGTGTTTCAATGTAGGACACAATAGCATAACACGAGCAGCGCATCTTCGATTTAAACCATGCAAGTCAACCCGCCTTGGTGTCGCCCCTGTGTTTTAAAAAAAAGGGTATCGAGCGCCTTTTAAAAAGGAAAATGCTCACTGACCATTGAAAGAGTCGTAATGAAACAATCAATTTTTTGAAAACGACACCATACGGTAAAATGATATGTTGAGGAATATATTTAAAAAGTGATTATGGTAAATGATGGAGGGATCCGGGAGATAAGAAGAGATTGTCCCATCGTTTCTCTCTACCCCTGGAATGTCACCATCCATCAGCGGCAGGAAGTGATATTTCCTGGAACAGCTCGACAGGCTATCCTTAGGCTGGCCATAGACCAGGGCCATGATTTATGATCCTAACAACCCCATAAAACTCAAAGGCCCAAGGGAGAGAGAGAAAAAAAATACATCCTCTGGCAACCCCCATGTGGCCAATTATGGTTGCAAATGAATAAATCCCAGTATGGCCTTCACTTTCAATTGACACTCTTGTGTGGCCCTCATTGCTCATCTCCACACAACCTTCTCACCTCCGGTTGTCCTGACTTCCATCCAACCTGCCAGGGGTGGCATCACACCCTGCCTACGCTTCTCCTGTCATCTCTGGCTGTTCATCATGTCCTCCAGATGGGAAGCTTTTCATTTGTGGACAACGTCTATGCTCTGCTACTCAATAGCAATAAATTCCCAGCAACCATTTGCTAAACACGAATACAGAGATGGGAGCCACAGAACAGACTGGCAGAATTGGTTCAAAAAAGAGGAGAACTAACACATCTATTGCCCATTTTCTCCTTCCATTTCAAATACAGTTTAATATGCACGGCACCGTATGAATGAATGAATAGCCAGTGAATACACATGTGTATGGTCTCAGTTGGCCACGCACAACGGACTCCGACTCAGTGAGAAGCTCTCGGTGGGTACACACAGTCGTGTGCTCATTCTCTATGGGATTTTTTAATGGTGCTTTGGGTGAGAGGACACTACCAGAGGAAGCGGAGTAGACAGAAACGTAACGTGTAAAGAGGAGAAGTGGGTGGCTGCATGTCGTTGAGGACTCAGCCCTCCTCTCGCTGTCTGCTCAACCTTGGAATCGGCTAGCTGTTATGGCATAATACTCGAAATAATGGCTTGTGATGTTGGAGTTGAATTGATACCAGCAATTCCTTTCAGTGTGAATAATAATCTGCACATTAAACGTTAAGGATCAGTTTGAAATCTGCACGGCCCTAGGACCAAGCCGGGCCACTTTTAACACAAACACCCGATGACAATCTTCTGACGCCCTATTCTGGAGGGAAACAGACCAATTGATAGTGTCTTTTGGCTGGAGTTGACATTATGAAAAGAGATGGCTTCCTTTGAAGGGGAAAGTCAGTGCACTCGACAAACTCTGAAGACAGTGACTAGGACTCGGAGGCCTACTTACCAGGTATTGGAGTCCTGGTTAAAGACAGATTCCACAGACAAAACCATATGTCTACATGGCATATTTCTACAGAGAATGTAGCTTTAATATCTCTTCACATCTATCTCCACATATTCGGACATTCCCCTCGAGAATATAGTTCCATGTTCTCTTTCCTTGTGAAGAAACAAGACATGCATATACTACCATCTGCAGATTTGATTCAAATAGCCAGTGAAGAATTCCATAGCATCAACTGTGAAAAACGCCTCTGCGTGTTCATGCAAGCTTATCAAAGTAACGATCAATCCACGAGCAAGCCCACCGCCCACACGTTTTACCTTACCCTCTCTTATATCAACCCCAACTTAACATTGATACAGACGCTAGCAAACGTAAATCAGGCCTTAGACCATTTACAACCTTTCAAACAATAAATCACACACACAGAACACTCAATCAACAGAATACTTCAAAATCAACTATCCAAATGAAGAAAACATCTCAAAAGAAAATAATCCAATTTAAATTTCTAAAAATCAGAATAGCCGATAACTTTCTCATATTCCTAACGAATGCTTACTCATGTACTGCGGGCTTAGAGATACATCTAGACCTTCCACCGTAATGGACTCACACTCCTCCCGTTTTAAGAATGTTGAGGAAGAGCTGCTCCCTCCCTGACGCGTCAACACTACAGACTTGTATTTAACAGTCACAGTCATCTGGAACTATGGTGCACAGGAAGAGCACAGCACAGCCATACATGGGTAAGGAGAGACAAGAGGGCAGTGGTGATAAGAGATGATCTGTTCCTCTCTACTGCCGATGCTGCGAACTCTCACCATATGCGAGCCAGGCGAGATTTGCATTGTTAAGGAGGTCTGCAGTCTGCATATGTTAAATGAGTAAACACTGGGCATGTCTGTTCAAAGCAATGGCCAGGACGAGACAGGAGATCCAGGTGCAAACAGCCAAAACAACACTGGCCTTCTGAATCAGTTAGCATCCCAATCACGTGACTCCAACCAATGCTCTCCTTCCTCTCCTGGCATTATCACTCTCATACCATAACAGTTTTCCTGCCTGCTACAATACGGCTCCTAGTCGGTGTCCCAGGACACACAATGTAACCTTCAGCTACTTCAATAAAGTCACCGTGTTCACAAATCAGGTCACAGTTACCACTAGCTACCAGATCATCTCCATACCCCTTGGGCTATAGGTGTAGGGCTGTGTACAAACTAGGGGTGACATTTTGACAGGAGAAAAAAAAAGAAAAAAAAGAAAAAAGAATGACCATAGTATTTCAAATACTCGTCACAGCACTTAATTCAAATGAGTTACACAGTAGGCCCTACTGCAGCTTGTGATACCGTTGCATGCTTCGCAAGTTACACACACAATAAGTGTTCTTGGTATCATTTACACATTTTTGCATTCTCAAAATGAGGCCCTTGGTCCAACATGGTATCTGTGTAAACACGACAGGCACTGGGTGGACTGACATAACGTGTCTCGGGAGAATACTGAAGTGTGAAGTTTAAATTTAGAAACTAGACTTGGCACTGCATTAAAAAAAAAACACCAGATGCCAATTCTTCGAGGAGCCGGTAAACAGGTCCTGTAAACAGACAGATTGTTTATTTATGTTAAATGCATCTGTGAACGTCACGATTCAATTAATACATCAAGAGAATTGGTTTGTTTTTCCACATGGGTACAATTTGTACAGGATGTTTAAAAAAAAAAAAAAAGATTACGCTGCTATGAAATTATTATTATTTTTCATCAAGTGCCACATAGATGTGCAATAAGATGTTTGTCGCTTAACTGTTTTGTGGCAGAAGATAAAGAAACCAGGGTTTGCACATTAGTCTGTGTACATGTCTACGCATATTTAAGAAGGAGTACATGATATATATATATATAAATATACATACATACATACATACATACATACATACATACATACATACATACATACATATACTTTTGTATGTGGACACCTCTTGAAATTAGTGGATTTGGCTATTTCAGCCACACCCGTTGCTGACATGTGTATAAAATCGAGCACACAGCCAATCTCCATTGAATCTCCATTGAAAACATTGGCAGTAGAATTTTCGCGAAATGTAATGTAATCCATAGAATGGTGTATGATAGTTCAGACTTGCAAAGGCTGCCAGCGATGGATTTGTTATTATAAATGTTTATACTGGTCATAAACAGTGGGGTAGTCTTTTGAACATTTCATTGAGCAAAAGTATTAAGGAAATAAAAGCCCGTCTATAAAAAGCACCGGTTGTGTTCAGTGATTGAAGCAAATAAACGCCTGGGCTATTAATTGTAGTTTTACGGTATTACCATTTTTGATTTGGCAAATTTTTCAATATAATATACCTCGGGCTACGTTCCAGAGTGGGATCAGAATTACGATCTGGTTCTTTGAATTTGACCTGTGAAAGCCTAACACTAAGTTCGTATTTCATAACTTCGCTAGTCCTGTTGGCAATAGAGCAAGCTTTCAAATGATGCCCACCTGACCCAGATTGCGATTTATAAAATGGGCTGGATTTGGATTGTGTAAACAACAACTGTGATGGCGGGGATGCAGGGCTGTGTTCCATAGAAAACAACAAGAGTGCTTTCTCTAGTTCCTCAATGGCACAGCTAGCAGAGCTCATATAATCCCATTATGTGCATACTTTGGAGAGGTGTGTGGCAACCAGTTAGTGCGGAACTGGTGCGTTCAGTCGCTCTTTAAAAGGATTCCTAGGTGTAATAAACGTATGCGATAAACATGCCAACTTTGATCAATCGTTATGCTTTTAGATACAAAATGGCAAATATGGCAACAATCCCACCCCCAAAGGACCATCCTAGTGATTACATTGAGAAAATCCCCCAAATATATATATATTTTCCTGGTTTCATGAGGAATCACTCAGAATGTAATACAGGGAGAACCAAGAATACAATGACTCACCAAGGGGAATTAAACCACCGACAAACAAACCAGGCTAGGCATAACCAAGCCCAGTAGTTGGCCTTTTATGTGGAAGAAAGAAAACACTGGTTCAAATCCCCGAGCCGGCAATGTGGAAAAAAATCTACAGTTCTGCCCTTGAGCAAGGCAGTTAACACACAACATCATCTTCTCCCCGATTCTCAATAACAATATTGTCAGTCTGGCCCTAAAACAGAATGGTCATTTTCAATGCAATGATATGGCCTTTGATTTTATTTCACCTTTATTTAACCAGGTAGGCTAGTTGAGAACAAGTTCTCATTTGCAACTGCAACCTGGCAAACCACCCTTAATGTGATTCATGTTCACACACAGGTAAAGATAGGTCAAAGCCCCTTTAGGGAATAACTCAAGAGAAACTTCAAATGTGTGAACAAAGGTTTACAAAGAGTACTATAGCACATCTTGCAGTTTTGCAAAATAACTCATCTTTCTTACTCACACACTGAAACATAGGTGGTAGAGCAAATAATGACAATTACTGTCAAAACACATACTCATCACAAAAGAAAATAGCTATGATTTGCAGGTATCAGAGATCAATGCAGTAGTTCTCTCAGTGAAACGCAACCAAAATTGCACAGCTCTCAAATTGCCACTTCAGCACCGAATTCAGGATATGCTAATTGCCCAACTACATGAACAAGCATTCTGAAAAGGAATTGTTTGGAAATACATTCCGTGGTGTTTTTCCACAACAAGATTTTTTGAATTGCAGAGATATCCTTAAAAGCATCCTCCAACATGTCACACAAAAGACCATTATGAACTACAGTGAAGTGTCATTTCATCCTCTAAAACATGTAACACAAAGCGGCACCATGTCTAGCTCCTAGAAGCAGAATAAGTCAAATCAATCAATGATTTTGCTACTGTGTTTTTTAATGACTCCGTCATTTTTCATGCTCATTGAGTCACTGTGTTGTACTGTCACGGTTGTCGTAGGATGAAGGAGCGGACCGAAGCGCAGCGTGTGCATCGTTCCACATGTTCTTTATTAAAACTGTGAAACTATGCAAAACATACAAATAAACTGAATGATCAAAACAACAAACCGTAACGAAGAGTTACAACATACACTTACTCTAAAAACAATCTTCCACAAACCCAGGTGGGGAAAAAAACTACTTAAGTATGATCTCCAATTAGAGACAACGATGACCAGCTGCCTCTAATTGGAGATCATCCCAAAAAAGCCCAACAGAAATAGAAATACAAAAACTAGAACATAACATAGAAAATCTAAACTAGAAAGAAAAAAACTGTCACGCCCTGACCTACTCTACCATAGAAAATAACAGCTTTCTATGGTCAGGACGTGACATATACAGTGAGCTCCAAAAGTATATGGACAGTGAATTTTTGTTGAAGTTGTTTTGGCTCACTTTGGATTTAAAATGATACAATGACTATGAGGGTAAAGTAAGAAAGTTAGATACACAAATATCATACCCCCAAAATAATTCTAACCTCCCCTGTTATTGTTATAGTGAGAGGTTATCATATCTTGGGGGTATGGTATTTGTGCGTCTAACTTTCTCACTCATCATTATTCACGGTTCATTCAGGACTATCCATAAACATAGTACAGTAGCATCCACATTAATGTAGAAGTGTTTAGAAACATATTCTATTCTTATTTACAATAAAAGTGACTCCAAAATGGCACAATACATTATTTACCATTCATTTCTATTGAAATAATCTGAAACACGACCAAAACAAACAGCAAATGCATCCAACAAATTTGTAGTCACAAGCTTGATGTAGTGACTGCGTGCTATGAACACGGGACCAAATACTAAAAACTCGACTACTTTAGTACACATTCAGTTGAAGTCAAAGTTTACATACACCTTAGCCAAATACATTTCAACTCAGTTTTTCACAATTCCTGACATTTAATCCTAGTAGAAATAACCTGTTTAGGTCAGTTAGGATCACCACTTTATTTTAAGAATGTGAGATGTCAGAATAATAGTAGAGAAAAGGACTTATTTCATCTTTTATTTCTTTCATCACATTCCCAGTGGGTCAGAAGTTACCATACACTCAATTAGTATATGGTAGCATTGCCTTTAAAATTGTTGAATTGGGTCAAACGTTTCAGGTAGCCTTCCATAAGCTTCCCACAATAAGTTGGGTGAATTTTGGCCCATTCCTCTTGACAGTGCTGGCGTAACCGAGTCAGGTTTGTTGGCCTCCATGCTTGCAAACGCTTTTTCAGTTCTGCCCACACATTTTCTAAAGGATTAAGGTCAGGGCTTTGTGATGGCCACTCCAATACCTTGACTTTGTTGTCCTTAAGCCATTTTGCCACAACTTTAGAAATATGCTTGGGGTCATTGTCCATTTGGAAGACCCATTTGCGACCAAGCTTTAAATTCCTGACTGATGTCTGGAGATGTTGCTTCAATATATCAACAACATTGTCCATCCTCATGATGCCATCTATTTTGTGAAGAGCACCAGTCCCTCCTGCAGCAAAGCACCCCCACAACATGATGCTGCCACCCCCGTGCTTCACGATTGGGATGGTGTTCTTCAGCTTGCAAGCATCCCTCTTTTTCCTCCAAACATAACGATGGTCATTATGGCCAAACAGTTCTATTTTTGTTTTATCAGACCAGAGGACATTTCTCCAAAAAGTACGATCTTTGTCCCCATGTGCAGTTGGAAACCGTAGTCTGGCTTTTTCTGGCAGTTTTGGAGCAGTGGCTTCTTGGCTGATTTCTTTTGATTTTACCATGATGTCAAGCAAAGAGGCACTGAGTTTGAAGGTAGGCCTTGAAATACATCCACAGGTACACCTCCAATTGTCTCAAATTATGTCAATTAACCTATCAGAAGCTTCTAAAGCCATTACATCGTTTTCTGGAATTTTACAAGCTGTTTAAAGGCACAGTCAACTCAGTGTATGTAAACTTCTGACCCACTGGAATTGTGATACATTTCTAGGTGAAACAATCTGTCTGTAAACAATTGTTGGAAAAATTACTTGTGTCATGCACAAACTATATGTCCTAACCGACTTGCCAAAACTATAGTTCGTTAACAAGATATTTGTGGAGTGGTTGAAAAACGAGTTTTAATGACTCCAACATAAGTGTATGTAAACTTCCGACTTCAGCTGTAAATAAATTTAAACCAGTATTTCTGGTCCCCTAAAATGGAGGGACTATGTACAAAAAGTGCTATCATTTCTAAACAGTTCACCTGATATGGATCAAAATAACCTCAAATTAAAGCTGACAGTCTGCACTTTGACCTCATAGTCATTGTATCATTACAAATCCAAAGTGCTGGAGTACAGAGCCAAAACAACAACAAAATGTGTCACTGTCCCAACACTTTTAGAGCGCACTGTAGTTTCACAAGCAAACATCTCTCTCTCACTATTCCTAATGAGAAGTTGGCCTGGGACAGTGTGGGATGTTATCAAGCCTCCAGACAAAGGGGGAGAGAACAGGCAGCAGGGGCAAATAACCCTCATCCCCTCACACATCCCCTCCTCAGAGCTCTGTACCAAAACAGCTGGGGTGAGCCTGGGGCTACGACATCTTAGCCAGGATCTGAGAGCCTCACATGGGATCAATGAGCGTTGACATCGATGTGCTATGGAGGATCTACATATAGGCAGGAAAACACTCGAGACAAGCTGCTATAGAAGAGGCAGCCTAAGGCGAGGGCACTAGCATTTTTTTGCAATGCGGCATAGGGATGAAATTCTCTGTGCGTATACTATACCAAATCAGCATGAGTCGCTCTCCCAGGAGGAAAGCCTGCAGAGACAGACAGTGTGAATTGAAATAAATGAGTGTGCTTCAGTGTTTACCAGCACAGGCCCTGCTCACGAGTCAGTGGGCCATCCGAGTGTGACAGGTGTGGTGCCTGGGCCCAGCACAGAGCGGTGTGATGGATGGACACCCAGACAGCTGCTAAACATCTCTAGATCTACATGTTGCCTGAGGCGTCGCTCACTGACCGATTGCACCCACGTAAATCTCAGGTCTGGTCAATGTGACACGATTAGCAAGAGGCACTGGGGAAGAAACAGCAGATTGATCTTTTTTTTTTCCATCTTACCTTGTTTTTGTAATAGGTGAATCCTTTCTCTGCCTCCTTTTCCTTTAATCATGTCCTTCTCCTACAGACCCATTTCCCTCCTGCCTTCAGGCAGATGAGTAGGAGTCTTTATTGAATAATGGCTGTGTTTGCCTTGGCTTTAATACATATGATCCCCAGCGTGACCGTCCCTAACAACAGAGTACTGATGGATCCTTTAATGTGCTTTACAGCAGTGGGCCAACATTGGTGCCTTTCTGTTGAGGTTGCCATTTGTTTCCATGGACTACGGTGTACCTGCATAATGTATTATCCTGACAGGCTGATATCCTGTTTTATATCTCTAAGGGCATGGACTACTACACTGGGCACATTTTGTTTAACAGCACAGTTGGAGTATTCTGCCCTCCTGTCGGTCACACAGTAACAGTGATGTATCAGCGGAAATACTGACAGATGCAATGCAATGTTACACTTCCAAGTGTTGGAGCTTAACCGAGATAGTGTGTTCTTAGAGGGCAAAGCTGTCCTAAGTTCACACAGTATCACTATTGTCTATTCTTCCTCCGACTATTACGTTTCATTATCAGCCTATGACACAACTCACGGTGACGCTTGACGCACAATAACCATGCAATAAACAAACATGCGTGAGTTTACCACAACGCCTGGGCTAAATCCATGTACAAACTCACGCAGGAGTTTGCCGTCTAAACTTCCTGAAAGAAGAAGCATCTTGCAGTACTCACTGCGTCGGCTTATGAATTGTTACTGGTCGAGACAAACCGTCTCAATACAACAGGTGTTATAACTAGCATATCTTTAATCTAATTTAAACATAAGCAACTCCCAGAGAGCCACAGACTCTCACGTCCAATGTGTTGCCACATCCTGAGAAGCACTAGCTTTGACGACAATGAATCAGACCGGCCTCTCTATTCTCCAGCTCTCTCTCTATTCTCCAGCTCTCTCTCTATTCTCCAGCTCTCTCTCTATTCTCCAACCTATGTCCCGCCTATGTGGCATCTTAGCAGCCCCTCAGGATCCGCAATGACTGGCAGGTATTTTGGGCTGTAATTTCCTGTTTCTAATAGGAACCAATCAGATACTCCGCATCATTCACCTCTATTAACGCAGCTTGTTTTGTTCAGTCATCTCCAATTTCCACTCCTGGATTGTAACATTATCCTTCTGGATACAAATACAATCAACCTTAAGTGGTTCCTCAAGAAAATAGCGCAGTGACCCACATGGGATTTTAACCAATAGTGTTTTGTTGGTGACAAGGCGCCCCGGACTCTGCACTGCTCCCTTCAACATAACGCATTGTATTTCCTTGTGCACTGGGGACTTACGGAATTTAGCAACTCAGTCCAGTTAGTAGCAAAGTTCAACAGAGCCAAACTCCCAGAATGAAATAAATAAAGCAGGGGTCCCTGAAGGTGTAGAGAGAAACAAATATCTCAACAGTGACCTTTTTTCCTCTTCATCATCCAGGGAAGCGATCCCCGTTTGGCTGCATGTGCAGCTGGCATGCGGCTGAGTCACGCATCAGGCCTGATTAAAAGCAGCAGTCCTCTCCGGGCAAGCCCCATTTCTTTTGCAGGGCCAGGAGTGCAGCGGGCCAGGGCCACTATGCTCAGTCTGTGGACACGACCTTGGTGGGGCATGATGGCGCGAGAGACCCAAGCCAGGGCACCACAGCGTCTATAACCCCATCAACACAACAACACAAACCGCACGCATGTCATCTCCAATAGGGCTCATCATTATCTCGAGCCCTACACCTTGTCCCCCTCCCCTATTGCATATTGACTGATATTCTTTGACTGAAATATTTATTGTCGAGAATCAAAATCTACCTACTAACCAAATATTGCTGCATCACAGTTGATTTTCTAGAGCCGTCAGAAAAATTATATCAAGAATACACATTCTGAAAACGGGTGTATATCGGATACCAGAGTCGTTTTAGAGATAACAATCATTTCTAAAACTCTCCTAAAATATTTCTTATACAAAAATCCCTCTACGGCAACAGTCCAACACTCAGTTTCCCTTATTATACATACAGCAGAAACCATTAGTCAGATGAAGGCTGTGATCAAATCAGCTCTACAGCATAACAGCTCTGGCATTATGAAGCAGCCATGTTCCTTAAGACAACAGATGGTACAGTGTTCAATGCAGTAACATCCTTAGGGTGGTAAAGACATCCAGCAGCTTTCCACATACAACTGGTGCTTAAAGCTTTGTTCAAGAGCAGGGACGTTCATTCGCTGTCCACAAGTGTAGTGCTGAAATGAGATACCATAGCACTGAGCAGAGCAGCCGTCCCCCTTTCACAAGCTTTTAGATAGAGATGAATGTAAATAAGAAAGCAGAGTGTTTTGCTATTGCTTGGGTTTACTGTATGGCAACCGAATAAGAGACTAATGAAAATAAGCTTATTCTTTCCTCCTGCTCCTTAGACTAAACTCATTCCCATCAAGATGTCGATTGCCACTGGCCATCTAAGACAATTACAAGGTCATCTCTGTCACGTCTAGACTGTTAATTTGCACCCTTCTCCCGGCAATTAAAACACTTGCACTGGGCAAGAAGACATGTCATTAGTGGACTGTAAGGAAGAGAATGAACCTGGGGCAAAGAATCTGTCGTAAAATGTTCCTTCACAAATCCAGTTATACTGACCTCTTCCAGAGCCACCTCCTCATATCGTCTATATGGCGTTTTATGATATGTCCAGATAATGGGATTGTTGTGTTGTTTTTATACTCAAGCTGCCCTCCTGGCAAGGCCTCTCTCCTAAAAAGAGAGCCATTTATCACCTCAGAAAATAATCCTAAAGAAAGGATATCATTGTAGCGGGAATAAGAAGCTTCCTTTCTGTCCATCGGCATAAGTATCAGATAGGCTACCTCTTTACTCTGTTTGAACAGGTCTGATTATCAGAACTGCAGGCTACACTCGGTCACTAATCAGATGGTCCATCAAGACGGATATCAAAAACACAAATCAAACAGAACATATCTGTAAGCTATTTAAACATAACATTTAAGGCCTCCCGAGTGGCGCAGTGGTCTAAGGCTGTGCCACTAGAGTTTCTGGGTTCAAGTCCAGGCTCTGTCGCAGCCGGACGCGACTGGGAGACCCATGGGGTGGCGCACAATAGGCACAGCGTCGTCCGGGTTAGGGGAGGGTTAATGGGCATTGAGTGGGCATTGTGTCGAGAACCAGTGCAGCTTGGTTGGGTTGTGTTTCGAAGGATGCACGGCTCTCGACCTTGGCCTCTCCCGAGTCCGTACGGGAGTTGCAGCAATGAGACAAGACTAACTACCAATTGGATACCACGAAATTGGGGAGAAAAAGGTGTAAAAAAAGAATGATAAGAAATGCATAACATTTAATCATTCTGCAAGTCTTATTGATCATCATAGAAGCTAGTCTGGCAGTGCCTGGAAGTTCCAAGTATACAGTGCTTTCGGATAGTATTCAGAACCCTTGACTTTTTCCACATTTTGTTACATTACAGCCTTATCCTAAAATTGATAAAATACAAAATGTTCCTCATCAATCTACACACAATACCTAATAATGACAATGACAAAAACAATGACAAAAACAGATTTTTTTAAATGTTTGTACATTAAATATCACATTTACATAAGTATTCAGACTCTTTACTCAGTACTTTGTTGTAGCACCTTTAGCAGCGATTACAGCCTGGAGTCTTCTTGGGTATGACGCTACAAGCTTGGCACACCTGTATTGGCACACCTGGGGAGTTTCTCCCATTCTTCTATGCAGATCCTCTCAAGCTCGGTCAGGTTGGATGGAGAGTGTCGCTGCACAGCTATTTTCAGGTCTCTCCAGAGATGTTCGATCGGATTCAAGTCCGGGCTCTGGCTGGGCCACTCAAGGACATTCAGAGACTTGTTCCGAAGCCACTCCTACGTTGTCTTGGCTGTATGCTTAGGGTCATTGTCCTGTTAGGTCAACCTTCACCCCAGTCTGAGGTCCTGAGAGCTCTGGAGCAGGTTTTCATTAAGGATCTCTCTATACTTTGCTCCGTTCATCGTTTCCTCGATCCTGACTAGTTTACCAGTCCCTGCCGCTGAACAACATCCCAACAGCATGATTCTTCCACCACCATGCCTCACTGTTTCCTCCAGATGTGACACTTGGCATTCAGGCCAAAGACTTCGATTTTGGTTTCATCAGACCAGAGTATCTTGTTTCTCATGGTCTGATAGTCTTTTGGTGCCTTTTGGCAAACTCCAATAGGCTGTCATGTGCCTTTTACTGAGGAGTGACTTCCGTCTGGCCACTCTACCATAAAGGTCTGATTGGTGGAGTGCTGCAGAGATGGTTGTCCTTCTGGAAGGTTCTCCCATCTCCACAGAGGAACTCTGGAGCTCTGTCAGAGTGACCTTTGGGTTCTTGGTCACCTTCTTGACCAAACCCCATCTCCTCCGATTGCTCCGTTTGGCTGGGTGGCCAGCTCTAGGAAGAGTCTTGGTGGTTCCAAACTTCTTCCATTTAAGAATGAAATGAAGACTAAGGAGATTATTGTGGACTACAGGAAAAGGAGGACCGAGCCCCGCTCCCATTCTCATCGACGGGGCTGTAGTGGAGCAGGTTGAGAGCTTCAAGTTCCTTGGTGTCCACATCAATAACAAACTAGAATGGTCCAAACACACCAAGACAGTCGTGAAGAGGGCATGACAAAGCCTATTCCCCTTCAGGAAACTAAAAAGATTTGGCATGGGTCCTGAGATCCTTAAAAGGTTCTACAGCTCCAACATCAAGAGCATCCCGACTGGTTGCATCACTGCCTGGTACGGCAATTGCTGACCGCAAGGCACTACAAAGGGTAGTGCGTACGGCCCAGTACATCACTGGGGCTAAGCTGCCTGCCATCCAGGACCTCTACACCAGGCGGTGTCAGAGGAAGGCCCTACAAATTATCAAAGACCCCAACCACCCCAGTCTTAAAATGTTCTCTCTACTACCGCATGGCAAGCGGTACCGGAGTGCCAAGTCTAGGACAAAAAGGCTTCAACAGTTTTTACCCCCAAGCCATAAGACTCCTGAACAGGTAATCAAATGGCTACCCGGACTATTTGCATTGTGTGTGCCCCCCCCCCAACCCCTCTTTTTACGCTGCTGCTACTCTCTGTTTATCTTATATGCATAGTCACTTTAACTATACATTCATGTACATACTACCTCAAATTGGGCCGACCAACCAGTGCTCCCGCACTTTGGCTAACCGGGCTATCTGCATTGTGTCCCACCCACCACCCGCCAACCCCTCTTTTACAGTACTGCTACTCTCTGTTCATCATATATGCATAGTCACTTTAACCATATCTACATACTACCTCAATCAGCCTGACTAACCGGTGTCTGTATGTAGCCTCGCTACTTTTATTGCCTCGCTACTGTATATAGCCTGTCTTTTTACTGTTGTTTTATTTCTTTACTTACCTATTGTTCACCTAATACCTTTTTTGCACTATTGGTTAGAGCCAGTAAGTAAGCATTTCACTGTAAGGTCTACACCTGTTGTACTCAGTGCACGTGACAAACTTTGATTTGATGACCTTCAATACTGCAGACATTTTTGGGTACCCTTCCCCACATCTGTGCCTCAACACAATCGTGTCTTGGAGTTCTACGGACAATTCCTTTGACCCATAACTTGGTTTTTGCTCTGACCTCCACTGTCAACTGTGGGACCTTATATAGACAGGTGTGCGCCTTTCCAAATCATGTCCAATCAATTACATTTACCACAGGTGGACTCCAATCAAGTTGTAGAAATCTCTCAAGGATGATCAACGGAAACAGGTTGCACCTACTTATGTAAATAAGGTATCTGTTTTTAGTTTTTAATACATTTGCAAAAATGTCTAAAAAACTGTTTTTGCTGTATATTAATTTATACTAATACAATTGCTCAGAGAAATTCACAAGTAATAAAATACATCAACAAAAAAATAAGTCTAAATTATTGGCACCCATTTCAAATATTCCAGCACCGACCTCTTGCAAGGATAATAGCATAGAGATTTTTTCTAACATGTTTTATGAGATTGGAGAACACATTGGGAGGGATCTCAGACCGTTCCTCCGTTTAGAATCTTTCCAGATCCTTCACATCCTTCTGTCTGCGCTTATGGACTGCCCTCTTCAATTCAAACCATATGTTTTCATTGGGGTTCAAGTCTGGGGACTGAGATGGCGATTGCAAAATGTTGATTTTGTGGTCAATTAACCATTTCTTTGTGGACTTTGATGTGTGCTTGGGGTTATTGTCTTGCTGGAAGATCCACTTGAAGCCAATGTTCAGCTTCCTGGCAGAGTCAACCAGGTTTTGGGCTAAAATGTCCTGGTACTTGGTAGAGTTCATGACGCTGTTGACCTGAAAGTAACAGCGAAAATCCACTTTTCTTAAACTGAAAGATGACGCCCAGAGCTTACCCATGATGTTGCACAACGATTTAAGTCAATAAGTCATCGTTTTAGTCAAAGTATGATATAGTTGGCCTTGAAGTGGGAAATCCGTGTCAATGCCATAAGTTTCCTCAAATGAGATGACGTGGAAATACTTTTCAGACTACGTTTCTTTTCAGGACAGGGTTTTATTTGAATGTTACCACCCACCAGCATGGCATTGTTTTTTTAATCAGAAACGCATGCAAAGTATTCCCTCCTCACGAGTTGCGACTGAGCTGAGCCAAACAGCCTTTCTACTTCCACCTAGGCGCATGAGCCATGGAGCAAATAAAAATTGGATGTACAAACTTGTTGTTGGACCTCCACTTTTTTTTAACCAGACAATAATCATAATCCATTGGTTAATTTGTTAATTTTCACTTATTTTGTTTTGCTGGTCTGTATTAAAAATATATAAAATGACCATTTTATAAATAATAATTGAATGATATGATTGCATTTTTCCAACCCTGCCTCCCCTGTCACCCCAAGATGAATGGTTTTGAACACTAACGTTTTGCTTTGATTGGTGCAGCTAGAAAGCACTATTTCACAACAAGTGTCTATTCTATAATGAAAAGGCACCACAGAAAGAAAACTCAAGGAACTCATTTATCTACCGTATTTTGTTGTGCCGTCGTTACATTTGTATTGGCGTTTCGTCCGCTCAGGGTGTTGTTACATATCATTGAGCGGCATGCATCATGAGCAAAATCATTGCAGCCTTTCACTTCCCCTGTGGTAACCATGAGCACTGGGTGACTTCGCTTTGCTGTACCGCAGCCGAATAGCCTATCAGCAGCCTACCAAAGGTTACACCTTGTCCATTACAATGTAATGTCTAACTCCGATCGTTCACTGATTATCCATATTCACTTTTTCTATGGCGGATTCGCGGCCGCAATATACAGTAGACGCCAAAACTTTGGAGATCACAACAGATGGCAAAGTAAAAAAATACTGGTTTCCCCTATCCATCTGTGGCACAGCTTTTTTCAAAGTTAAAGAAACCATACAACTTTATGCACAAGGACTACTTTTATCAATTTCCACTTTTTCTTTTTACAAACACACATTTACAGTGAAGATGCAGTTTGTGCTGTTGGCGCCATCATTCTTCAATTAAAATGTGTCACTGGTTTTTGCTTGCCCTATGACAAATCCAGCACAAGAAGCAGCCATAGCCAGCTGGCTAAGCTTTTGAATACTGTGTGATCAGGTTAGCAAGATATCTGGCTAGATAAAGGTTAGTATGCTAGCAAGCTACACTCACTGAAAGCTGTCATTGCCCTATTCGTTGTTTCTCTCCACTCTAAATGTACAACGACGTTCACACCCCCAATTTGTGAATACATTTCAAGAATATGTATTAAGCCTGTGTCTAGCATTTTCACTCTAGGATGGGAATTATGCCAAAATAGGGGTGTCAACTTCCTATGGAGGGTGCCTTTGACAAGGGCCCCAGGACCAGTGGAATCAAAATGCCCATAACATCAAAAGATCCACCACCATATTTTACAGTAGGTATGAGGTTATTTTCTGCATATGCATCTTTCTTTCAACACCAAACCCACCACTGGTGTGCGTGGTCAAAGAGCTCTATTTTTATGTCCTCTGACCACAGCACCGGTTCCAATTCAAGTGCCAATGCCGTTTAGCATACTCCAGACGTTAACATTTATTGGTTGCTCTCAATAAAGGCTTTTTTTCTGGCAACCCTTCCAAAGAGGCTATTGGCATGGAGGTGGTGTTTATTGTAGATTTGGCGGCCAGAAGATGCGACCAAGTTCTGTAATTCTCCAACTTTGGTCCTTTCCATTTTTCTTTGACTTCTGAACCATCTTTCTCACTGTGCGTGCGGACAACATACACTTGCGTCCAATACCAGGCAAGTTTACTACTGTTCCAGTGGTTTTAAACTTACTAAATGTTGCCGTAAGTGGTATATTTTTCCTATTTTTTTTGTACCCATTGCCGGATTTATGAAGGTCAACAACATTTGTGTCTATTTGTGAGCTCTTTGCCTTTTCCCATGGTGATGGATGACAAAGGGATTTTACATGCGTTACCTCATTTGTATACCCCAGTGAAACAGGAAGCCATGGAAAACCACAATACAACAAAAGTAAAAGTTAATGCAGATTGAATATTTTGGATTTATTTATAAAAATCTTTAAGGTGCCAATAATATGTACATAATCTTTTGGAGAGAAAAGGTATTACTTGTTAAACAAAATCTATTTATTTGAGCAATTGTATTAGTATAAAATAATAATTTAATTTTTTAGCATAAAATATAGCTCAGTATTTTATTTAGGTATTTTCTACAGTCATTTCCCCTCATCTTTATGAAGAGTAACAATAACTTTGGACCTGATTGTATGAGTGAGTGAGGCCCACTGTTGCTGGCAGTGTGTCTCTACTGTGACCCACCCTGGATAAGTTTGTCCACTGGGGTGTGAGGTCCAGGTGTGAGGATGCTACTTCATTAAAGTTGCAATGCAGCCGTTTTTATCTCAATATCGAATCATATCTTGGTAACAATTAAGTACTTTACTGTGTTTGTTTTCAATTTAAAAAAGTGGGGGGAAAAAATTGCTTCTTAGCAAAGGGCAATTTCTCAAGCAAGAATGTTGCTCGGACTGTCTGTAATGACTTTCTTAACAACTCTGACACTAAAAAGAGCATTATCATCATTTTCACAACTTCACAGTATTATTCCAACCTCAGTGTGGAAATATATATAAAACAAATTAGTGCTGTTTTTACATCCCTTCCAAATGAACCTTTTGTGAACTGCTGTGTTAATCATGTCAAGTAACAGTGGACCTAATTAGAGTGAGAGAGAGTAGTTGTGGGCAGTTGGTAAGAAATCACATCACAGGGTCTAGGACAGGGTCCTAGACCCTGTGTAGCTGTGTAGTGCTAGGGCAAAAACCAAAACGTGCACCCAGGGGGGGCCCCAGGACCGAGTTTGGGGAAACCTGATCTAGGGCACCTCTACCAGCTGAAAGTAAGGTGTCGATGGTGTGTTACCCTCATCTGGCAAGGCGATGGGGTGGAGAGAAGATAAGACGCGCCGCCAGCAGTCTGGAGTGACCTTGTGTGTTTAAGTTCAGTTACCTTTCACAGACTCGGGAGATGCCCCAGGTGGACTGCGACTACGGACTGTGTGTAGCCAATGGCTGGATCAGTAGCTTATTTAATTCCAGAGGAAACAAACGTGACAAAATTACATAACTGTCATTATTTAATGGAGGAGCTGTCCCTCACCTACAACACTGAGCACCGCCTTGACAATAGTTACACAGAGCACCGCCTTGACAATAGTTACACAGAGCACCGCCTTGACAATAGTTACACAGAGCACCGCCTTGACAATAGTTACACAGAGCACCGCCTTGACAATAGTTACACAGAGCACCGCCTTGACAATAGATACACAGAGCACCACCTTGACAATAGTTGTCAAGTGTTAAACGACCCAATGCCTACATCTGCTAGTAAAGTCTAATTCACACCATTCATCATTGCGTGATGTGAGCCAACAAACAAGCCATCCCTGCGGGCAATATTGCCAAGCCACTTCTACTACCCATGCAATAAGACGAATGAATCCTCTCCCCTCAATTGATCCTGCTGTAACCCAGTCAATGCAGAAATAAGCCGAACGACTCCGAGAAGCACTCATTTATAGCATAAACAGAACGCATGTCTTATTACTTGACGACAATCGCTGATTTTGTCGATTGGAAAGCAGCAACATTATTATTGTCGGCTAGTGCAGACAATCACAGGTCTGATGATAGCGAGGTCCATAGCCTAGGCAACTGCAAAGCCATACCACGGGTCGGGAAGTCTACGGGAATAACCTTTACTATAACACCTGAACCAATATTTAAATGTTTCTTTATCGAGGTCATCCCCTGGGGAAATATTCAGTTGTCTTACCTGGCCATTATTCTGCACTCCAACACCCGACACACAGACAACGTGGTTTGTTAGAATTATCCCGGAGTTCGCGGCAGAATTCCCAAGGTTTTGAATATTTCAACAGAGCATGTAGGTGAAACGCTGCAGACTTCTTCGTCTTCTGGAAAGACATGCAGTTCTGAGCCCAGTCGAATCCCCGGAATCCCCGCATTAGACAATAGTTGTCTTCCTCCACCGCATTGAAGACAGCAGCAGAATCATCACTCCCCCGACTCAGCGGTGCTGATGGTTCGGTGTTGGGTTGAGGGCGCGGTCAACGGCAGTTGACCAATCATGTGCACTCCCAATGAAATGTACATGTGCATTGCCATGGAGGACATTCACAAATGTATTGGGTTGAACCTATAAGCCCATCTTTCTCATTACCCTGTCAAATACATAGCAACATAATTGGGGCATTTCAGTGATGGTTTTCACTGAATTTGATTGATTTGAATAGTCAATTCAAGGATAGCTGTAATGGTGGGAGGAACTTCTGAGCATTTCGGATATAGCTTAACAAGCGCTTTAAAAAAAATAAAAATCTTTAAGCCTATTATATACCCTATTTCACATGCTAAATAGTCTGCTCTCATGTGTATAAAAGCTGCACACATGATAACTGGCCTTGGACCTAATCCAAGCCCTTTATTTTCTCTCTCAGCTCCATAAAGCTGTTAATGCAGTGTGACAAGACCATACGGGTTGGACATCTCCCTCAATAATAACCTTGCTTGCGTTATTAAAAAAAACGACCACAATATAAATAGGACTAGCCATTGTGAGATGGCTTCAGTTTTCACAGGCCAGTAATAGCCTACAGGATACCAGAGGTGGAGTTACTATGGTGACAAATCCTCAACTGGCACCAGGTAGCCTACCAAATTGGAAGTTGACAGGAGCCAGCAATACCTGAAGGTTACAAGTTTGCAAAATGAGTGGTTCAAATAAAGATGGCACCAAAGTACTAAACATTATTTCTCAAATTGAATATCTACAGAAGCCCAACACAACAAAATGCTCTAAATTAGAATCTGTTTGAAAGACAAAATTATTGATAAGCTCTATCATAAAATATAAAGAAGAATGTTTTTAAGTCGTGTTTTTTGCAATAGGAATAGATTTCAAAATTATAGGCTATTATAAACTGGGTAATTCAAGCCCAGAATGCTGATTGGCTGACAGGTGTGGTATATTTAAGCAATAAGGACCGAGGGGTTGTGGTATATGGCCAATATACCACGGCTAAGGCCTGTTCTTACACACGACGCAACACAGAGTGCCTGGATATAGCCCTTAGCCATGGTAAATGGGCAAGTGTAAAACGACCCAATGCCTACATCTGCTTATAGGCTACACTAGTAATAAAGTCTTCCTGTGGTATACAGTCCGATAAACCACAGCTTTCAGCATTCAGGACTTGAACCACCCAGTTTATAACAGACCATAGACCATGGGTATGACAAATTTTTTTTTTTTGGTAACCAGTTTGTAATCGCAATAAGGCACCTCGGGGGTTTGTGGTATATGGCCAATATACCACGGATAAGGGTTGTATCCAGGCACTCCGTGTTGTGCCTAAGAACAGCCCTTATCCGTGGTATATCGGCCATATACCACAACCCCTCGGACCTTATTGCTTAAGTATAAAATGTAGCCTATATTTGTGCTGTTATCACATTTTACAGTGTGACAATCCCGGAGAGAATCGTCTCAGCTATGTATTGAAGTTCCTAGAAACCACTGCTCAGAGTAAATTAATTGCCTTCCCTCATGGGAGCATCACTTGGGAGTAACAGAGCGAGACAAATAAGTCCTCAGCATATTGTATGTACACAAGTAGTAAAAAATCCAAAGTAGTTGGGCATGATGCCGTTTCTATTCTATGATATAGAACCATAGAAGATCTTTCTGCCTTTTAAATTGTACCACATTACAATGTAATCAAACATGAACATGGTTGGCTAGCTGAGGAAAGAACCTCAATTTAACTTGTCATCAACAATCCACTCCCACATGTTATACACAAACATAGGGCTACACTAAAAACAGGGAATGTGAATGAACTACAGAATGCTAAATCCCAGTGGTAGCCTATGCTATCCAGTGTTGACACAAAACCTCACCACCTTGCGGAGAAGCAACCTTCAGCAATCATGAACCGTATACAAGCACATACAGAGATATGCATCTACTCTAGGTTTACCTACTGTGAAAGCTCTGGGCAAATAATACTATGGCTGAGAGAATGAAGGATTAATTCATCAGAAAACAAATACACAAATCAGCACAACATGTATTGACTGGATCATCAAATTATCATTAGCAAGTAAACATATAGTTACACAATCCTTCCTCAGGTTCAATAGCTCTAAAACTTTGGGGAAAATGTGGACATTCTTAAGAAAGTCCGAAAATTGCAATGTTCTTAGCGTGCATTGTATATCCAAACAGGAGCAAATACATTTCTATCTTCAGAGTGTCATTGCTGTCAGTCCCCATTTAAGTTCAGCTTGGCAGCATGGGAAAAGTTTGTGTTCTCGTCAATGTTGGTCTTCATTCTGATGTGAAAATTAACTAGTAAGTGGACCACAAAATTAATTCAGGAAAAAGAGAAATGCAGTCTAAAAAGGATGACTTTAGATAGGAATTGTTTAGAGACTACATCAAAACACTTGCAGATAGAGCATTTGATCAGGAACATTGCTCACACTAGGAGATGTTGACATACACAGTGTACAAAACATTAGGAACAGGTTCTTTCCATGACAGACTGACCAGGTGAAAGCTATGATCCCTTATTGATGTCACCTGTTAAATTCACTTCAATCAGTGTAGATTAAGGGGAGGAGACAGGTTAAATAAGGATTTATAAGCTTTGAGACAAGTATTGTGTATATGTGCAATTCAGAGGGTGAATGGGCAAAACAAAATATTTAAATGCCTTTGAACGGGGTAAGGGAGTAGGTGCCTGGCGCACTGGTTTCAGTGTATCAAGAACTGCAACGCTGCTGGGTTTTTCACATTCAACAGTTTCCTATGTGTAGAATGGTCCGCCACCCAAACGACATCCAGTAAACTTCACAAAAGTGTGGGAAGCATTGGAGTCAACATGGGCCAGCATCCCTGTGGAGTCCACGCCCGACGAAGTGAGACTGTTCTGAGGGCAAAAGGGGGTACAACTCAATACTAGGAAGGTGTTCCTAATGTCTTTTACACTAGATTATTCCAACACCTATACCCTGCATTATCCTAGCCCTCTTACCTCAAAGGTGGACATCAAACACTTCATCCTCCAGAGAGTCAGGTGCTTCCTCTGCAATGGCTAAGGAGAGAGAAAGGTTTGCTGTGTTAAGCGCACCACATCAGCCATATTGGAGTACCACAGAGCTCAAAATAATTTGCACTGAACAAAAATACATTTGTATAACTATGGTAACTAAACTCAGCAACAAAAAAAAAGAAAACATCCTCTCACTGTCAACTGTGTTAATTTTCAGCAAACTTAACATGTGTAAATATTTGTATGAACATGACAAGATTCAACAACTGAGACAAACTGAACAAGTTCCACAGACATGTGAATAACAGAAATGTGTCCCTGAACAAAGGGGGGTCAAAATTAAAAGTAACAGTCAGTATCTGGTGTGGCCGCCATGGCATTAAGTACTGCAGTGCATCTCCTCAACGCACCAGATTTGCCAGTTCTTGCCGTGAGATGTTACCCCACTCTTCCACCAAGGCACCTGCATTTCTGGAGGGGGGGGGGTGATGGCCCTAGCCCTCACCCTCCGATCCAACAGGTCCCAGACATGGTCAATGGGATTGAGATCCGGGCTCTTCGCTGGCCATGGCAGAACACTGACATTCCTGTCTTGCAGGAAATCTTGCACAGAATGAGCAGTATGGCTGGTGGCATTGTTATGCTGGAGGGTCATGTCAGGATAAGCCTGCAGGAAGGGTACCACATGAGGGAGGAGGATGTCTTCCCTGTAACGCACAGCGTTGAGATTGCCTGCAATGACAACAAGCTCAGTCCAATGATGCTGTGACACACCGCCCCAGAACATGACAGAACCTCCACATCGATCCCGCTCCAAAGTACAGGCCTCGGTGTAAAGCTCATTCCTTTGACGATAAACGCAAATCCGATCATCACCCCTGGTGAGACAAAACCACGACTCGTCAGTGAAGTGCACTTTTTGCCAGTAGTGTCTGGTCCAGCGACGGTGGGTTTGTGCCCATAGGCGACGTTATTGCCGGTGATGTCTGGTGAGGACCTGCCTTACAACAGGCCTACAAGCCCTCAGTCCAGCCTCTCTCAGCCTATTGCGAGCAGTCTGAGCACTGATGGAGGGATTGTGCGTTCCTGGTGTAACTCGGGCAGTTGTTGCCATCCTGTACCTGTCCAGCAGGTGTGATGTTCGGATGTATTGATCCTGTGCAAGTGTTGTTACACGTGGTCTGCCACTGTGAGGACGATCAGCTGTCCGTCCTGTCTCCCTGTAGCGCTGTCTTAGGCGTCTCACAGTACGGACATTGCAATTTATTGCCCTGGCCACATCTGCAGTCCTCATGCCTCCTTGCAGCATGCCTAAGGCATGTTCACGCAGATGAGCAGGGACCCTGGGCATCTTTCTTTTGGTGTTTTTCAGAGTCAGTAGAAAGGCCTCTTTAGTGTCCTAAGTTTCCATAACTGTGACCTTAATTGCCTACCGTCTGTAAGCAGTTAGTGTCTTAATGACCATTCCACAGGTTCATGTTCATTAATTGTTTATGGTTCATTGAACAAGCATGGGAACAGTGTATATACCTGTTTGTGAAAAGCCTCAAGTATTGCACTTAGCAGAATAACAAGAGGTCTACAGTAAAGAAAATAAAGTGAGACATTTTGTCTTAATCGCATAGTCATGTTTCAAATAGATTGGACAGGAGCCAAAATCTAATTTGTACCAGTTACGGATTTAAGATAATAGGCTATGCACTAAATTGGCAAAGTGCCATACCTAATTGCACTAAGCTGTAAAAAGTATGGTCCATTTGCACCAAGATTGAGACATCCAGGTAAAGATTGAATGTAAAAGAAAAGAGTGGTGTGCTTGTACCTCTGTGATGTAGAATGTGTAGGGGCTAAACCATATCAGGCACACTGAAGGATCGTGACTGGCACTCTTTGTTGGTTTGCAGCACTCAACAGCAAGGCGGCTGCGACAGTCTTTGTGACAGCTCACCCCACAGGCTAGAATGGAGAAGAATATGGTTACTGTGAAGTTAAATCTTTAGTAACATCTGAAAACAGATAGGATTGTTACTGGCATTGCTCGATAGCTAGCGTAGCCTTGGCTTCTTATAGACGACCCCACCTCTTCACGGAGTACCTTAAATAAGACATCCGTCTTATTTTAAGTACAAATAAATAAAACCTGCACTTCTCTTTTCCTGCTAGCACTGACTTTGCTGATAAGTTTGAGGAAAATGTTCTTACCACGACTGTGATGTGGTTGTCTCACCTACCCATCTTAAGATGAATGCATTAACTAAGTTGCTTTGGATAATGACTAAACGAGCACAAAAAATATAGCTTTTGTGTTCTACTACACAATAGGTTTTGGAAAGGTTTTGCTTGAGGTACAGTGCATACACTGACTGTCTCACTGAGTAAGAGTATCTAGTAAATAACAATCTTTGAAATATACACTGAACAAAAATATAAACGCAACATGTAAAGTGTTAGTCTCATGAGCTGAAATGTATTTTTATTTTATTTTACCAGGTAAGTCTCATTTACAGCAACAACCTGGGGAATAGTTACAGGGGAGAGGAGGGGGATGAATGAGCCAATTGTAAGCTGGGGATGATTACGTGACTGACGGTTTGAGGGACAGCTAGGGAATTAGGCAGGACACCGGGGTTAACACCCCTACTCTTACAATAAGTGCCATGGGATCTTTAATGACCTCAGAGAGTCAGGACACCTGTTTAACATCCCATCCAAAAGACAGTACCCTACACAGGGCAGTGCCTCCAAACACTGCCCTGGGGCATTGGGATATTTTTTAGACCAGAGGAAAGAGCACCTCCTACTGGCCCTCCAACACCACTTCCAGCAGCATCTGGTCTCCAATCCAGGGACTGACCAGGACCAACCCTGCTTAGCTTCAGAAGCAAGCCAACAGTGGGATGCAGGGTGGTATGCTGCTGGCAATAAAATATATATATATATATATATTTTTTTTATCAGAAATGTTCCTTACACATTTGTTTACATCCCTGTTAGTGACCATTTCTCATTTGCCAAGATAATCCATCCACCTGACAGGTGTGGCATATGAAGAAGCTGATTAAACAGCATGATCATTACACAGGTGCACCTTCTGCTGGGGACAATAAAAGGCCATTTACAAAATGTGCAGTTTTGTCACAACACAATGCCACAGATTTCAAGTAGAGAGAGCTCTATTATAAGCCACCTCTTATTTTAGAGAATTTGGCAGTACGTCCAACCAGCCTCACAACTGCAGACCACGTCATCCCAGGACCTCCTTTCCAGCTTCTTCACCTACAGGATCATTGGAGGGGGGGCAGGGGTGCTGAGGAGTATTTCTGTCTGTAATAAAGCCCTTTTGTGGGGAAAAACTCATTCTGACTGGCTGGGCCTGGCTTCCCAGTGGATGGGCCTATGCCCTCCAAGGCCCACCCATGGCTACGCCCCTGCCCAGTCATATGAAATCCATAGTTAAAGGGCCTAATGAACTTATTTAAATTGACCTATTTCCTTATATGAACTGTAACTCAGTAAACACTTTGAAATTGTTGCATTTCCATTTTTGTTCAGTATAATAAGCTATTAATATATTACATACCGTTGTGCGTGGGGCGCAGGAGCCGCGGAATTCTGACAGATCCTTGTATTACTGTACCTTCACACATCTATCTTGTAAAACCCCTGCATCGGTCACTTTTAGCGTTTAAAGGACAGGTTGGTGGTGACTTTCAAAATGATACCGATCGCTGAATGATCATTTTATCCAAATTGCACGAAGCAATTCAAGTCGATCGTAAATCAACAGTGAGCAGTTAAGTCTTGTTTGTAACTATCCTTTTCAGCATTCTCAGGAGTCAAGTCATTTGCAGACATCTTGATTCGTTCAAAACGATTAGTACAGAACAGACCTCAAGTTTGGGCGTAGGCTAAAGTATGAAACAGGAAATGAAGTGTCCACCGAAAGAGATGAAATGTGAGAGAAGCACTTTAAAAATAGGAACCGGTGTGTGGGTGTGTTTTGTTACATCATATTACCATCAGCACCCTTACTGTTCTACATCCTAAATGGTGTTCTCTGAAAATCTTATTCCACAATCTCAACTACGCTAGTCATAATTTGAGCATCTTCTAATATGGGGGGGATCTATACATAATTTGTACACAGGTCTTGGTACTAAATGTTTACACCATATTGTTTCATATGTATTCACTTCTGATTCAATAATGAGTCAAATAGCTTTTACATGGAGTCTTACATAGTTGAAGCGTAGGCATTCTTACAACGCCTTTACAGTGATGGCAAAGTGTAGACTTCGTGCAGGTCATCTCTGAAAACGTGTGGATGAACCCCCCCCCCCCCCCCTCGCCCATCTTGCTGTTCAGTAAAGAGCTGGCCTTGGTGATGTAGTTGATCGTCTCCTCACTGATTCTACCATCCCTGAGCGGGTGAGGGGGGGTCAAACGTCAATATTACAGTAGCAAGACACTGTGTTTGACTAATGTAACTAAACATGTAAACTCAGCAAAAAAAGAAACGTTCGACTGTCAACTGCATTTATTTTCAAACTTAACATGTGTAAATATTTGTATAAACATAACAAGATTCAACAGACAAACTGAACAAGTTCCAGACATGTGACTAACAGAAACGGAATAATGTGTCGCTGAACAAAGGGGGGGAAATCAAAATCAAAACAGTCATTATCTGGTGTGGCCACCAGCTGCATTAAGTACTGCAGTGCATCTCCTCATGGACTACAACAGATTTGCCAGTTCTTACTGTGAGATGTTACCACACTCTTCCACCAAGGCACCTGCAAGTTACCGGACACATGAGGAAGGAGGATGTCTTCCCTATAACGCACAGCGTTGAGATTGAGCTTGTTATTGCAGGCAATCCGATGATGCTGTGACACATCGCCCCAGACCATGACGGAACTTCCAGCTCGATCCCTCGGTGTAGCGCTCATTCCTGAGACGATAAACGCAAATCCGACCATCACCCCTGGTGAGACAAAACCGTGACACGTCAGTGAAGAGCACTTTTTGCCAGTCCTGTCTGGTCCAGCGACAATGGGTTTGTGCCCATAGGCGACGTTGTTGCCGGTGATGTCTGGTGAGGACCTGCCTTACAACAGGCCTACAAGCCCTCAGTCCAGCCTCTCTCAGCCTATTGCGGACAGTCTGAGCACTGATGGAGGGATTGTGCGATCCTGGTTTAACTCGGGCAGTTGTTGCCATCCTGTACCTGTCCCGCAGGTGTGATGTTCAGATGTCCTGATCCTGTGCAGGTGTTGTTACATGTGGTGTGCCACTGCGAGGATGATCAGCTGTCCGTCTTGTCTCCCTGTAGCGCTGTCTTAGGCGTCTCACAGGACGGACATTGCAATTTATTGCCCTGGCCACATCTGCAGTCCTCATGCCTCCTTGCAGCATGCCTAAGGCACGTTCACGCAGATGAGCAGGGACCCTGGGCATCTTTCTTTTGATGTTTTTCAGAGTCAGTAGAAAGGCCTCTTTAGTGTCCTAAGTTTCCATAACTGTGACCTTAATTGCCTACCGTCTGTAAGCGGTTAGTGTCTTAACAACCGTTCCACAGGTGCATGTTCATTAATTGTTTATGATTCATTGACTAAGCATGGGAAACAGTGTATAAACCCTTTGCAATTAAGATCTTTGAAGTCATTTGGATTTTTACAAATTATCTTTGAAAGACAGGGTCCAGAGAAAGGGACTTTTCATTTTTGCTTTGTTTAGTTAAGATGCTGGCCGTTATGACTAATATCGTAGCTTGAATTATTAATTTACTATATCTGTCATGAATAGTTATGACTTGTGATACTCACTGACTCTTGTCCAGGTCATCAAACTTGCAGAGGTATGGGAAGTTGGTCCTAATGATCTCAATTTCCTCCTGAGAGATGTAGCCGTCTTCATCAGTGGTGGAATTGTTAAACACTGACTGAAATATGACCAAATAAAGGATCATTGTCATGTTTCATAATTACATTCAATATGTTGAAAAGCCTAACTCAAACATCTTCTGTATGCATTTGCTGCTGATGAGGTTGGCTTTGGGCTTCATTGAAGATGCCCATTCTTCTATCACAGGCAGGCTCGTGGAAGAATGACAAACCAAAACAGAAATGTGGCAAATAGGACTTTCCTCTAGATTACACACAATTTCACCTCGCCTGGCGGTGAGTGGCTCCCTCTGCAGGGACAGCTGATAGATCTCTTCCTCTGAATGGTACTGGTCCAGAGATACTGGACAGGAACAATACACAAAAATAAAATGCTAAAGCTCACCGGTAAAACAAATCTATCAAGTCATTCAGTATCAGTCATCTGGGCCAAACCATGAGCAGGTTGAGCAGGTCCATGGTGGCATCAACACTGGGTGGTGTGGTCTGGATCAGCGCTAGCTCCTGGAGGATTGAATACAGCTGATGGGTCTTGGCCAGGTTGACCTGGGTCTTCTCGCAGTCGCTTCAGTCGGGCAGGGTCACGTGCACTGCTATCAGGTCCTTGAGGTGCACTCCCAGGATGGGGAAGCGAAAGCCCGTGCTCTCTGAGATACGCTGGCGGTACTGGCTGTAGTTCCCACAGGAGGTCACAAGCTCCACCAGGTTATTTCAATGCCTGAGACAATGGGGATGTCACACAATGATAGACATCACTTAAGTTCCCCAGCAAGAAAAACAAACATTTCACTCAAACAGAAAGGTGAACTAACAAAGACTCACTGACCAACAACCAAAATTAAACAGGTGGGGGTTTTGGGGGGGGGGGGGGGGTTGTGAAAGACACTCATGGGGGTTTCCACTAAAAGTTGACTAGCAACAACAACTGGGACCTAAAATACACCCACAATGAGCACCCACTAAATCTGCCCAAGAAGAGGCAAACAAAATAAAAACCCAAACCAAACTTAAAGACAGGAAGCATACCAAAAAGGTGGCACAAAACTAAATCAGACAAAGGAATATTTTTCTAGAAATCAGATAGGGAGGGTCCCTCTACATCTCTCAAGAGGACTGGGCCAGCTACTCTTAAAGAGCACCTGGGCAGGCAAAAAACCTTCCCACTAACGTGATGGCAACCAGCACAGGTGGAACACATACTGACTAACGTGGTGACACCAATCAGTGTACTTGCTAAAGTCCAACCTCAAAAGATAAATGGAAAAACCAAAGCCTGTCAAGCAGAATACAGTGGATATATAAATAACTGGGCCACATTTTGACATTGATCTACATTCAAAATGTAAACGTTTAGTTGTAACTGATAAATGTATGTTTTCACTCTTCTTAACTAAAATATTATCAAAAGTCCTTAACTTGCTAACATCGTTGCTAATGCGGGACTGTGTGTCTTTGAGGCGTGAGATGGAGCTGTTACTGAGACCCCCCACTACTGCCTTCAGAGTGTTGAAGTTCTGCAGCTGTAACAACCTCTACAGAGAGACCAGATACAAAACTATAACCCATCTGAGCACTAACATAGCCAACAAAAGCACAACAGGGAACACAAGACAGACCAATGTCAAGAGGCAGATTGGGAGTTGACTCTCTTTCTCACCTGGGGGTTGACTCTCTTCCTGACCTGGGGGTTGACTCTCTTCCTGACCTGGGGGTTGACTCTCTTTCTCACCTGGGGGTTGACTCTCTTTCTCACCTGGGGGTTGACTCTCTTTCTCACTTGGGGGTTGACTCTCTTTCTCACCTGGGGGTTGACTCTCTTTCTCACCTGGGGGTTGACTCTCTTTCTCACCTGGGGGTTGACTCTCTTTCTCACCTGGTGGTTGACTCTCTTTCTGACCTGGAAGTTGATTGACTGATCTGTGCGACCCTGATGAAGTGGGAGATGACTGCAGCCCTCTGGGGGGCGGTGGGCTTGCTAAGCACCATCAGATGGTTCCACTAAGACACACTGTTGAAGAGGGTGATGAAGCGCTCCAGGATGGGGTTGTCTACTGTGCAGCCATGCATCACAAAACTGTGGTAGCCCTGGAACTAGAAGACAAGGAACCGTTTTAGACACACTGTCCAATATATACATATACACACGGTCAAACGTGCACACAAACACACTGCCTCTCTCACACAAGTACAAATACAACGTATACTGCATAATTCAGCCAAAAGCAAACAAGTCAACTGAGTGAGACACAGAAAGAAGCTGGCGAACAGAGCCACCTGCTGGCCAGCCACACTCACCAGTATCCTACAGAAGGACATATACTCCATGTAGGTGAGCTGCTCTGCTAGTTCAGATGAGTCCAGGTGATGAAAGAGGAGAGATGTCTTCCTATTCTTGAAGTCAGACTGAGCTTGTCTTCTCCACTCATATGACGGCCTAGAGAGAATAAGAAAGGAACATAAACTGTAGAAGTAGAGGTACTGTGAAAGTGGCTGGTTGTAGACGCCCTCATGCACTCTGAAATTCTTTATACTGTATCATTTAAATGGTATGCTAAGCTGTCACTGTGAGAAGACTATGGCTGCCTGGCTGCTTGCCTGCTACTATGCTTGTATGATTGCCTGGCTGCAGACAGGCGGCACTTACACACTGTCAATGTTGATGAGTGTGTTCTGGTGCTCCTCTCCCTGCTGGGCCAGCTGCTCCTTCAGCCCTCTGATCTGCTCTGCCAGCTCTGGGTTCAGGTCAACACTGCTGAGAACTCACTGATCCAGTACCTTATGGAGAGACAGGGTTAAAAGGACAGAAAGGCAGGAAGACGTTAGTATTGTCATTTCTGGCGCAGAGCCAGAGAATATGGAAATCAGATACCCACATGGATATTACATCTAGAAATACATACATTAAGTATATAATATACTGTGCATTCATGGCAATAATGACTATCATCCAAGAAAGTCGTGAAGAGGGCACGACAACACCTTTACCCCCTCAGGAGACTGAAAAGATTTGGCATGGGTCCTCAGATCCTCAAAAAGTTCTACAGCTGCACCATCGAGACCATCCTGACCGGTTGCATCACAGCCTAGTACGGCAACTGCTCGGCATCCGACTGTAAGGTGCGACAGAGGATAGTGCGTACAGTCCAGTACATCCCTGGGGCCAAGCTTTCTGCCATCCAGGACCTCTATACCAGGCGGTGTCAGAGGAAGGCCCAAAAAATTGTCAAAGACTCCAGACACCCAAGTCATAGATTGTTCTCTCTGCTACCGCACGGCAAGCGGTACCGGAGCCCCAAGTTCAGGTCCAAAATACTCCTTTTTTTTCTTTTTTTGGTCCAAAAGGCTCCTTAACAGCTTCTACCCCCAAGACATAAGACTGCTGAACAATTAATCAAATTGCCACCCGGACTATTTACACTGACCCCTTCCCTTTGTTTGTACACTGCTGCTACTTGCTGTTTATTATCTATGCATAGTCACTTTACCCCTACCTACAATAGGCAGTGGCTTGGGTGGTTGTTGTCCTTGATTAACCTTTTATACTGTACCTACAGTTGAAGTCGGAAGTTTACATACACCTTAGCCAAATACGTTTAAACTCAGTTTTTCACAATTCGTGACATTTAATCCGAGCAAAAATTCCATTTTAGGTCAGTTAGGATCACCACTTTATTTTAAGAATGTGAAATGTCAGAATAATAGTAGAGAGAAGGATTTATTTTAGCTTTTATTTATTTCACCCAGTGGGTCAGGAGTTTACATACACTCAATTAGTATTTGGTAGCATTGCCTTTAAATTGTTTAACTTGGGTCATACATTTCGGGTTGCCTTCCACAAGCTTCCCACAATAAGTTGCGTGAATTTTGACCCATTCCTCCTGACAGAGCTGGTGTAACTGAGTCAGGTTTGTAGGCCTCCTTGCTCACACACGCTTTTTCAGTTCTGCCCACACATTTTCGATGGGATTAAGGTCAGGGCTTTGTAATGGCCACTCCAATACCTTGACTTTGTTGTCCTTATGCCATTTTGCCACAACTTTAGAAGTATGCTTGGGGTCATTGTTCCATTTGGAAGGCCCATTTGCGACAAAGCTTTAACTTCCTGACTGATGTCTTGAGATGTTGCTTAAATATATCCACATAATTTTCCATCCTCATGATGCCATCTATTTTGTGAAGTGCACCAGTCCCTCCTGCAGCAAAGCACCCCCACAACATGATGCTGCCACCCATGTGCTTCCCAGTTGGGATGGTGTTCTTCGGCTTGCAAGCATCCCCATTTTTCCTCCTAACATAACAATGGTCATTATGGCCAAACAGTTCTATTTTTGTTTCGTCAGACCAGAGGACATTTCTCCAAAAAGTACGATCTTTGTCCCCATGTGCAGTTGCAAACCGTAGTCTGGCTTTTTTTTATGGTGGTTTTGGAGCAGTGGCTTCTTCCTTGCTGAGCGGCCTTTCAGGTTATGTCGATATAGGACTCGTTTTACTGTGGATATAGATACTAATGTACCTGTTTCCTCCAGCATCTTCACAAGGTCCTTTGCTGTTGTCCTGGGATTGATTTGCACTTCTCGCACCTTAGTACGTTCATCTCTAGGAGACAGAACGCGTCTCCTTCCTGAGCGGTATGACAGCTGCGTGGTCCCATGGTGTTTATACTTGCGTACTATTGTTTGTACAGATGAACGAGGTACCTTCAGGCATTTGGAAATTGCTCCCAAGGATGAACCAGACTTGTGGAGGTCTACAATTTTTTTTCTGAGGTCTTGGCTGATTTCTTTTGATTTTACCATGATGTCAAGCAAAGAGGCAATGAGTTTGAAGGTAGGCCTTGAAATACATCCACAGGTACACCTCCAATTGACTCAAATGATGTCAATTAGCCTATCAGAAGCTTCTAAAGCCATGACATAATTTTCAGGATTTTTCGAAGCTGTTTAAAGGCACAGTCAACTTAGTGTATGTAAACTTCTGACCCACTGGAATTGTGATAAGTGAAATAATCTGTCTGTAAACAATTGTTGGAAAAATTACTTGTGTCATGCACAAAGTAGATGTCCTAACCAACTTGCCAAAACTATAGTTTGTTAACAAGAAATTTGTGGAGTGGTTGAAAAACGAGTTTTAATGACTAACTTTAGTGTACGTAAACGTACGACTTCAACTGTATATGTTCAGATTACCTCAACTAGCCAGTACCCCCGCATACTGACTCGGTACCGGTGCCCCCTGTATATAGCCTCCTTATTGTTATTCTTATTGTTTTACTTTTTATTATTCCTTTTTTTCTACTTGGTAAATATTTTCTTCTTCTTGAACTGTTGCTAGGGACTCTTTTGGAAGAAGCTAGCTAGCTAACGAAGAACAACAAAGAATATCTAGTTAACAGAAGAAAAGAAAGAGAAAGTCAGGACAGAAGAAAAAGGATATCAAAGTGAAACAGTTCTCTAAAGACACAAGAGACAATAATACAAGAAACAACACTTCTGTAGCTTGTCAACTATGTGTCTGTCTATCCCTGTGCTCTCCTCTCTGCACAGGCCATACAAACGCTTCACACCGCGTGGCCGCTGCCACTC
Source organism: Salmo salar (assembly GCF_965601325.2). Taxonomy (NCBI): domain Eukaryota; kingdom Metazoa; phylum Chordata; class Actinopteri; order Salmoniformes; family Salmonidae; genus Salmo; species Salmo salar. Next base: position 45,080,724 of record NC_138294.1, read on the forward strand.
TAACCTGGTGGTCCCAGCGCGCACGACCCACGTGGAGTTCCAGGTCTCCGGCAGCCTCTGGAACTGCCGGTCTGCAGCCAACAAGGCTGAGTTCATCTCAGCCTATGCTACCCTCCAGTCCCTAGACTTCCTGGCGCTGACGGAAACATGGATTACCACAGATAACACTGCTACTCCTACTGCTCTCTCTTCGTCTGCCCACGTGTTCTCGCATACCCCTAGAGCATCGAGCCAGCGGGGTGGTGGCACTGGAATCCTCATCTCTCCCAAGTGGACATTCTCTCTTTCTCCCCTGACCCATCTGTCTATCTCCTCATTTGAATTCCATGCTGTCACAGTTACCAGCCCTTTCAAGCTTAATATCCTTATCATTTATCGCCCTCCAGGTTCCCTTGGAGAGTTCATCAATGAGCTTGACGCCTTGATAAGTTCCTTTCCTGAGGATGGCTCACCTCTCACAGTTCTGGGTGACTTTAACCTCCCCACGTCTACCTTTGACTCATTCCTCTCTGCCTCCTTCTTTCCACTCCTCTCCTCTTTTGACCTCACCCTCTCACCTTCCCCCCCTACTCACAAGGCAGGCAATACGCTTGACCTCATCTTTACTAGATGCTGTTCTTCCACTAATCTCATTGCAACTCCCCTCCAAATCTCCGACCACTACCTTGTATCCTTTTCCCTCTTGCTCTCATCCAACACTTCTCACTCTGCCCCTACACGGATGGTATTGCGCCGTCCCAACCTTCGCTCTCTCTCTCCCGCTACTCTCTCCTCTTCCATCCTATCATCTCTTCCCTCTGCTCAAACCTTCTCCAACCTATCTCCTGATTCTGCCTCCTCAACCCTCCTCTCCTCCCTTTCTGCATCCTTTGATTTTCTCTCATTTTGAAAAGAAGGTTGACGATATCCGATCCTCGTTTGCTAAGTGAAACGACACCGCTGGTCCTGCTCACACTGCCCTACCCTGTGCTTTGACCTCTTTCTCCCCTCTCTCTCCAGATGAAATCTCGCGTCTTGTGACGGCCGGCCGCCCAACAACCTGCCCACTTGACCCTATCCCCTCCTCTCTTCTCCAGACCATTTCCGGAGACCTTCTCCCCTTCCTCACCTCGCTCATCAACTCATCCTTGACCGCTGGCTACGTCCCTTCCGTCTTCAAGAGAGCGAGAGTTGCACCCCTTCTGAAAAAACCTACACTCAATCCCTCCGATGTCAACAACTACAGACCAGTATCCCTTCTTTCTTTTCTCTCCAAAACTCTTGAACGTGCCGTCCTTGGCCAGCTCTCCTGCTATCTCTCTCAGAATTACCTTCTTGATCCTAATCAGTCAGGTTTCAAGACTGGGCATTCAACTGAGACTGCTCTTCTCTGTGTCACGGAGGCTCTCCGCACTGCTAAAGCTAACTCTCTCTCCTCTGCTCTCATCCTTCTAGACCTATCTGCTGCCTTTGATACTGTGAACCATCAGATCCTCCTCTCCACCCTCTCCGAGTTGGGCATCTCCGGCGCGGCCCACGCTTGGATTGCGTCCTACCTGACAGGTCGCTCCTACCAGGTGGCGTGGCGAGAATCTGTCTCCGCACCATGCGCTCTCACCACTGGTGTCCCCCAGGGCTCTGTTCTAGGCCCTCTCCTATTCTCGCTATACACCAAGTCACTTGGCTCTGTCATATCCTCACATGGTCTCTCCTATCATTGCTATGCAGACGACACACAATTAATCTTCTCCTTTCCCCCTTCTGATAACCAGGCGGCGAATCGCATCTCTGCATGTCTGTCAGACATATCAGTGTGGATGACGGATCACCAGCTCAAGCTGAACCTCGGCAAGACGGAGCTGCTCTTCCTCCCGGGGAAGGACTGCCCGTTCCATGATCTCGCCATCACGGTTGACAACTCCCTTGTGTCCTCCTCCCAGAGTGCTAAGAACCTTGGCGTGATCCTGGACAACACCCTGTCGTTCTCCACTAACATCAAGGCGGTGACCCGATCCTGTAGGTTCATGCTCTACAACATTCGCAGAGTACGACCCTGCCTCACACAGGAAGCGGCGCAGGTCCTAATCCAGGCACTTGTCATCTCCCGTCTGGATTACTGCAACTCGCTGTTGGCTGGGCTCCCTGCCTGTGCCATTAAACCCCTACAACTCATCCAGAACGCCGCAGCCCGTCTGGTGTTCAACCTTCCCAAGTTCTCTCACGTCACCCCGCTCCTCCGCTCTCTCCACTGGCTTCCAGTTGAAGCTCGCATCCGCTACAAGACCATGGTGATTGCCTACGGAGCTGTGAACGGAACGGCACCTCCATACCTTCAGGCTCTGATCAGGCCCTACACCCAAACAAGGGCACTGCGTTCATCCACCTCTGGCCTGCTGGCCCCCCTACCTCTGAGGAAGCACAGTTCCCGCTCAGCCCAGTCAAAACTGTTCGCTGCTCAGGCACCCCAATGGTGGAACAAGCTCCCTCACGACGCCAGGACAGCGGAGTCAATCACCACCTTCCGGAGACACCTGAAACCCCACCTCTTTAAGGAATACCTAGGATAGGATAAAGTAATCCTTCTAACCCCCCCCCCCCCCCTTAAAAGATTTAGATGCACTATTGTAAAGTGGTTGTTCCACTGGATATCATAAGGTGAATGCACCAATTTGTAAGTCGCTCTGGATAAGAGCGTCTGCTAAATGACTTAAATGTAAATGTAATGTAAATGTAACTGCACTGTTGATTAAGGGCTTGTAAGTAAGCATTTCAAGGTAAAGTCTAGAAATCAAATCAAATCAAATTTTATTTGTCACATACACATGGTTAGCAGATGTTAATGCGAGTGTAGCGAAATGCTTGTGCTTCTATTTCCGACTATGCAGTAATATCTAACAAGTAATCTAACATAACAATTTCACAACAACTACCTTATACACACAAGTGTAAAGGAATGAATAAGAATATGTACATAAAAATATATGAATGAGTGATGGCCGAACGGCATAGGCAAGATGCAGTAGATGGTATAGAGTACAGTATATACATATGAGATGAGTATTGTAGGGTATGTAAACATTATATGAAGTGGCATTGTTTAAAGTGGCTAGTGATACATTTATTACATCAATTTTTCCATTATTAAAGTGGCTAAAGTTGAGTCAGTGTGTTGGCAGCAGCCACTCAATGTTAGTGATGGCTGTTTAACAGTCTGATGGCCTTGAGATAGAAGCTGTTTTTCAGTCTCTCAGTCCCCGCTTTGATGCACCTGTTACCTTAACTTTCTTGGGAACAGGAACAATGGTGGCCCTCTTGAAGCATGTGGGAACAGCAGACTGGGATAAGGATTGATTGAATATGTCCGTAAACACACCAGCCAGCTGGTCTGTGCATGCTGTGAGGACGCGGCCAGGGATGCCGTCTGGGCCTGCAGCCTTGCGAGGGTTAACACGTTTAAATGTTTTACTCACGTTGGCTGCAGTGAAGCAGAGCCCACAGGTTTTGGTAGCGGGCCGTGTCAGTGGCACTGTATTGTTCTCAAAGCGAGCAAAGAAGTTGTTTAGTTTGTCTGGGAGCAAGTCATCATGGTCCGCGACGGGGCTGGTTTTTCTTTTGTAGTCCGTGATTGACTGTAGACCCTGCCACATACCTCTCGTTTCTGAGCCGTTGAATTGCGACTCCACTTTGTCTCTGTACTGAGGCTTAGCTTGATTGCCTTGCGGAGGGAATAGCTACACTGTTTGTATTCGGTCATGTTTCCGGTCACCTTGCCCTGATTAAAAGCAGGGGTTCGCACTTTCAGTTTTGTGCGAATGCTGCCATCAATCCATGGTTTCTGGTTGGGGAATGTTTTAATAGATGCTATGGGTACAACATCACCGATGCACTTGCTAATTAACTCGCTCACCGAATCAGCGTATTCATCAATGTTGTTGTTTGACGCTATGCGGAACATATCCCAGTCCACGTGATCGAAGCAATCTTGAAGCGTGGAATCCAATTGGTCGGAACAGCGTTGAACAGACCTGAGCACGGGTGCTTCCTGTTTTAGTTTCTGTCTATAGGCTGGGAGCAACAAAATGGAGTCGTAGTCAGCTTTTCCGAAAGGAGGGCGGGGGAGGGCTTTATATGCATCATGGAATTTAGAATAACAATGATACAGGGTTTTGCCAGCCCGGGTCGCGCAATCGATATGCTGGTAAAATTTAGGGAGCCTTGTTTTCAGATATAAATACATATAAATATATGAATGAGCGATGGCCGTGCGACATTGGCAAGATGCAGTAGATGGTATAGAATACAGTATATACATATGCGATGAGTAATGTAGGATATGTAAACATTATTAAAGTGGGGTTCTTTAAAGTGACTAGAGATACCTTTATTAAGTCCATTTATTTAAGTGGACCGAGATTTGAGTCTGTATGTTGGCAGCAGCCTCTCTGTGTTAGTGAAGGCTGTTTAACAGTCTGATGGCCTTGAGATAGAAGCTGTTTTTCAGTCTCTCGGTCCCAGCTTTGATGCACCTGTACTGACCTCGCCTTCTGGATGATAGCGAGGTGAACAGGCAGTTTTTGTCCTTGATGATCTTTTTTATACTGTACCTACAGTACATGGGTTAATGTTGAAACACAAGCCCCGAATCTCACAACTAAGACCTGTAACAGTTCTTTCTCTGTAGTGCTCTATATTCACTCAGTTGATAAGATTTGTGACCCGCGTTCAGGCGGACAGTTTTCCTCCAGAGACCTGTTGCGTAGTTAATGAGCAAAATGACTTTTCCACCAAAATGATTCGAATCCCTTTGTTTGCTAAATCCTAGGGGCCATCGCTATATGTAAAAAATAACCCTCTGCTAGCATCTGGCACATAATTTTTTTTTTAAGAGAATAGTAGTACGTCATTTGTCTGAAAGGATACTTGTTGGAGAGTTTCTTGGCCAGGTCAGCAGAGGAGATGTACCAGGGATGTCTCATGAGAAACATCTGGACCAGAGGCTCATCACTCAGCCTGCCTTCATTATCTACCAGGAGAGGAGAGATAGAGATAGAGATACATGGATGAGCTTCACTGTACAAGGCAAGCCGCCAGATATTGTGTGAATCATTTCAATGGAAACTGCTGTAGATGTGCACACACAACAACAAAAAATGACATTTTATCTAAGCAAAGCACCGTCTTCAACTAAAGCAGACACTACACCAAAAGAGAGGCAATTAGTGAATCCTTACCAAATGCTTTGATGCAAGCATCCGTACGATCATCCACTGTCGCTGACTGATCCAATTTGATGAACTTCATCCTCGTCTGGTTCTCTCTCCAACGCCCCTTTCTGTTGTCTCCTCCGTTCACACATACAGTGAGATTGTGATGAGCTGTGGGATTTAGAAGAAAGGCTGTGTGTTTGCTATTCTGTTGGGCAACCTTCCAACAGAGCCCTCTGATGGGTCTGTTAGTCCTCAGGCAGGCAGCTACCCTTCTCCAGTCAACAAGCCAAGCAACTCTTCCTCTTTCATGAGGGTATCAGTTTAAGTGTGCTTTCTGCCTCACCTTAACACATGAACGTTGGTACGGTCATGAAAACAAAAAAAGACTCTCAGATGGGTATGTTCTACCCATCTGAGAGTAGGCCTAGCAAATTGGTATTCATCTGTTTCGCTTACTGACGTTAATACAAAATGGTCTATTTTTGGGACAAAAGAACCTGCAATATTGCAATATTTTGGTGTAATAATTCATCCTTCCACATCAATGTTTGATCTGATTATAAATGATGAAAGGAAAAGATAATCCCAGCCAAATGATTACCCATCAGACAGAGATCAAAGTGTGTTGGTGGCTGTTCAATCTTTCCCACATATTAAATAAATGTCAAGTTATCTCAAACACAATTTGACATTGCTCTGTTTTGCATACATTTCCTGACCTATTAGATACAGTACATGAGTCATTACAACAGTATTCCCAGCACTTGACACCACAACCAGTCTAACAACCAATTTATATTAGATCATAAAAATGTCTTACCCTCTTGAACTGACCCCAGCAGTATTGTCGTGAGGTGTGTAAAACTGGAAAATTGTCTGTCATCAAGTGGATAGCAAACATCAAGAGAACTTATTTGACCCTGTTAAGACCTCATTAAGTATCTCACTAAATGTAAATGTTAATGCTGTATATTAAAAGTAATTAGGATTCCATCAGAAGACTACGAAAGCTGTCTGAACCCCTCCATAACGTATTCAAAGCAGTTTGTCTGACTAAGTGACAGTTACATATATCCCTTTAGCTGTCTTTTGCTCTCAGTTTCCTTTTTGCTGAGCAATTTAGTGCAGTCACATTCCCTTTTCTTGACCGTGCCCCAAAGTGTCAACCACTTAATAAAGTAAATGCGCTAACAAAGTACTGCTGTGGTGTGGTGTGAATTAAATTAATTATTATTAAGGTGTTCTTGGCCAGTTGAAATTTCTTAGCACTTACATGTTGTCATGGAAACATGTTTGTCTCCCCTCTCTCTCTCTCTTCCTGTCAACACACATACGCACACACGTCCTGAGGGTGGGGGGTGTAATCGTGGTTTTCCTTTCTAGTTATTCCGGTTTTTTTTTTAAGGTTGCAAATCTGTGACGTCATACAGTAACAGTCAAAAGTTTGGACACACCTACTCATTGAAGGGTTTTTCTTTATTTTTACTATTTTCTACATTGTAGAATAATAGTGAAGACATCAAAACTATTAAATAACTCATATGGAATCATGTAGTAACTAAAAAAAGTGTTAAACAAATCAAAATATATTTTAGATTTTAGATTCTTCAAAGTAGCCACGCTTTGACTTGATGACAGCTTTGCTCACTCTTGGGCATTCTCTCAAACAGCTTCACCTGGAATGATTTTCCAACAGTCTTGAAGGAGTTCCCACATATGCTCAGCACTTGGTTTTCCTTCACTCTGCGGTCCAACTCAGGGTGGCCACCGTCAACAACGGTCCCTGTGCTACACCCCCCCTTCCCAATCCTCCCACTACGGAGGTGGCTCTGGCTCTGGGCGTAGCTCCCGTTCAGAAGACCCTAGGCTGGGAAGCGTCGCCGGAGGCTCCGGGCTGAGGAGCGTTGCCGGAGGCTCCGGGCTGAGGAGCGTCGCCAGAGGCCCCGGGCTGAGGAGCGTCGCCGGAGGCCCCGGGCTGAGGAGCGTCGCCAGAGACCCCGGACTGAGGAACGTCGCTGGAGGTTCCTGGCTGGGGAGCGTCGCTGGAGGCTCCTGGCTGAGGAGCGTCGCTGAAGGTTCAGGGCTGAGGAGCATCGCTGGAGGCCGAGTGCTCACAGCAGGCACTGGCTGTACCGGGTTATGGAAGCGCATTGGAGTATGAGTGCGGGGAACAGGAACAGGATGTACTAATGGCAGAGTGCTCACAGCAGGCACTGGCTGTACCGGGTTATGGAGGCGCACTGGAGGGTGAGTGCGCGGAGCAGGAACAGGACGTACTGGACTGGGCAGGAGCACTGGAAGCCTGGTGCGTGGGGCTGGCTTAGGAGGCGCCAGACTAGTAACACGCACCTCAGGGCACTTGTTTGGTGCTCCAATCCCTCCTGCTTGGTCCTTGTTTGGTGGGTGGTTCTGTCATAGGCGTCGTAAGGATAGGACCAAGGTGCAGCGGGTAAAGTGCTCATCTTCTTTATTTGAAGTAACGTGAACACTTAAACAAAACGACGAAACAGTTCCGTAAGGCAACACAGGAAAACAACCACCCGCAAAACACAAGTGAATACAAACCCAACTAAATATGGCCTCCAATTAGAGACAACGACAACCAGCTGCCTCTAATTGGAGGTCATTGCCAAAAACCCAACATAGAAATAGAAAAATAGATATACACATAGAAATAGAAAATATAGAACATAAACCAAAAACACCGAACCACACAAAACAAACACCCCCTGCCACGCCCTGACCAAACTACAATGACAAATAACCCCTTTTACTGGTCAGGACGTGACAGGAGTCAAGCACAGGAGAGCAGAAATGTCCAAGTAGCGTCTTTAATAGGCAAGTCCACAACACACAAAAGGTCAGGTACAATACCAAAACAAGAAACCGCCCACGACACAAGAGAACACAGTACTCACGGAAGGAGGAAAAACAACACTCCTAAACTATTACACACTCAGTATAAACGTGAATAAACCTGAGGCACAACCTCAACGAGCAACATAACACGTATAATCCCGCACAAACCTAAGCAGGCAACAGGGGTAATTATACACACAGAAATTAATCCAAATGAACCCAGGTGTGAAAGAACCAAAGACAAAACAAAGGGAAAAGGAAAAATGGACAGGTGATGGCTAGTAGGCCGGCGACGCCGACCGCCGAGCACCGCCCGAACAGGGAGAGGAACCACCTTCGGTGGAAGTCGTGACAATCCTTTTTTTAGGGAAAATGCCCAAATAATAATTTCTAGTTGAATGAACATATGAGACAAGCAAACACATCATTTTAAGTTGACAATGTTTTCTCAAACAATATTTTTTTTGTTCAGCTAACACTTGGACCGAAAAGTTGAGTAAACAACAAAAAAAACCTGTGGAACCAGTTACTTAATAATAATTAGTTGAAACAACAACTCTTTTTTCTTTTCTTTTTTACAGTGAAGGAGGGTGTTGATTACTGGAAGTCATTGGAGTACAACATGTGCTGTACCTTTTCACGATATTAATGACAAAGACTGCAATTGAAATGTAATACAATCATGTTTTTTGTTGCAAGTATTGTATATTATATATAAAACAATATCATTTAATCTCACAAGAAACGCAATCGTTCATGTAAATTTAAAGTGGTGTTGTGTTGTTGGAAATGTAGAAGGTTTGACTCATTCCCTGCCAGTACCTCTACCGGATGTAACCCTTCCTTTCTCTTCTTTGTAATATGTTTTTTTTTTTGAGAAGTATTGTGTCTTGTTATTTTCTACACTTTTCAGATATTGAATTGTTGAGGTCTTTCAGAAATGGTTAACATATTTTAAGAATTTAAAACTTCATTCAGTTTTCAGTATGAAACTTTCTACTGTTAGTAACCTCACTGCAGGGACAAGACACAATAATGACTACACCATCCTAATGTAGAAAGGTCACTGAAACAAATATTGCCTTTCCCCTAAAGCTGTGGTCTTGCTCGGTTTGTGTCAGGCTACAAGTGTTGGCTACTGGCTCCTGACATTAACCACACATGCCTTTCAAATATCATGGCCTTTGGGACTGGGTCAGAGCTGCTATTAATGGACCAGGACTCCATGATAGTACTGCAGTGACTCTTGAAAATTGCTGAGGAGGAGCAAGGCAGGCTGGGGGCTGTAGTGAAGAGATAAAAATAGTATACAGTTCTTCATCCCAGTGTAATAGAGAGAAATAACCAGAGGTGTCTGGCCACAGACTAGTAGAACAAATTCATAATTACTTTACATTTTATACCAGCTGAAAAACTCTTTGCATCTCCATGTCTCTTTTATATGCCTCCAAATAAATGTTGTTTAATTTGCAACAAGTACTGTATGCTTTACAGGACAATTCAATTCAGATGAATTTAGTTTCTAGACTGCAAGATGTGAAACAGGCCTAATCTACACATATTCCTATGGAATAATAGGGACTGAGTAGTAATTGGCTCTCTATTTTGAGTATGCCCCGCCTTCTTCTCAATAGTAATGATCACTCCTATAAATACGGGAACATGAGCCATCCATGTGTCTGCTTCTGTAGTGGTGTCTGAACTGGGTGGAAGTGTCCTTTTACTGTAACAAGGGAGCCGGTGTCAGAGCCGACACAAGAGTAACGTTATGTCAAAACCGTTGTCAGATCACGATAGAAAGAAGCAGATCTCCGTGAGAGGTCTTGCTGGTGTGGAAAATGTGGCAGAACTGAAGGTCGCTTTCAACAGGCATCTCCATTTTACGCTGGTCAAGGACAGAAATGTGGCATCCAAACGGGATTACTACTTTGCTCTCGCCAACACCGTGCGTGACCACTTGGTGGGCAGGTGGATCAGAACCCAGCAATACTACTATGAGAAAGATCCCAAAGTAAGTTCAACTATTGTAATGTTCATATCACCTGTAGCCTACTAAAAACCCATAAAACAGAATAAAAAAAGTGTAAAATAGAATACAAAGTAATAGTCAAGAAACCAATAGAAATGAAAATAACAAATGGAATAAAATGTAACATTTTTCCATTTGGTTTCACTAAAGAATGCAGAATTCAATGGGCAATATATGGGGCATAGTGTAGGCAAGTAAATAACATATTCTAGTGGTCCTGGGTATCCCATACAGGTAAATAAAAAACATCATACATTTTAAATACATTTGTACATATATTGCAAAATGTATTTCAAATGCATCTGAAAACGCATTTTAAATGTATTAAATACACATTTTATGTATTATTTTGCAAATGTTTTATATTTCACATGTATCCTGAAAATACATCCCCAAAAATATATCTTACGTTGTATTCCAATTAAACGTAACATAAAATAAAGTAACAAACACTTTACTGCTTAATCTGTAAATATTTTATTTAAAACAACTCCGCAGGTGAAATGAGGTTGTTGATTGCCTCTGGTGGGATTGTTGAATCATTTTGATTTCTGAAGCGTTTATATACCCCACAATATTTTAGTCCTGAATATATTATCTAATAAACCTACTGTACCAGTGGCCAGACGTATGGGCAGGATAACCATGCCAATTTAGGACAAACGTTGTCTGATCTCCATGACAATTTAATATGACACATATTATGCATAATGTATACTCTTGACTTAACACTGAGTGAAAATGACAGATTTGAAGCCTGATTTTAGGTTTTCCCTTGTCAAACCCCAGCAAAGGACTGCTGTCCACAGAAGGACCCTGTCCCTGGGTTAAGTCTCTTTGCCAAATCTTGCATTGCTGCGTGCAAGCGGTATCACCTTCTAATGTCACTGTAATGTTACGCCATGACATTTCCAATCCGCTAGCGCTCCTCGGCCAATCGGGAGTTGTAATTCTAGACCTCTCTGTGACCTTCTGTCTCCTCCTCTCCTGTGCACATACTATAGTGAATACAGGAGCCTATGTACTGTAGCTACAGTTGTAGGAGTAGCAGAGATACCAATTGACATCAACAAATGTAAAGTAACGGGGAACAACTTTTGTTTCCATGTCTTCATTGATTCGTACTATCAGACGGAGCCTTCTATCTAGTTATGAATCAGCTTCTTCCATATCTATCTTATTTATGCTAAATCCTTACAGACAGTGACACATAGTCAGTACAACAGGGTCAAAAGCCGTAAGAAATCTTGACACAAAAAAAAGAGATGTGTATCACAAATATCATGTATAATATTCCCTTTGTAAAATAGGTATTTGTGTGTGTTAATACCATGTTTATACCAACTAGGGTAATTACTCTACATCAGAAAGATGCTCCCTGTACAGCACTTGCCCTCTGACCTTCTATTTTATCACCTCATCCAAGGTCAGCTGGTGGTTATGGTGTACCTCGCTGAAAGGTCATAAGTTATTCCCTCAAAGAAAGGTCAAGATAGAAACCCATATGAGCAGGGAGGGCAAGAGGACACCTAATCTGAGTTAAAAAACAGGAGGCTGGATAGAGTCTAAATGTATGAGAACATAGAGAGCTCTTCTCCTTACATGCCAAAAACGACCTGTTATTGGATGGGAAAACAGAGACATTAACCCACTGGGCAAAAATGTAGGTGTGGCGGCTCATTAGAATCTTTTGGGGCGTGGTTTTCTCCCATTTTTTTTTTTGTGCAACCATGAGTGAGAGTGTCTTTCCAGTTTATGTAATCTGTTATACTGTCACGTGCTATATGTCTAATGCCAGTGGTGGTGACTTGTGAAAGACTTATGTATGGCCTTGTGTCTATTGAGAACAATTCTCTCCTCAGGGAACCCATGCTGTTCCAGAGCTAACACACCTGATTCTACTTTTTAATAGACAAAATAATAAAAACCTTTTGGAATTTCAACAATATAATATGACATGACTATTAAACCAGAATAAATAAAACCTGTATGTTTCTTCAAATAACCTTTGAGATTGAGAAAGGTTCTCTATAAAGATCGTATTAAGCCTTTCTCTATAAAGATTGTATAAAGAACCATAAAAAAGGGTTCTATATAGTCCTCAAAAGGTTGTAACCATAGCAGAACTCTTTTTTGGTGCTATTATATATATTTTTTTAATGGTTCTTTATAGAACCTTAGGAAAGGGTTCTTTACAGCACCACGCAGGTTCCATTTAGAACCTTATGAGCATGGTTCTTTATAATGGCACCAAAAAGGCCTCCGCTATAAGTCAAAGAACCCTTATTTGGCACTATATAGAACCATTGGTTTTTGGTGTGAAGGGTACATGCAAAGATTTTTTCATACCTTGAAGTAGGAGCTCCTCTCCGAAGTTTAATAAAATAATAATAACAATAAAATGCAGTTGGGCGGCCAGCGGCGCTATTTCTCCTCATGCGGATCCCAGCTTTAACCCAATGTATCCAAATGATGACCAATTTTGTGATAGATGGTCATATTTGTTTTGTACACATTTGCTCGATTTGCACACATTTATACAAGACGGCGCGTTTTGTAGCAAGAAATGTCGAGGGAAACAAGTGTTTCCAATGACTTCATCAACCAATTAGCAGGCAATGCCTACTCATAATAAGTTACAATCATGAGGTTCTGCCATTTTCACATATGTTGTTGTTGGGGTGGTGCTGGAGATGATGAATTTTTGAAATGTCCCTTTAAGTCATTTATTACATTTGGTAAATTATCTCTCTCACATACTTACACTTCTATATCAATTCCCTGATACAGTTAAGTTTTCAGATCTCTCTTTCACTATTCATGGGTATCACACTCAGACTAACCTTTACAACAACCCCAGCTGAAGCTATTTTTACTTAAGCCAAAATGCCAGTGTTACGTAACACCAACAGCAATCTGTCTCCCGTAGCCCCTCTCCCCCCCCCCCCCCCCCCCCTGCCCTCTATCCCATTCTCTCGCTGCTTGCCTGAGAGTGTCAGACCTCCCTGTCAAACAACCAAGAGAGAAAACGTGACATTTCAAAGGCTAAACTAAGGCTCAGGTGTCAGATTTCCACATGCTCCTTTCTAATGGCAGAACATAAAAAGTCTACAAGTATTCTAGGAATTTCCTTGACAGTTTGAATGGGTGCCCCTACAGTGAAATATTGTTATGTCTGACTCATAAAACCTGTGTCAACATTTGGGTTCAGCAACAGACTGTGACTAATTGGGTATTACTTGTACGGCTAGCGATGCAGTACATCAATAAGACAGTCATACTCTTACTATTGTCTCTTCTCTGGTTGTTAGCTGTCCTATGGTATCCCCCTCATCTCTCTCTCCCCTTCCTCTCCTGTCCTCAGCGTGTGTACTACATCTCCCTGGAGTTCTACATGGGTCGCACCCTGCAGAACACCATGGTGAACCTGGCGCTGGAAAACGCCTGTGATGAGGCCATATACCAGGTGAGGGATGCTCACATCCATACATCATGTCATGGATTCTGGCCAACATAGCGAAATGGGATTTTCATTGCTGTAGCTAACCGTGGCAGTCAAACTGACTGCACCTTGTGTAACAAACAACTTCATTTTCAAATTTGTCAAAATGTCTAGCTGAAAGAAATACACTGAAGAAGAGGTTGTAGTGTGCCTAGACTAAAGACTGTAAGTTGTGGGTGGATGTTAAAGGTCCAATGCAGCCATTTTGATCTCAATATCAAATCATTTCTGGGTTACAATTAATTACCTACAGTGATTGTTTTCAATTTGAAATTTATAATTTTTCAAGCAATAATTTTGCTAGGACTGTCTGGGAGTGGTTTGAGTGGGCAGGGGAAAACTGAAAATGAGTGGTTATTGGCAGAGAGTTTTGGAACTCTCTTTCTTATTGGTTTATTTATGTATTTACCACCTGGTGCTGTCACCAGGCAGGCCAGAACTCCATCCAACCAAAACAGGCTGACATTTCAGGCGGCCTTTCCAAATAGCTCTTACACAAAGGGCATCATCATTTTCACAACTACACAGTATTATTCCAACCTGATCGTGTGGAAAGATACATAAAACACAGCAAAATCACATTTTTGACTGCACTTGGCCTTTAACCGCCAATTGTGCTCCAGTAAGAGAGTGACCAGGACAAGATTCCAAAGAACATTTAACCATATTATTGGCACCAATCCGGCTCTGTTTAAACTGAATGTCATTGCCACAGAGCTGTGGTTTGAACTTGGCTTGACCTGAGCCCCTCTGTTCCGTAGCTGGGTCTGGACATGGAGGAGCTGGAGGACATGGAGGAGGACGCAGGCCTGGGAAACGGTGGTCTTGGACGTCTTGCCGGTAAGCTGCCTCGCTACTTCCTCTCACGAAGAGTGTGAAATTCTTGTGCCTTAGACAGTTTAGATCACCAGAAGGATCTAAACATGATATAAATTGTATAACATGATCAGAAACATAAGTTCATTTGGCCAGTGTAACCCTAACATAAGCCTTTCCTCAGCCTGCTTCCTGGACTCTATGGCTTCTCTGGGTCTGGCTGCGTATGGCTACGGTATCCGCTATGAGTTTGGCATCTTTAACCAGAAGATCGTCAATGGATGGCAGGTAACATACGCTCATATGTTTTTGGGGGGCTTTCCCCATAATTTCCAGACCATAAGACAGAAGGAAGTACTGTGAAACAACTTGTTTTGCTGAAAGTGCCCGATAGACTGTTATATAACTAAATGATTGACAGGTTGAGGAGGCTGATGACTGGCTGCGTTACGGCAACCCCTGGGAGAAGGCCCGACCCGAGTACATGCGCCCCGTCAAGTTCTATGGCAGAACCGAGCACACCCCAGAGGGTGTGAAATGGGTTGACACTCAGGTGAATAAAGGACAGGGGTTGGGGGTGAGATTGAGGGTGCATATGAGGAAGACGTGTGTGTGTGTGTGTGTGTGTGTGTGTGTGTGTGTGTGTGTGTGTGTGTGTGTGTGTGTGTGTGTGTGTGTGTGTGTGTGTGTGTGTGTGTGTGTGTGTGTGTGTGTGTGTGTGTGTGTGTGTGTGTGAGAGAGAAGGGAGATGAAAAACAAGGTTTTGATATGGCACTGGATGCCAACAATGAACCATCATTGAATTATCATTGAATCATCAATAAATCATCATTGAATCATCAATGAACAGTCATTGAATCATCAATGAACAGTCATTGAATCATCAATGAACCATCATTGAATCATCAATGAACCATCATTGAATCATCAATGAACCATCATTGAATCATCAATGAACCATCATTGAATCATCAATGAACCATCATTGAATCATCAATGAACCATCATTGAATCAATCATCAATGAATATGGATTCCGTTAGCAGGTGTCTCTAATCTCAGTCTCTTGCAATTGTGTTGACAGGTAGTGTTGGCTCTGCCATATGACACCCCTATCCCCGGGTACAGAAACAACATTGTCAACACCATGAGACTGTGGTCTGCAAAGGCCCCATGCGACTTCAACCTGAAAGACTGTAAGTGTCTTACAGAGGCCAAGGCACTATGTATGCGTTGCTTGAATACATGTGTTCGCCTTGACTGGCTGCAATCCACCATTTCATGTGCTTAGTTTGTTAGATCTGCAAATTGCTAACATTACTCATGTAACTCATGTTACATAATTGGCTACTGGGAACCGTTGCCCTGAAGGTGTATTTTTCCTTGTCTCAACAGTCAACGTTGGTGGGTACATTCAGGCTGTGTTGGACAGAAACCTATGCGAGAACATTTCCCGTGTGCTGTACCCCAATGATAACGTAAGAATATATCTGAATTTCTCTCTAATATCCAGGTGCAGTGTCGGTTTTGATTATATACTGTATATAGATATTATAGCTACACTGTAGAATACATTGTAACAGGTCTGCTCTATACTCTGTATTTCTTCTCTTAAAAAAAGGACTGGCATTGACTGGAATTTGAAATCTTATGTATTGTGATCACAGGAGGTTGGTGGCACCTTAATTGGGGAGGACGGGCTCGTGGTAATGACTGGAGCGGAATCAGTGGAATGGTATCAAATAGTCGCCATTCCATTTCACTCCATTCCAACCATTATTATGAGCCGTCCTCCCCTCAGCAGCCTCCACTGATTGTGATGCACTCAAGATGGCGACAGACAGATATACAGGTCAGTCTGGGCTCACCTCTATATGTCTTCCTTCCCAGTTCTTTGAGGGCAAGGAGCTGCGTCTGAAGCAGGAGTACTTTGTGGTGGCCGCCACCCTTCAGGACATCGTCCGTCGTTTCAAGGCCTCTAAGTTTGGCTCCAGAGAGATCGTCCGCACAGACTTCGCCCAGCTGCCCAACAAAGTGAGAACTCCCTAGTGGCGATTCAAACATATACTTAATTGTCTCCATTTCACTTATGTCTTCATGTCACTGGCTCAAGTATGATTTTTGTTGATGTCTTGTTCTGATCTGGTGGCTTTGTATTCGTACTTGTGCATCTCTGTATTTATATTGGTAGTACTTTCTAAAGTTATACTGTATCAGTATAGTTATACTGTGATTTATTTTCCCTTTAACAGAAATTGTGATTATAATAAAAAAATGATAATAATGTACTCAATGTCTGTCACATCAAGGTTGCCATCCAGCTGAATGACACTCACCCTGCCATGGCCATTCCTGAGCTGATGAGGGTACTGGTTGATGAGGAGAAGCTGGAGTGGGACAAGGTGAGTGGAGGAGATGAGTAGGTTCTGATGTGTCAAACGAGGTAGACTGAATTATTTTCATAGAGCTCGCCAGCTTGTGGTACTAAAAAAAACGGAAATTAGTTAAGTCTGGTTCTTTAAGTCTTCCCTATGGGGCAAATGAATGGGGAAAGAATACGGTTTTGGGATAAACGCAGAAAATAAGGTTTGAGGTTAACACAAGCTTATGAGAACGTATACTGTATGTTCTATGAGATATCAGTCATTTAGCTAGACCTTCATGAATTATGAAGTCACATAAATGCTTCAAAATTCATAAAAAGTGACGTTAGCTGATGAAGATGTCATAGAACAAAACGTATCAGATCTCCTAAGCCTGTGTTTACCACAGACCTTATTTTCAAACTCAATTTATTTCCTCATAGGCTTTGGCCAAGAGCCATGGCAGAGTTAGTGTCTACAAAAAAGACACTATTGCTATTTCTCTCTATTGCTCTGGACAGTAGTACATCCGGTATTACTGCCCACGCCATTTCATATGTAGTTGTACTTCAGTAATAATACCAGGAGGGGGCAACAAAAACCAGCATAGTAGAATGTGTTGGCTTGGGCCATCGAGACAGATGGAGAACTAGGGCCCAAAAGCCTGTTTTAGCATGGGCAGCGCCATTGAGGACTTTCACAATTTTGAAGTATTCAACTGGGTGGGACTTCCTATGGGTTAAAGAAGGATCACATAATTCCATCCGGGTCATCAGGAGGGATCAGCCAATGAATGATGCTCTTGAGCAAACATTCCATAACTGCAGGTGGCATTAAGTCGCCAACCTTGGCTTTATACCTGTTCAAACAACACATTCCAGGTGGCAGTACGCACCCTTTCAGTTTGTTTACCAACTCAGAAGTAGTAGAAGAAGATGCCATAATGGGACAGACACAAAAGAGGAGTCCTCTATCCTTCTCTACTGCTTTGGCACACACTACAAATAAATATGTAGCACAAATGTAAAGCTAAGACTACTAAGACTAGCATTCATTTGTCCTACTTCTATCAAGAGAGGGTCACGAACCACCAGGTAAATACATCGTATTATCTTACCTCTGTCCTTGTGTGTTTCCAGGCCTGGGACGTGTGTGTCCGTACCTGTGCCTACACAAACCACACCGTGCTGCCTGAGGCCCTGGAGCGCTGGCCCATTGACCTGTTCCATCACCTGCTGCCCCGTCACCTGGAGATCATCTACGAGATCAACCGTCGCTTCCTGCAGGTACGTACGTACGTGCGGCAGGCGGCAGCAAGACTAATGGTGCCATATAGGAAGTGTTATAACAGATCAGTGCTCCTTACGCTTTGTCTAACTGGAGCTACCATAACATGTTATTAGAGGCTAACTTTATTGAAATCCAACTGAATAAGAATGCAATACCTAAATCTTGGTCACACCGGTCCCTCCAGTACGTCGCCTCGAAGTTCCCTGGCGACAACGACCGTCTGCGCCGCATGTCCCTGATTGAGGAGGGAGAATGCAAGAAAGTCAACATGGCTCATATGTGTATCGTTGGATCCCATGCTGTCAACGGCGTGGCCCGCATCCACTCGGAGATCCTCGTCGCCACTCTGTACGTGTCCTACACAAACACATCACATTCAGGCTACATTACATTTTACACATTTGGCAGACGCTCTTATCCAGACCGACTTACAGTTAGTCCCTTCAGCATAAGGTAGTTAAGAGAGACAACCACCTATCACAGTCATATGCCATTTTTTCCCCTCAATAAGTAGCTAACTACACATTTAAATCATAATATTTAAAAGTAACAGACGCATCAGGTGTCAATTGATGGATTAGCCATTTGATGCGTGCACATTTTCAAAGGATTAGTTTGAAGAGCTGAAGCAAACTAATTTGATATATTTTGGGATGCTGCGTGTTCTGTGTGCAGGTTCAAGGACTTTTATGAGTTGGACCCACACAAGTTCCAGAACAAGACCAATGGCATCACCCCCCGTCGCTGGCTGGTTATGTGCAACCCCGGCTTGGCTGAGGTCATCGCAGAGGTAGGGGAACTGTTGCAAAAACACTTCGAAAGTAGTACGAGTTTTGCATCGGATGTAGCCATACATTTGAAATCATTTTGACCGTATGTTTATAATATCAGTGTTGCGAAATAGATGTTTATGTTCATGATGAGAGCGCCAGTATCCTGATACTTGCACGCTAACCTTTCTCATGTCATCTCTTTTGTCAGAGAATTGGAGAGGAGTTTGTCCGTGACCTTGACCAGCTGAAGAAACTGTTGAAGTTCATTGATGATGATGCTTTCATCCGTGACATAGCCAAAGTCAAGCAGGTGAGTCTCACGAAGTCACCAACACGTTGTTTACCAAGATACTGTAGTACGTCACAGGAGGCTGGTGAGGGGAGGACGGCTCATAATAATGGCTGGAATGGAGTGAATGGAATGATATCAAACACATAGAAACCATGTATTTGATGTGTTTGCTATCGTTCCATTAATTCCGTTCCAGCCATTACTATGAGCCCGTCCTTCCCAGTTAAAGTGCATTCAGCCACCTGTGGTACTGTACTGTAAGTCATTTGACAAGTTCTGTGCTAACTTCAAGCCCCCATCATATCCTCCCTAATGTAGGAGAACAAGCTGAAGTTCGCTGTGCACCTGGAAGAACACTACAAAGTAAAGATCAACCCCCAGTCCATGTTTGACTTCCAAGTCAAAAGAATCCACGAGTACAAGAGACAGCTGCTCAACTGTCTGCACATGATCACCTACTACAACCGTTAGTGCTACCTTGGCTCTCTCTCTCTCTCTCTCTCTCTCTCTCTCTCTCTCTCTCTCTCTCTCTCTACTCATACTATTCACCCCTCTGTCTCTTTCTCAGGTATCAAGAAGGAGCCAAACAAGCACTGGACCCCAAGAACCATCATGGTCGGAGGAAAGGTATGTTTGGTGCCCCTCGGCCTTCACAGTAACAGCATGTAGTTACAGGAAGTAAACATAGAACAATAACTTACATCCACAACTCATTATGCAACACCCTCTCCCCCATCTCCCAGGCTGCCCCAGGCTACCACACAGCCAAGATGATCATTCGTCTCATCACCGCTATCGGTGAGGTTGTCAACCACGACCCCGTGATCGGCGACCGCCTCAAAGTCATCTTCTTGGAGAACTACAGAGTCACCCTGGCTGAGAAAGGTGACCGACTAACCCATAACCCCATGGGTCTCTGTTGTTGTAACGTCTGACTAGAAGTAACGTCTGGTATGTGTAGTTTACCCTCGTCCTCAATCTACAATGCTCTCCTCTTGTACTGTATCCCTCCCTCCCTCCATCCATCTTTCCTTTTCTCTCTTCCCTCTCTTCCTGTTTTTGCCCACGCTTATCATTTCCCTCACACTCCTTGTCCCCTCCCAGCCATCCCCTCTGCTGACCTGTCTGAGCAGATCTCTACAGCTGGCACTGAGGCCTCTGGCACTGGCAACATGAAGTTCATGCTGAATGGCGCTCTGACCATCGGCACCATGGACGGAGCCAACGTGGAGATGGCCGAGGAGGCCGGAGAGAAGAACCTCTTCATCTTCGGCATGAGAGTGGAGGAAGTGGACGCAATGGACGCCGGCAAAGGGTGAGCAGGAAGAGATGGACATGGGGACAGGGAGG
Source organism: Salmo salar (assembly GCF_965601325.2). NCBI lineage: Eukaryota > Metazoa > Chordata > Actinopteri > Salmoniformes > Salmonidae > Salmo > Salmo salar. The sequence continues at coordinate 45,101,183 of NC_138294.1, forward strand.
GAGAATAGACAGGGGGTTAGGGTAGGGAGAGGGAGGTAAAGAGAAACTGATCCACGGGAATGGGAGTGCTGTGGAGGAGGGGGATACAGTGAGGGGACAGGCTCTGCCAGAGTCCGATTCCCAAGTGGCAAGGTGTAGATAATGTTTGGCCAGGTCTCCCTTGTATAAGAAAATATCAATCTCAACATACTGTATGTTTTTCTGCTTAAGATAATAGAGACAAAAACAACCTGGAGCGCGCGTCAATCAGAACAGCGTGCTTTAAACACTGGCCTTTGTCTTGCACAGATACCACGCCTCTGAGTACTACAACCGTATTCCCGAGCTGAAACAGGCCATGGACCAGATCTCTGGTGGCTTCTTCAGCCATAAGCAGCCAGACCTCTTCAAGGAACTTGTGGACCTGCTGATGCACCACGACAGGTAATCACACACAGACACACACACACGCGCGCGAGCACACAAGTATTTTCCTTCAACGTATTCTTATCTAACGTTTTATGCACAGGTTCAAGGTGTTTGCTGACTACGAAGCCTACATCAAAAGTCAGGATAAGGTCAACGAACTGTACAAGGTCAGTGCTATGCCTAAACAACATAAGTCGCCTGGTTCAGGTATCCGTCCATACCTCATCAAATATTGATCTCCTCATTATCTTTCCTTCCATCCTGTCTGTCCCTCTCTCTAAAAACAGAAACCCAAGGAATGGACCAAGATGGTGATCCATAACATTGCAGGCTGTGGTAAATTCTCCAGCGACCGCACCATTTCCCAGTACGCCCGGGAGATCTGGGGCATGGAGCCCAGCCTGGAGAAGATCCCTGCCCCCGATGAGCAACTCAAATAAGCTGTGCGTCCACTCCATATAGTTCCCTTCTTCACCACTTACCCCACCACCCCACAATAAGCACCATTATTGGGAAATGGCAAATCATTTCTTAAAGCACTTCCCACTGGGCGCACGTTGGTAGAATCAACGTTGTTTCTACGCCATTTCAATGTTGTTTCCACGTCATTTCAATGAAATGATGTAGCACCAACGTGGAATAGACGTTGAATGGACGTCTGTGCTCAGTGGGTTGAATGACTTTAGTGATTGATGTCTGTTTTACTAGTCTGTCTCATACATAGAGTTCTGTCGGTTCTGGCTGTTCACATGGCTCACACCATCATTGTTCAAACCCCTTATCATGACACGCATTGAGCCCACAATAGCCGTAAACGAGAAATGAAGCAACGCCTTCTGTTCTGTGACAACAGAGACATGAATTTACCGGTATTCACGGTTCTGTCACTAATCAGACCATGCAGGTATTACAGTCTAAACTGCTGTTGTTATGGAGAGGGCATAAGAGCTGTGTGGTGGCTTTTGTGTTTGGTTATGTGGACTTGGATCCGTTTCTGAAAGAGTTAGTGTTTTTTTCTGTAGTTTGAGCTATATGTATTTATCTTAGCTTGAATGCCGTCAATATTGTACATGCATTCGCATAGCATAGGCTCTAGTCAATGATGAGAACCATCCTTCTTAGGAAACTGCCATGATTGTAACATGTTTGCCCCTCCTACATCCGCCCACCCCATCAACCTGATATGTATGGTGCCTAAAGGACAACCTCCGTGCAAACTCTCTTCGGGGACATAGGCCTGCATTAATATGTTGATCCGTTTCCCGTCTTTTTACTCAATCAGATATTAAACCAATGTTAAGCAGCTGTATATTTGTCAACCTGTGTATGTGTTTTGTTTGGACCTAAAGAAACTGACGTATCCGTACAGTCCATTTGCAGACCTCTGAGGGTCAGCCTGGGAACCAGAGAAAAGCTGTGGAGGGGCGGAATAACACAGCTGCTCCACAGACGGAGGAAGTGTCAGTGATTTGTTGTTGAGAAACCCACACAATGGCCTTCCCAGCCGTCTTTTTGTTCCACCGTATGGTAATCAATGATGCCAACAGTGGCCAAGAAAGCCACATCTCTCCGTCTTTTCAGGATGTTCTTCATACTAAGACAATAAAGAATAGTAGACCTTTGGCTTTTGTTCATCACACACAAAGATTCCACTGTCAGCATGTGTACACAAGATATGTTTGTATCTAAGAATTGAAGACCACAAGCTCAAACGATGAAACAAGTATAGTGGCCATCTACTTTGGAAGGGACTCTGCTTGGTCATACTGACATGGTCAACATTGTCAGTCTGTGTGTTGATAAGTAACCCCATAAACAGAGGTGCAACACATTGCAAACGGAAACCATGTGCCTTCCAAATTATTTGCTGCCCTTAATGTATATAAAGGCAAGCTTTTTATAAACATACACACATACTGTACCAGTCAAAAGTTTGGACACACCTACTCATTCAAGGGTTTTTCTTTATTTTGTACTATTTTCTACATTGTAGAATAATATTGAAGACATCAAAACTTCGAAATAACACATATGGAATCATGTAGTAACCACAAAAGTGTTAAACAAATCAAAATGTATTTTAGATTCTTCGAAGTAGCCACCCTTTGCCTTCATGACAGCTTTGCACACTCGTGGCTAATTTGAAGAATCTCAAATATTTTTTGATTTGTATAACACTTTTTTGGTTACTTCATGATTCCATATGGAGGAACATACAAGATGAACTGGCACATAGAGACAGGAAACACAGGAATATATACACCAAGGATAATAAGCGAAACTTGGAGGTGGTGGAGACAATCATAAGACAGGTGAAACAGATCAGGGTGTGACACAACGTCAACAGTGAAGAGGCGATTCCGGGATGCTGGTCTTCTAGGCAGAGTTGCAAAGAAAAAGCCATATCTTATCAGACTGGCCAATAAAAAAAAAAGATTAAGATGGGAAATAGAACACAGACTCTGGACAGAGGAACTCTGCCTAGAAGGTCAACATCCCGGAGTCACCTCTTCCCTGTTGATGTTGAGACTGGTATTTTGCGGGCACTATTTAATGAAACTGACCCTCGACCCCCGTGATCTGCATGAAGAGAAGGCGGTTAAAGAGAGGCCGGAAAGCGGACTGCCTTCTGAGAATTCAAAGGCGATCAAATAAACCCCCACTTCCCTCATTTTTGCAAGCAAACGTGCAATCTTTGGACAATAAAATCAACGAGTTACGGGAAAGATTAAACTACCAATGGGACTTTAAAAACGGTAACATCTTATGCATCACGGAGTCGTGCCTGAACAACGACAAAATCAACATACAGCTCGCTGGTTATACAATGTACCAGCAGGATAGGACAGTGGCGTCGGGTAAGACAAGGACCGGCGGACTATGTATTTTTGTAAAAAACAGCTGGTGCACTATATCTAAGGAAGTCTCGAGCCATTGCTCGTCTGAGGTTTTAGGTTATAATGATTAGCTGTTGACCACACTACCTACCGAGAGAGTTCTCATCTGTATTCTTCATAGCTGTTTTACAAACCACCTCAGTCAGAGGTTGGCACTAAGATAGCATTGAATGAGCTGTATTCCACCATAAGCAAACAAGAAAACACTCACCCAGAGGCGGCGCTCCTAGTAGCCGGGGACTTTAGTGCAGGGGAAATTAAATCAGTTTTACCAAATTTCTATCAGCATGTTAAATGTGCTACCAGAGGAAACAAACACTGGACCACCTTTACTCCACACACAGAGACGCATACAAAGCTCTCCCTCGCCCTCCATTTGGCAAATCTGACCATAATTCCATCCTCCTGATTCCTGCTTACAAGCAAAAATTAAAGCAGGAAGCACCAGTGACAAGATCAATAAAAAAGTGGTCAGATGAAGCAGATGCTAAGCTACAGGACTGTTTTGCATGCAGACTGGAATATGTTCCGGGATTCCTCCAATGGCATTGAGGAGTACCACATCAGTCACTGGCTTTATCAATAAGTGTATCGATGACGTCGTCCCCATAGTGACCATACGTACATACCCCAACCAGAAGCTATGGATTACAGGCAGCATCCGCACTGAGCTAAAGGCTAGAGCTTCCGCTTTCAAGGAGCGGATTACCAGGACGTGTGCTGTGAGCATGCGCTGACCAACTAGCAAGTGCCTTCACTGACATTTTCAACCTCTCCCCCTCCGAGTCTGTAATACCAACATGTTTCAAGCAGACCACCATAGTCCCTGTGCACAAGAACACTAAGGTAACCTGCCTAAATGACTACCGACCTGTAGCACTCACATCTGTAGCCATAAAGTGCTCTGAAAGGCTGGTCATGGCTCACATCAACACCATTATCACAGAAACCCTAGACCCACTCCAATTTGCATAACGCCCCAAGAGATCCATAGATGATGCAGTCTCTATTGCACCTCACACTGCCCTTTCCAGCCTGGACAGAAGGAACACCTATGTGAGAATGCTATTCATTGACTACAGCTCAGCATTCAACACCATAATGCCCTCAAAGCTCATCAATAAGTTAAGGACCCTGGGACTAAACACCTTCCTCTGCACCTTCCCCCCCCCCCAGGTGGTAAGGGTAGGTAACAACACATCCACCACGCTGATCCTCAACACAGGGGCCCCTCAGGGGGGGGGGGCGTGCTGGGTGCTCAGACCCCTCCTGTACTCCCTGTTCACTCATGACTGCACATCCAGGCACGACTCCAACACCATCATTCAATTTGCTGATGACACAACAGTGGTAGGCCTGATCACCGACAACAACGAGACAGCCTATAGGGAGGAGGTCAGAGTCCTGGCAGTGGTGTGGTGCCAGGACAACAACCTCTCCCTCAATGTGATCAAGACAAAGGAGATGATTGTGGACTACAGGAAAAAGAGCACCCAGCACACCCCCATTCTCATCAATGGGGCTGCAGTTCCTTGGTGTCCACATCACCAACAAACTAACATGGTCCAAGCACAGCAAGACAGTCATGAAGTGGGCATGACAATACCTATTCCCCCTCAGGAGACTGAAAAGATTTGGCATGGAGCCTCCCATCCTCCCCGACCAACTTCCCTACAAATTTTAAAGGTAAGAATTTCACTGTACTGTTTTACAGCTGTTGTATCATGTGCAGGTGGTGAATAAACTTAAAATTGAAACTTTTGTCTCAAGTAACTACTAAGTAGACCAGTGTTCCCCAAACTCAGTCCTGCCCCCCCGTGTACGTTTTGTTTTTTACCATAGCACTACACGGCTGATTCGCATAACCAACTCATCATCAAGCTTATATTATTTGAAATCAGCTGTGTAGTGCTAAGGCAAACACAAAACATGCAGCCAGGATAGACCAGAGCCTGTATTTTCCAATGGGAGCAAATTAATCATAATGGGCAGAGCACGAACTAGTAAGATCCTATTGGAGCGTTCTAGCACGTATATGCATAATTTCAGTTAGGGAAACTCCTTCTAAACAACACCAGTTTAAGAATCTTTGGCAAAGGGTAAAGTCTACAAAACGCAGCCCACTCTGTTTCTTACAGATTTTAGTTTAGGAAACAGAAAACTGTATGGAGATCAAATGTTTCATCGATGAGAAAATTAGCACGCCCAACCCTCGCTCAAAATCCTTCTCGCTCAATCTTCTTCCGCAGCCCGCCACTGGCACTGTGCTTCCTCATCACCATATTTTGGTAGTGAGTGGAAGCGCCAACCGGATGCTTCACGTTTATACATCCGGTGAAATATCTGGCTCATTCTTCTATCTGAGACATGGCGATGCGCACGCGTTAGTCATTTTGTGTGACAACTACAACTCCCACATTGCCGTTGGGATATCCCAGAACCGACCGGCGGATCCCCTCCTCCGTAACCAACTTCCCCATTTATTCAATCAAGAACCTCTACTCAAACAGCAGGCATGTCTGGGCTCATCAGAACTATTTCAACCCGCACTGCTCCAGCTCTGCGTGGACCTATGATCACCCAGAGGGCCAGTGTCTTCACCAGACCGGCTAAAGACCCTCTCGGCCCTGCTGTAAGTAATCGTATCTGTATTTTTCATACAGACAAGAAAATCATTAGTAGCTAGCTCATCGTACTAGCTGTTGTGGCATACATCGCTATGTTGTTGGGCCTGTTAGCCAGCTAACTAACTCAATCTAGCTGAATGTTTATCAATTAATTATTGTCCTAATTCCACTTTGGTGGGGTAACATCGCAACGAACACACGAGTGTTGCATGGATGTTTTTTTATTTTAGCCAAAAATCCATTGGACATTTTAGTTAGACTGGAAGGTCACGTTAACGCTAGCTAGCTAGGTCAGTTCGTGACAGGCAAGGATGCGGAACTACCTTGCCAACGCCGGCTGACACTGACAGATCGCGGTTCAGTTTTGCAGTTGTGGTTATATTCCCTTTTGATAGGAAACTATAGGTTTTTGTAATGTAAAACGGTATTCTATTATTGCTATTGTGATAATTTGCTAACGTTTGCGTTAATCTCCAAGGTCGTGTTAGCTATGTAGCTGTGTTAGCTAGTTAGGTAACATTGCCAGTCACTGATCCACCACGTGATATTGAGCCTCAATTTGAGGCAATCTGTTTTATAAATTTGAACATTCTGTAACGTTTCACAACAACCTCAACATGGCACCTTGCCTGGCATAATGTAACCATGTTTGCGCGCTCTCTCCCTTTCTGTAGGAGACAGTCTTCGGACTGGGGATGTTCGCAGTGGCTATCCTGGGACCTTCCGGTTGGGTTCTCGCCAACATTGAGAACTACAAGAAGAAAGAATAACTTAACATGGACTCTGTCTTTTAACTGGGACGTCCCGTACATTCTCTACTTACTCAAGACCCTCCTGGGACCATCACTTCAAAAACTCCTCTCTAAAACCATGGAACAAATCCCCAACCTCCATGAACTACCTCTTCACTTAAGTCTGAGTGTCTGCCAATAGAATGGCTGCACAGCATCAAGATTTGTGAATTTTAATTGGCTTCTTCAAACAAGGAGTATGTTACAATAATGATAATAAACATATTTCAACTTTAAATGGTCTAGTATCAAATGTGCATGTTAAAGTGATTCTCAATAATGCCAACACCACCTATTATAGCATGGAGAAAAATGGTATGTGAGCGGTCTGTTTAATATCAGGTTCGACTATGGGTATAAACCATTTAAAAATATTTCACATACCTGCAAAGAATGTTCTTTTTGGGTTATGATGTAAGAAAGTACTGTAGCACTGATATTCTTGAAAGGGTCAAGTTGTCATCTCAATTATGATTTCATCCAGCCCCTATCAATACCACCATCTGTTGGCCAGTAGCTGCTGTTACAGAAATGAACATACGGTGCATTGGGTTTTTATTGTGCACCATTGTGCTATGTCAGTTATTGAGACAAGGAGTTTGCTTTTATTTGGCTCAGTTTTATTTGTTAGTGTAGATTTGGATTTCATATCTAAGTCGGTGCATTTGAAAGTTTGAAAATATCTACAGTTGTGCTCCTATGACCCCTAAAGTACTTATTGAATATGCCTGTCTCGTATTTAATGCTAATGCCATCAGGTTAAAACAGACAAAAGGAGTCAAGATGTTTGTTTACTTCATAAACTAAATTAATCTATTGTAATTACTTAAATGATCATAGTGGAGTAGGAAGTGGAAAATGATCTGATGCGTCACGATTAACTGAAATGAGGGCATCAAAGAAACGTTTCAGTGCATGATCACTGTTCAACTCTGCTTTGTCACAGAAAGGAGGGTTGAAAATGTCAGGTTCCTCCAGTCCGAGCACCATGTCATACTGGAGGATCAAAAAGACAGGTGGTCACGAGGCTCTTTCGCAATTCATTTCTCTCTATTCCACACATCCTTTTCCCTCACCTTCTCAAACCACATTGACCCAAGGATCTTCCCCTGAGCCAGGGCTCCTGTAGCACCAAACCCTTTGAAGGTAAGTTGTACACAATCTCCATTTTAGGATGTTTTGTCTGATTTAACACTCATTAAACATGAACCTTGTTTGAGCCTTCCTCATGAATTATTGCAGGTGTAATATGCAGTGAAAAAAAGGCATGTGCGAGACTCCCCAAACACATGGAAGAATGTGCTCTGGTCAGATGAGACTAAAATTGAGCTTTTTGGCCATCAAGGAAAACGCTATGTATGGCGCAAACCCAAAACCTCCCATCACCCCGAGAACACCATGTTTTTAATCGGCAGGGGCTGGGAAAGTGGTCAGAATGGAAGGAATGATGGGAAATTCAGGGAAATTCTTGAGGGAAACCTGTTTCAGTCTTCCAGAGATTTGAGACTGGGACGGAGGTTCACCTTCCAGCAGGACAATGACCCTAAGCATACTGCTAAAGCAACACTTAAGTGGTTTAAGGGGAAACATTTAAATGTCTTGGAATGGCCTAGTCAAAGCCCAGACCTCAATTCTATTGAGAATCTGTGGTATGACTTAAAGATTGCTGTACACCAGCGGAACCCACCCAACTTGAAGGAGCTGGAGCAGTTTTACCTTGAATGGGCAGAAATCCGGTGGCTAGAAGTGCCCGGTGGCTAGATGTGCAAAGTTTATAGAGACATACCCCTAGAGACTTGCAGTTGTAATTGCTGCAAAAGGTGGCTCTACAAAGTATTGACTTTGAGGGGGGATGAATAGTTATGCACGCTCAAGTTCAGTTTTTTTGTCTTATTTCTTGTTTGTTTCACAGTAAAAAATATTTTGCATGTTCAAAGTGGTAGGCATGTTGTGTAAATCAAATGATACAACCTTGAATTAAAATAGATTTTTGGGGGGGGTTGTAGGGCAACAAAAAAGAAAAAATGCCAAGGGGGTGAATACTTTTGCAAGCCACTGTATTGCCTAAACATAAACCTTTCAATAAAGAATATAGATGAAAAGATCTATAAGATCGACATACGGGTCAGGATCCTTAGTCAAGCCACAATGACTTTATCAAGCCCCTGATGTCTCATTCTAGTGTCTTAGAAAAATAAACATTATACGACTGTGTAGCTTTATTCATATATTGGTTTATCACAGGCAGCTGTAATTGTGAAGGCCATTGCCTCTAGGATGACGTCATGATATTCTGTGTTGCGAGTGTAATGCGAGTGTAGCGAAATGCTTGTGCTTCTAGTTCCGATCGTGCAGTAATATCTAACAAGTAATCTAACAATTTCACAACTACCTTATACACACAAGTGTAAAGGAATGATTAAGAATATGTACATATAAATGTATGGATGAGCGATGGCCGAACGGCATAGGCAAGATGCAGTAGATGGTATAGAGTACAGTATATACATATGAGATGAGTAATGTAGGGTATGTAAACATTATATAAAGTGGCATTGTTTAAGTGACTAGTGATACATTTATTACATTCAATTATTAATTATTAAAGTGGCTAGAGATTGAGTCTGTATGTTGGCAGCAGCCACTCAATGTTAGTGATGGCTGTTTAACAGTCTGATAGCCTTGAGATAGAAGCTGTTTTTCAGTCTCTCGGTCCCCGCTTTGATGCACTGTACTGACCTCGCCTTCTGGATGATAGCGGGGTAAACAGGCAGTGGCTCGGGTGGTTGTTGTCCTTGATGATCTTTTTGGCCTTCCTGTGACATCGGGTGGTGTACAGTCGTGGCCAAAAGTTTTGAGAATGACACAAATATTAATTTTCACAAAGTCTGCTGCCTCAGTTTGTATGATGGCAATTTGCATATACTCCAGAATGTTATGAAGAGTGATCAGATGAATTGCAAAGTCCCTCTTTCCCATGCAAATGAACTGAATCCCCCAAAAACATTTCCACTGCATTTCAGCCCTGCCACAAAAGGACCAGCTGACATCATGTCATTGATTCTCTCGTTAACACAGGTGTGAGTGTTGACGAGGACAAGGCTGGAGATCACTGTCATGCTGATTGAGTTCGAATAACAGACTGGAAGCTACAAATGGAGGGTGGTGCTTGGAATCATTGTTCTTCCTCTGTCAACCATGGTTTTCTGCAAGGAAACACGTGCTGTCATCATTGCTTTGCACAAAAAGGGCTTCACAGGCAAGGATATTGCTGCCAGTAAGATTGCACCTAAATCAACCATTTATCGGATCATCAAGAACTTCAAGGAGAGTGGTTCAATTGTTGTGAAGAAGGCTTCAGGGCACCCAAGAAAGTCCAGCAAGCGCCAGGACCGTCTCCTAAAGTTGATTCAGCTGCGGGATCGGGGCAGCACCTGTACAGAGCTTGCTCAGGAATGGCAGCAGGCAGGTGTGAGTGCATCTGCACGCACAGTGAGGCAAAGACTTTTGGAGGATTGCCTGGTGTCAAGAAGGGCAGCAAAGAAGCCACTTCTCTCCAGGAAAACATCAGGGACAGACTGATATTCTGCAAAAGGTACAGGGATTGGACTGCTGAGGACTGGGGTAAAGTCATTTTCTCTGATGAATCCCCTTTCCGATTGTTTGGGGCATCCGGAAAAAAGCTTGTCCGGAGAAGACAAGGTGAGCGCTACCATCAGTCCTGTGTCCTGCCAACAGTAAAGCATCCTGAGACCATTCATGTGTGGGGTTGCTTCTCGGCCAAGGGAGTGGGCTCACTCACAATTTTGCCTAAGAACACAGCCATGAATATAAAATGGTACCAACACATCCTCCGAGAGCAACTTCTCCCAACCATCCAGGAATAGTTTGGTGACGAACAATGCCTTTTCCAGCATGATGGAGCACCTTGCCATAAGGCAAAAGTTATAACTAAGTGGCTCGTGGAACAAAACATAGATATTTTGGGTCCATGGCCAGGAAACTCCCCAGACCTTAATCCCATTGAGAACTTGTGGTCATTCCTCAAGAGATGGGTGTACAAACAAAAACCCACAAATTCTGACAAACTCCAAGCATTGATTATGCAAGAATGGGCTGCCATCAGTCAGGATGTGGCCCAGAAGTTAATTGACAGCATGCCAGGGCGGATTGCTCCCTCTGCTGTTTCCTGATCATCTCCTTTGTTGTGTTGACATTGAGTGTGAGGTTATTATCCTGACACCACACTCCGAGGGCCCTCACCTCCTCCCTGTAGGCCGTCTACTCTGGGGTTTGCAATAAAAAAAAAACTGAGCTGGATAAACATGCTCGCTTGATTTGTATACATTTGATTGTTTGTATTTATAATAACAACATGATCATACACACTGAAAAAGGCTGACGCCTAAATGGCTGTGTGAAACCCCATCCCCCGTCTGCTGTAAAACAAGAAAAAGGGAAAAGGGATTTCTGTCATTTTGTGTTTTATGCGTGAACCATCCTTCATTTCTGCTATATGACTGCTATAAGCATAACGACCAAAATAAAGAGACTAACGGCATAGAGTGAGTCATCACAGAGGACGAGAAGTAGAATGTCAGAGAGGACTGGGTCATGGAACCTTTTACTGTATGTAAACTGAAGGGTCTGAGTTATTCGGTGATTCAGGACTTGTACTGATACTATGGTGCATTGGTGGAGGGGATGAAGACACATGGTCCAGTACGGAGTATTTCTCTATTTCATTGAAGCACACACAATGGACAACTGGAACTGAATGGAGGTTATGGAACAGGGAGGTTGTTAGAAATAGATCTCATGCCTTTGAGCAACCTTTATGTTGTCTGGGAATTGTTTGAGTAGTTTATCATTGCCTGTTATAAAATGGAGGAAGTGAACCTTGGGGCCTGGTGACTGATGGTATAGTGCTAGTGGCTTTGTAAGGGGAGGCTGGGGAGAGGATTATGTCTGCTGCAGCTCCATACAGTGGGCATGCTTTGTGCTGTGTAGTATGCTGAACTTGATGGTTGTCCAGCCAGCAGTGGTGTTGTGATTGTGGGTGAATAGCCGTATTTGGCTTGAATACCATCATGGAGATGTGTGTTTGTTATATATTTGAAATGTTCACAAAAACATCCCATGTTTTAATTAAAGATTATTTATTTTTGTAGGTATCAGATTCAAACATACATACAGTAATATACCTATGGATAGTTTATAGATTACTATTAACTGGGTGGTTCGAGCCCTGAATGCTGATTGACAAAAACATTTTTTTTTACTGCTCTAATTACATTGGTAATCAGGTTATAATAGCAATAAGGCACCTTGGGGGTTTGTGGTATATGCCCAATATACCACTACTACGGGCTGTATCCAGGCAGTCCGCGTTGCGCTGTGCATAAGAACATCCCTTAGCCGTGGTATATTGGCCATATACCACACCCCCTCGAACCTTATTGCCAATGCCGTCCATCAATGGTGGTGACACCGTAAAACAACAAACATATGAATTTCAAGTATATAGTTACACCAAGAGCTAGAAAACTATTTCTCAAATAGAAATGCAACCTCGCATCCCCCCTTTATTATTCTTTAATCTGGTGACATTGAATTAATTATTTTACCATCTAGTTTCATTTACAAAGAATAAACATTCTCTGACTTACTGCATGGATGAGGTATATGGGCCAAGCTCCCAACAGCCAGACCCAAACTGATGGTAAATAGAAGGTACTGTAGACTTGCACTGTGTGGCTATAAATGTTGGTCTACTGGAAACGGCTTGCGCGCACTCAGTAGCAGTCTTGGTAGAAGTTCTCTGACACACCTTTGTATTTAAGGTGTACTTATATACACCTCTCACTAAGGCCAATCCTAAACTTAAAGGTTTACCCTCTCATATACATATATATAGAGAGAGAGAAATTGAGAGCGAAAGAGAGAAATAGAGAGCGAGAAGCATGAGGGCAAGCAGTAGCAACCTTAACACCTAACGACCTCAGAGAGATTTGTAAATGTACATTTGAAAATGTAACCACTATCAATTTCAAAAGATGGAGCTATAGGTGTAAGGACTGACAAGACCATGAATTGTCAACCCAGATCAGAACACAGATGTTCTGGAAAAGGCCAAAAGGCAGAAACGGTAGTACAATAAATAAATAGTGTTACTTTGCAAGCACAGTTTAGAGGGGATTCTTTTGATTTTAACTTTTTTTTTTTCCTCCAATGCACCTGAAAAGGGTTGATGTACGTTAACCCTTGAAATGTGCTTTCACTTTCTTGTGTATGACTGTGAATTTAAGTCAGCTTCCAGGGGTGTTTAACATCTGTGTGTTTTGTTGGAAATTGTAAGGAAGGTCAAAGTGTCATACCTTCTCAAGATGAAATGATTTTTTTTAAATGTTATCCATACCCTGTAGTGACGCGGCAATGTACAAGTACAGAAGCAAGTCATATGACTGAGTTGTTGATGACCTTATTGCTTTTGTAGTACCAGCATACTGCATGTACTGTAATCTGTGTCATATCTTGAAACTGCAATACTGGTTTATATACACTTCCCCGGGTTTAGCGTATCATGGGTCTTTTATTTTTGCTTGGTTGATAGCTTACGGTACCTGACATGGAAGACTCTTCTGATCTCCGAAGTGTGTGACCGTGTGCTTGATTTACCCCCATGATTGCATGGAACTTCCATCTCATATTGCTCAAATGAACAGCAAACCTGCTTTCAAAAAAACAAAGACATAAAGCAACACCTCACGACACAATGCCTCTCCCCTATTCGACCTAGATCGTTTGTGTGTATGCATTGATATGTACTGTAGGCTACGTTTGCCTTTTTACACTTGATGTAGTTCTGTCCTTGAGCCGTTGTCGTCTATTAAATGTTCTGTATTGTCATGTTTCACATTTTGTATGGACCCCAGGAAGTGTAGCTGCTGCTTTGACAACAGCTATTGGGGATCCTAATAAAAATACCAAAAAGTTCACTGATTATTGATTGCATTCAAATGTAATCCCAATTAAACAAAAACATTTAGCAAAATTTGAAACACCTATTACCATCTAGTGGTCTTCAATGCAAGGAACACTGGCATTCATTGCAGATGATAGTATTTTTAGTGTATGAGATACTGTATAGGACTCAACATGAGCCTTCCACCTTCCATATACATTCGTAGACCATCTGCAGTCTGCTGATCTTGCCTGATCCACACTAGGAAGGAAAATATGATTTATTCTTGACCTTGGTTTGTTTTGCTGGAATACATTACCTGAACACACATTTCAAGAGGAAATGTAAAACCAGACTCTAGACTGGTACCTGTAACAGGTCAGACTATGCACAGCTCGACTGCGAGACAGACTGAATGACTATGTTATCCTTACGTGTTATACTCATTCAGTTGTTACAAAGTGAATCCATGCGGAGCTGACCTGCAATTACAGAGCAATCAGTGGAGGGTTAGGTTCCATGGCCACACCCGGCTCTAACAGTGCTGGAGAAGGAAGGCCCTCACTCACAAGGGCCTGCTTTGACACGGCATGCACTTGGAAGGGTTCCACAGCAAACTATTAGCTAAGGAAATACCATCAGAGGTTTACAAGCATCAAATAATGATAGGAAGCAGTTAAGGTTTATTACTGGTGTGTGTGTGTGTGTGTGTGTGTTTTATAAGAGAACATGTACGTCAATGGACATGCACTGTCTGGTCCATTTTATCGGATAAAAAGAAAAAAAACTGAACATGGATAATCATGTCTTCTATCAAATTAGTGAACGAGGCTTCGTGACCCAAGTTGATGGGAACAGGATGAGGTAATGCAGCAATACGATTTCTTTTCCCAGAGATCCACCCCTCACCTGCCAATGGACTAACAAATAACAATCCCTACCAAGAGAGGGCTTCTTTTCCCCATAAGTGCTGCGAGTGAGTCATGTCTGTAAGGCAAGGCATACTGGAAATACAAGATAGATAGTGTTCTGTCCATGACTGACGGGACAGTCGTTCGTTCAGTTCCATATTCTTCAGATAAAAGGCTGAGTTCTCCCTGACGTGACAACTGATGCGAACGGACAAGAGTCTACCGCTGGCCTTCAATATTTACTGTAATGCTGTTTTAACAGGGCTTTTGACCTTGCAAAGACGTGCAAAGCAGATGTACTGGAACAGAGAGCACAGAGATGCCAAATTGATCTGAACAGTTGAATGAAGCATGGAGAAATATCTCACAATATTCCCTAGGAAGCAATCACTTCTCTAGCTTTTGATAGCCACAATTCAGATTGATTTCCAAGGATGTGAAAAGTCAGCAAGTACATTTCTTGCAAAAAAAAAAAAAAAAAGTGAATAATTGGTTACTCTTTTCATGAACCCTCCATAATGCTGTTATAAAGTGGACATTGCAGATATCTTTAAGAGATGCATATCAGTTTATATGAGAAAATAAAAATGTGGTTCCTCAAGCATTCGCTCTCCCTGCAAAGGCTGGGAGTCTGGGACACTGACTTACAAGCTTCGCTTTGAAAAGGGCCCTGAATGCAAGATTTGTGTGTGAGCGACTTCAACATGTTGCAATGCCTGTCGAGCTTTAAATGAGTTGGAAACACAGTCATCAATAATAGCAGTATTTTTAAAAGGGTCAAATCTACTGCGGTATATTCCAAGAAGTCCTCTCACAGCATCGAGGTGCATTCCAAAAATCACTCACTGGCTTGTTTTAAAATTGGTTTGACAAAAGCGAAACGATACGAAGCACGTGTTTCAAATTTTAGCACGTCAGGATTTACCGGTGAGAACTAGCTCCACATAAAAACTGATAGTTGATCAGGGTCATCGAAGGGAAATAAATGTGTTAGCGATGATGAAAGCCAGATGAATGTCTTGGAAATGTCTTGCGAGAAGTCAGAAAGAATTGTTGTTTTGACATTGAACCAAAGTGTGAGCAGCTGGAGTACTACAGTGTCAAAAGTTTCATGTTTCCAGCGTGTACATCAGACATTTTGACACTCGTAAACTCGTGTATGCCTGTTTCTTGTACAGTACCAACAGTCTACCTAAACTATACACAGTGTCTTTAGCAGACACAGTCTAGTACACTATTCATTAGTTTGTGTGTACAAGGGAGCATTTTTCCTAACTCTTACCTTTTGTGTAGCAGAGAACGAACAATGTTTCCCCTGGTTTCTGTGGTCCCATATCTCAAGATTTTGGTTACTGTCCAAGAGACGTATCACAGCACACACACTTCAGATACTGGAAACAAACAGTGTGTCACAAGCAGGAAGTTCCCCAAAACCAGTCATACCTCAACCCAATGGCTAAGGATATCTCAAAACACACACCAAAGCCCTGCACAGAGGATGACCGCTTATGTTAAAATGATATGAATAAAGATTTATTTGATCATATGAACAGGTGGATCATTTTTTTTCATTTTATTTAACAATCTATGACAATCTCACATTTTTTCTAGCATATTCCAAGAATGGACAATGGGGGGGGGGGTCTTTTTTTTATTATTGCTGAATGTGAAATGAAATACACTTTCACTGACCGAAAATAAAATGTCTGCTGCTTTTTTACCATGCACGCATCTAACCTTGACCACAAGCACATGCAGAGGAGAGGTGTTCAAATATTTCAAGCGGGGAGGGAAGAAAAATAAAAACAGGATGAATCTGGCAGCACTTCTATCGGGTGAGGAGGGGGCAAGATGGGGGGGGGGGGGGAAATATCACATTTAAACTAACTAAAAGAAGCACTGTCTACTTTTGCATTTTTAAAACATACAAAATTAGACCCAGACTGTGAAAAAGCAGAAGGAGAGAAAATCCATAGGGGGGGGGGATGAGACAGAAAACCATTGTCTATGTGTCTATGTCACTCTGCCTTCATCATACAGCAGTTACACGTTCTGTTTCAAATCCTACTTGTCAGTTTGGTTGTCATCTAGATTAACCTGATGATTTGTCCTGGTACAGTCATTTGAGTTTTTTTGGTTGTATTTCAAAATGTATATGACCAGTTCTGCAAGATTATCAACTGTTTTCTGTCACTACAATTCAAATGCATTGCCAAAACAAGCTCCTGCAATATTTTTTGGAGTGGAGGACAGAAGTTTGAACAAACAATTTGTTAACTTTTAGTGACATACTTCTTAACAGGCACCAAATCACTATCCTTATCCACAAGACTGAGCAGCACTCGACGTTAGTGTATGAGACCCTTTAAAGTGGTTAGTCATTCCTGTAGACTTGCGTGTTGTCTGCTTGGTCTCGACACAGTGAGATAAGAATTCAAGAACCCCCCCAAAAAAATCTATGAACATGAATCTGTGAATGAGGAAAATGGACAATTTGAGCAAAATGGCTGCATAACTGCATGAAATATAATCATGATGTAAACATGTATTCATATCATGTTGCTGCTTCTTCTTCTTCTACACTATAGGCATTACATAGGTTTCACACAACACACTACAGTCACCTCTTACAAAATGATGTCGTCAAACAGAGCAAAGATGGAAAGTTTGCATATTTTGGCATTTTATGACCCTCCAAAGTTTCACAGCTATTTATCTTGTATTGGTGTAGTGTGTTCTGTTCTGTTCAACCCTCTGCTTTACTTTTCTCTAGATGGGTGTGCTCAGAGGAATAGCAAGTTGGGTGTGACCTTAATGTCCTTGGGGAGACCTTAGTCCTAGGTAGGTCTGATGGTGGGGGGGGGGGGGGCAGAGGGGTGGGTGGAAGTCCTGAGACGCTGTGCGGCCCTTTACTCTGGCCACGGGGACACAATGGACAGGTGAGGAAGAGGAGGGACAAGGAGGGGCCCATTAGACAAGCATGGGGGTCATTGGAGAAAGTGTCTTTGTATTGAGCCACTATCACTGATGGAAGACTAACTGCTACTGTACACTGACAAGTGGCATTTCTTCTTCAGAATCACAGATAGGCCAGGACGTTGGAGGCTTACCTTGTTGGGACAAGGAGGGGGCCATTAGACAAGCCTTACCCTGTTGGGACAAGGAGGGGGCCATTAGACAAGCCTTACCCTGTTGGGACAAGGAGGGGGCCATTAGACAAGCCTTACCCTGTTGGGACAAGGAGGGGGCCATTAGACAAGCCTTACCCCATTGGGACAAAGTGGGGGCCATTAGACAAGCCTTACCCTGTTGGGACAAGGAGGGGGCCATTAGACAAGCCTTACCCTGTTGGGACAAGGAGGGGCCCATTAGACAAGCCTTACCCTGTTGGGACAAGGAGGGGGCCATTAGACAAGCCTTACCCTGATGGGACAAAGTGGGGGCCATTAGACAATCGTTACCCTGTTGGGACAAGGCGGGGGCCATTAGACAAGCCTTACCCTGTTGAGACAAAGAGGGGGCCATGAAGTAAAACCTTACCCTGTTGGGACAAGGATGGGTGGGGTGGGGTAGGTTAGGTGAGGCAGCTGTAAACACACATCAAGCAACAACATGCAGAACTCTCTACCCAACAGAACTCTCTACCCAACAGAACTCTCTACCCAACAGAACTCTCTACCCAACAGAAGCACAACCCAGGCTGGGCCTCACTGTGCATCAGCAGCTTTCCTCTACTGATTCAGCTTGCTTTAGTGCCCAATAGAGCAATGAGTTGGTACAACACACACACGCCCACACACTCCTTCACTCAGAGAGCAAAAAGGACCTGCATTGTATTTATCAGATTTTCTATTGGACGCCAAAAATGGTAAACCCTATAGGCAAATTATATTAATGTAAACATACACCTTATGATTAAGTGGTTTATATTGCATGATGTGGAAGGGGAGGAGTAATGTTCAAATGGGGCTAGACTCCCAGAAAGAAAAAAAAGCCAAAAGAGAAAACAAAAGAGGAAGTGTATAAAAAAATGATGTCCATATAAGAAAAGGCTACAAAAACCTCCACTGGCCCTCTGGCATCGGCACACAGCCAAAACCTCCACTGGCCCTCTGGCATCGGCACACAGCAAAAAAAATTCTCCACTGGCCCTCTGGCATCGGCACACAGCAAAAAAAATCTCCACTGGCCCTCTGGCATCGGCACACAGCAAAAAAAATACTCCACTGGCCCTCTGGCATCGGCACACAGCAAAAAAATTCTCCACTGGCCCTCTGGCATCGGCACACAGCAAAAAAATTCTCCACTGGCCCTCTGGCATCAGCACACAGCAAAAAAAATTCTCCACTGGCCCTCTGGCATCGGCACACAGCAAAAACATTCTCCACTGGCCCTCTGGCATCGGCACACAGCAAAAAAATTCTCCACTGGCCCTCTGGCATCGGCACACAGCAAAAAAATTCTCCACTGGCCCTCTGGCATCGGCACACAGCAAAAAATTCTCCACTGGCCCTCTGGCATCGGCACACAGCAAAAAATTCTCCACTGGCCCTCTGGCATCGGCACACAGCAAAAACATTCTCCACTGGCCCTCTGGCATCGGCACACAGCAAAAAATTCTCCACTGGCCCTCTGGCATCGGCACACAGCAAAAACCTCCACTGGCCCTCTGGCATCGGCATACAGCAAAAGGCACCACAATATTACTCTATTTTTAAGTAGTGAAAAAATTGGCACGTGTTTTTATGCTGTAAATCAAAATGTACATATAAATAGAGTTTTCCCTATAAAAAAGTCTTTGCTGTTAACTAGTAGACAACTTTTGCTAAAATGAAAATAAATATTTCATTTGTTTAGAATATCTGTCAGTTATATAAAATAAAAATATTTCTTATAGGTGCAGGTTTATAGTATATAGATTTTTTGTTGGTAGGTCGACTTCTTTCTTTAGTGGGGCGCATTGTCCGGTTTGGACCGCGAGTGCGTCTGTCTGGTCTGTACGTTCCCGCGTGCACCGTGCCGCCCCGTAGAGTGCGACTGAGAAGTCCGACTGTCGGCTGGCCTGTAGATGGTGGAGGGCTCCGCGTTCATATTCTGCATACTGAGGAAGGGCGTGCTCTCGCCCTCTTCCTCCTCCGACTCGCTGTCCGTCAGGCAGCTGCGAGAGCCGTAGTCCCGTGATGCCTCGTATCCTCGCGGCGCTACGTGGCCGTTCAGCCTGGACCTCCGCACGCGCCGACCCCCACCACCACCGCTGCCAGACCCAGTTCTCTTTGGTTGCTCTCGGGAGGACAGGTACTCCTGCGTGGTCTCGTAGTCTTCTTCCTCAGCCAGCCGGTAGGGGCTGGAGGGCAGGCTGCCCGTGCTGTCGTTCAGGTAGGTGCGGCGCTGCTGCCGGTAGGGCTCCTGGCGCTGGACGTCGTGCAGGGGCACCTGGTAGCGCCGCAGCAGAGGCTGGTCATCTTCCAGAGGGTAGCGGGTGTGGGCGGCTGGCGGCAGGGACATGGCCTGGCTGGTGTTGGGGGAGGTGATCTGGAAGATAGGCACCTGCGGGGGCAGTGAGTAATGGAAGTCCACTGGAGAGAGGCGGGCCGGCGTCGTCAGGGCTGACACATACCTGTGGTGAGGGTGAAGATGGGAGTGGGGAGGAGAAGGGCGGGGAGAGGAGAGAGAGGACCAGGCCAAACAGCAGCAGCTGAGTTAGATGTCATGTCTAACAGAGTGACGTGGGACAGGGACCCACCATCTACAAACAGCAGTAAGAGACGTTGTTGAGTTATTGAGAAGAGGTTTGTCAGTTGTGTGTGGATGGTGTTTGTGACATCCTTGTTTGTCTGTTCATTCAGTCAGCTATATCTTTGTTATGTTAATAAATGTGTTCCATCTTATCGGATAATGTGACATTTAGCCAGTGTTGGGGAAGGTACTCTAGTTAACCAAGCTACCAATTACTTCACACTAGAATAAGTTATGATACACTACAGCTACCCTTAAGAAACATATAGTTTACTTAACTAAATCAAATCAAATGTTGTCACATAAGCTGAATACAACATGTGTAGTAGACCTTACGGTGAAATGCTTACTTACAAGCCCTTAACCAACAATGCAGTTCAAGAAATAGAGTTAAGAAAATATTTTGTAAATAAACTAAAGTAAAAGAAAATGATAAAAAAATTTGAAAGTAACAAGAAATGTACATAACAATAACAAGGCTATATACAGGGGGTTAATGTGGGGGGGTCAATGTGGGGGGGGTACAGATTAGTCGACATCATTTGTAAAGGGACTATGCATAGATAACAAACAGCGAGTAGCAGCAGTGTGAAAACAAAGGGGGGGGGGGGGGGGTCAATACTTCGAGTTACTTTGAAAAAAGTAGTTCACTGCATCCAAACTACTTTGTGAAAAATGATCGGACGTCAATCTAAAATGTCATATACTACAAATTGCAAGACAGACTAGCCTACATGTAGTTCAATACTCCCCAACACTGCCTCTACCTAGGAAAAACATCAGTGTGTGTTGCGCTGAGTTTTGAGGTGCTTTAATGTTTAGATTGTACAATGTGTTGATATATCCCATTAAACTAGTGTCCCTCTCCCCCAGTACAGTCCCTCTTACTTCATATGTTCTATGGCACTGGGGAAAAAACACAGTACACACTTTAGGAAGAAGCATCTGAAAGAGCCAATGGCAAATCTAAAATAAATGTAATCCCTCTTCCACTGTAATCCTGTTGGAAAGATTAGCATTGCGATGCTGCCTGGCATTGTTCAGTCAAACATTAATTATAGCCTACTGTAGCTATTGGATGAGCACACTCTCACCAACTTAAAACACTCTAAAACTAAAATCTTAACATCGTAATTGAAACAAATGAGTGGTCATTGGTTTCCAGCTGAAATGAGTAAATAGAAACCGACGTTCTGTAAACTTCTCTAAAACCTCGAAACGATGAAGATGTGTCCCTACAAAAACACCGGTGCTCGATCTCTAGGCATACAGCAACCCAGGGCGGAGGTCACAGTAGAGTTGACAACCACAGCCTCACCAGAGACCTGCTAGCTAGAGGTCCACCCCAGAGATCAGATCTGTTGTTCTGCCCTCCGTGTCTTAATGAAGCCCTTATGGTATTCAGCCTCCTGTTTTGCTGCCATACAGAGTTAGGGGAGTACCGTACAGAACAGCGGGCTTGACACAGCAGATTCTTCACAAGAAATACAGCTGCCTGTGGGATCTCTCCTGTCGACCGGCTTTGACACGCAAAACACTTTTCACCTTAATCCAACTGGATGTAACTTCATTTTTATATACCTACAATATCCTTTATCAGAACAAGACACAAGAACAGTAGCAATTTTGAGACCTGTCTGTCCTACAGTAGGCCTATCATGTCTGCCTATGATATAGTATTTGCCATTGACACTTTCAAAGTGCCCTCACTGGCCTCTAGGGGCTGATAGAGAGCCAGCTGTAAAACGAGGCCTCCTATGGCGGGCACTAGAAAATGCCCCGGTGCCATAACCACAGAGATGGGCCGTGTTCCCTTCCCTTCCCACCTGTCGCTGTGTGGCGAGTCCCCCAGCGAGTCGAACGAGTCTCCGTACTGCAGGCCCGGCCGGTGGGGCACAGTAAAGCCACAGTGTGCGGCACGCCTGGCCCGGGCCTCCATGCACGCAGGACTGTTGCATTTACTGGTCCCCACGGAGGACGACATCATGCCCGGCGAGTCCGAGAGGACACTGTCAGTCCGCTCCAGGCTCCACGTCCGCTCTTCGTGTCTGAGACAAGAGAGGACCAAAACATAGGGTTGAACCGGAGAATAGTCCGGTGTGCACGTCTGTGCGCCTGTGTGAATAGTTTTCCTGTATGAATAGTTTCCCTGTGTGAATAGTTTCCCTGTATGAATAGTTTCCCTGTGTGAATAGTTTCCCTGTGTGAATAGTTTCCCTGTATGAATAGTTTCCCTGTATGAATAGTTTCCCTGTATGAATAGTTTTCCTGTGTGAATAGTTTCCCTGTGTGAATAGTTTCCCTGTGTGAATAGTTTCCCTGTGTGCGCGAATGTGCATGTCAAAACATTTAGCTGCGGATGTTGAGTGACGGGTTACCTGTGAGTGGATGAACGGGCATGGGTGTAGGAGTTGTGAGATCTGGAAGACGCGTGGCTGCCAGGGAAAGAAGCCACTGTTCCATGCCGTATGACACGCTCCGTTGCAGGAACATTCTTTGAGATGTACTAAAAACACAGAGGAAAAAGGGTTTGGAGAGATGGCATGAAATCGTGTAACTCTACGCACATTACTACCACAAAGACTGTCTTGACAGATGTGAGGCGCTGTTGATTGACCACGTGGGCGTGTTCTGGAAGGAGAGGCTTAGTTACTGAAGGCAATTAACCTGTGACATCCCTACCCTTCAAGAGAGTACACATGGTCCACTATAGGAAAGTACAATTTCAGATCCCATGGTACAAAAACTCCACAAACTAACATTTAAATCAAAAATCAACTTACCCATCCATCAAAAACCAGTAACAGATCAGTCAGTAAAATAGTCAATGAATGTGTGACTCACATCTACCATGGGTATCTCCTCGGGGCCTGGTCCTGGGTGATTGGGTCCATTCGCTAGGTTCCGGTTGGGGTGATCCGCACACATGTTCTGCCGCAGGTGATTGTGCATCTTCTTCCTCTGTTTCCTGTGGAAGAGAATACCCCCTGTCACTCACATAGACTGTTATCTCCGCTCCAGGGCTATGCCGGGGGGGGCTATCTAATGCAACTAAACCCATTGTATACTGCCCTGGGCTGACTTACTTGGTTTTGCAGTAGGCCACCACACACACAATTCCCACCACCAACAGAGCCACGCAGATCCCCGTGATTGTCAGGACTCTTTTCTGATAGAGCTCCTCCGCCTCTGTGGACACAGACACAGACACAGGCACACAGGCACGCAAAGTACAAGGGGGGGAAAAAAGAACAAAACAACATCAGCCCCTTGAAGTGGAAGGTGTTAACACCATGTGTATCCCATCACACCATATCCTGATCCTGATCCCACACCCCTGCTCCTGTCTCCACAGGTTCTATACTCCCACACTAACCAATACAGCAGATGCTGCTCTCCCTCTGTACATGTATCAAAGCAGTAGACATACCGTGCGACTGTTGTGAACGTTCAGAAACATGAGCTAGCTGACAGTCCAACTCCAGCCCCTTATTATAATGGCTAAATGGACAAAAGCCAGTTAAAGCTAGTAAATATGAATTGTTATTACAAGGAATAATTGTCGTTTCAACATCCTTTACCAAACAAGAAGCCTGGGGTATTTGGTAGAAATGTAGTTGAAATGTTTCACATTTAGACGGCTGACATTAACTGGGAATTTGTATAGCATTCTCTAGAAAATGTAGATGATTGACATTCAATTGACATGAAATGTATTTTAATTACTGTAGCATATATGTGTTGCGCAAATGCAGTGTGAATTGTTGGGCTGGGTTTACTGTAATTCATGTCACTGTTCTGGATCACTGTTCTAGAGGCATCGCTCTAATGGAGGTCTGCTCAAAACAGGTTGAAAACAGAAAAGCTGTCCCAAATCTGCTGCTCTGATTTTTAAGAGTGCCTCATTCATCCAAGAGATCGCGTCTGACTGAAAACCCATCAGATCAACATAGCTAGACAGAGGCCGCTCATCCTCTCACTGCCCGCTCTGCTAGACCATTTTACACAGAGGCACTCAAACAAGCAGAATCGCAGGCAAGGGGAACCCTGCAGGCTTTGAACATGCTCTACATTCAATGCTATAAATATAACACAAATGAACGCAAAAAAAAATACTATTTTTGAAACTATTGTTATTGAATGTCGTTTTACTTGTCTTTTTTTTATGATCAACTAAAAATAAACTAAAAACACATTTTCAACCACTTTCCTTTCCCGCAGAAATGTTCCTGTGAGGAGAGGAGGACGTGGCTTAACCAGGGGAGAGTGGAGGGAAAGAGGGAGCAGGCCAGGGGGAAATACTGATGGTAGTAGTGGGCCTATGATAAATAATGTAATAAAAATGAATTGTATTTGTGCAGCTCCACCCATCGGAGGTTGCCTGTCTCTCACCCAGTCCCTTCATTCACCGGCAGCCTGTCGCTGCAACTCTGTTTTCTGCCACTATAAATAAATCACCAAGGCTTGTATTTATTTATAGTGGAAAAGAGCAATAGGTCAACCATATTGGTTGTTATCTAGTGATAAAGAATTTTCAACAGTGAGAAGAAACATTTTTTTTTAACAGCGAGGTCTCATAAGAAAATATAGAACTCCAGCATCACAGGCAATTTCTCGGGAAAGGAGGTACTGAAAGAACAGACTATTTCTGTACGCTCTAAATTAGGTATGACATGCTCATACCACAGTAACTTCATTCAAAAGAGTTCAGTCACACAAAGCATTCTACTTGTACAGACAATTCTGGACCAGAGTAAAGAAATGGATGGGTGCAGGTAGAACAGAGCTGGTTGACTTGCAAAACTCTATAGTGAGGTTTCAAATGAGAGGAGATTAGAGGTTAGAGGTGAAGTATTGAGGGAAGGAGGAGAATGACACAGTTAAGATGAGCAGCATGGATGTTGGGGGGGGGGGGGGGGGGGGGTAGTCAACTGTAAACCTGGCATAGCATGCTAACAGGGGGCAGAGGTAGAGGGGAGAACATGAAAGAAAATCCGGAAGGCTTTGGTTGATAGAGGAGAACAGGGGTGTCCTATTTGCAGCACTCATCCTGAGCTCCTGTCTGTGTCTCAGTGATGTGGCGAGGGATTCTGGTGTCGGCTAATGCAAGTTGGAACATGGTACAGTTCCTGCTTTATAATAGGTGGATCATTAGAACACGTACCATCACTATCAATTAAAAGTACAGTACGGGAAGTACTGAACAGTGTGTGCGTGTGTAAGAGAGAATGAAAGCGAGCGAGAGAGATGGAGGGAGAGTGTGAAAGCGAGAGAGAGGGAGGTATATCTGTTTGTGTGTGTATATGTGTGTGTGTTTCTGTTCCTAAGGAGTGCTGAGGGGTTATACAACTCTTCTAGAGTAATGTAATTCAATTCACACTAGTGTTAACACTAGTCTGGGTGTGTGCCAACAGAATCACATGAAACTACGCACTCGCACTGTTTATTCTGTCGTAAACAGCGGGCTTGCGGACAGCCACGGAGGCTTACGCAGATAAGTCTGAAGTCATCAACCCTGGAGAGAAGATTCCAGAGGGAGTCAAGACTCTGGTAGGACACCACTTCTCCCTGAGTGGAGGATGGATGGAGGGGGAATCTAGTCTACTCCATAAGGGAGGATCCATGAATCAAGCAGGCGTCCATATTGATTTCTACCTGCTCTACAGGTCTATAGTCCCTTAAAACCAGTTCATCAAGAAGAACTGCTACATGCTCTCCTGTCTGATTGTTGACATGGTCGAATGTACTGTGCATGTGGTGATGAGGGCTGCAGATTTGGACACCCGTGGTAATGTTAGAGGGAGATTCGGCTCCACGGGGCAGCCCAGTGAGTTACGGTTATGGTTGATTGACAGATTGATTAACCAATCAATGGGACCATTTACTTTAGAGTCCAGAGGGAATGGAAGCAATGTCAAACAGAACGGAAGGAGATCAAATACACAGCTCTAGTCAAGCTGGGAATTAAAATGAAGGATTGTTCCATACCCATAAATTCAATCCCAAGATGCTCTGCCATTGCAGAAAGTTGACAGTTGGGAAAACAACAACAACAACAACAAAAAGAAGAAGAAAGAAAAAAAAGAAACCAGTTTAGGAGAGACGCCTTCCAACATAGATAAACAACAGATATATCCAGTATGTGCACTGAGCAACAGGACTGACGGGACAGTCTGAGACATGGATGGTGAGTCAACAGTTACAGTGGCGGGATGGAGCTGGACAACATCAAGATAAGACGACCAAAACATCCAAACAAGCGCCACACACACAGACACAAGACAACAACAAGCAGTTAGTCAATCTAGACAATGGCATGCAAAACCAGACATCCACTGCCAGAATGGCTACATGGGATCTCTGGGCCAACCGTTAAGGGTAGATTAAGACACAGCGCACTACTTAGCTAATGAAACATTATATTACCGCTACAAATGGGCCTCTAGTACAAGAACATAGTTTTAAAAGTATAGATTAGACGTCCAGTTAGTAGATTAGAATTTATCGTCCAGACTATAAGGGATGTTAGACGTTACACAGTCCAATGTTACTATTCCATTCAGCACAGGCAACTCCATTCAGGGAGGATTTGATAGGACGTAACATGTTAACAGAAAAACCTTACCTGTTTGCAATTGGAATACAACATCCGATCAATTCACTCCGTATTCTTGCATTATAGCCGTGTGCTGGTGAGGGAGGGGCTGACCGCTAGCCAATAAGGGCATGTACTGTAGGAGATGCGGAACCTGCGACTGCACTCACAGAGGGATACATGTCTATGTGAAGACAGAGTCCGTCTCAGCAATCAGTCTCTCAACCTCATCTAAGGACCAGCACCTTGATACTATTGACTAAGTGAAGGTGATGCTTCACCTCGTCCGCACAAAAAAAAAAGTGACCCAGTCAGATTGAGGGGGGGGGGGGGGGGGATTATATTGCATGGGAAATCAAGGCCATGGGGAGAAGTGGAGAAGGGCTGCCTGCACCATTCAAGCTTCTGAGCCCATACAGTACATATGAGCGCTCACTCACGCTACACAGGTCGCAGCAAATCCCTGCTGTTGTCATGACAACATGCTCTTGGGTAAGCCCCGGCCCGGCTGAGGGGGTCCAGCTTTCTGTACAGGAGTCAACGAGATCTCTGGGGCTGGGGAGACACCCTGATCGGAGAAGGGAAGGGAACTCATACGTGGTATGGATGAGGTTTGGGAAGTGAGTGTGGAGGGGTGGAGAGGATTCTGTCTGCTTCTATATAGTTCTGTTTTGGCCTCAAAACTAACTTCACAGCATGATAAGGATTACATTGCTAGCCCAGAAATGCTGAAGAGGCTGATTGTATGACAGTGGCTCTACAGTCTCCTCCAATATTCTACACTGTTTAGGGTAATCACACGAGTATCGATACAGTCTTTCGAAATGGGAGAATCCTATTCTAGCAGGTCAAGTTAACCATTTGGAAAATGTAGCCAACAAGCAAATTCTTAGGTTACGAGATGCATTTCTTCTCTGGCTGACTAGTAAAGTAAGTAAATTTCGGATGTACACGGTTTTGATACAGTGCTGTCACTGGAGTAGTCCTGACCTCGATTGTCTGTGTGCACACTTGGAACACGTTTCGAGGAAATTGGTGCCCAGAAATGACCTCTCCAGTGTGCTTTCTGAATTCAATGACATGTCAGATCTCGCACTGGGAGAGGGTGAAGAAAAGGTTGAGATCAACCCCTTCCTTTTCACTCATTCACTTTATTATTAAGTGGAGCCTTAAGCTTGTTCCCCATGCTACTCTTGTATACACGCAAAGTCCTCTCTCAAAAGGGATCACGCATGGCTGGGAACTTCTTTGGGAAATTTCTACGGATCCGATTAAGATAAACCATTTATGTACTAATGAATTAATTACATCCGTGGTTGGTGCCGACGTCAATGAAATATTTGGTCCGGTCTGATGTCTTTACAGTATTTTAAAATTGTGGATATCTTAATGGAAGAGGTTTGAAAGCGTCACCCACACATCCTTTCTTAGGTCATCTCAGCATGTTATTCGAGGAAAAAAAGGCTTTGCTCGGTTGACTAGAGTTGTCAGTGAATACACTTCTTGAAAAGGAGAGGCAATTGTGTTAAATCTCAGTTCCACTAAGGTTAAACATAACATTACAGTAAGATAGATGTAGCTGTAGAGTGAGAGGGCTCCCACACACTGCCTTCTGCTCTGGGCTAGCACCTCAGTACAATTGAATACAGTACCAGGCTGTAATGCATGGACTCTGGTAAAGTTCTGTAAGGTGCTGATATGACATACGGTATACGTTTCGCAACTGAACAGTGTACACGAGTAGACTGTCTCTTTAGCTAACATTCCACTCCTTTTCATTGCCAAAGAGACTGGCCTTTTTGGGCAATCTCAACGTTCAATAGATGGGTTAGCTGAAAACATCCCGAAAACAACGCGCACGCTTCAAAATGGGTGAGTTGTCGTGATTCAGGATGGCCAGAAAGCTAGCAACAATGACAATAAACTACCACGTGGGGGAAATCGTAAGCGACTTGTTTCAGCTAGTTTCATCTTGTTCTTGATACCATGTCTTGTTTTGAGGCGTTTTGACTTATTTTATTCACTCGCTAGCTAACCAACAACTGTATCGATGTATTTGAGAGACAACAAGTGGTCATTGTGCACATATATGTATGTTTTCAATAAACATTGGAGACTAAATATAGTTGACATGTTGTCAACATTCTAATCCGACCCACCCAGTTTTACCCCATAGTGGCGCACGCGTCGGTTTTGTTGCAAAAACAACCAACCCATCTAAATGCACTTGGATTTACGGCAGTTGCTCATTGGCTGTTGGAAAAAAAAACACCATTCATTTTAGAAACACTTGATGAGGGCTGTGTTTCGTGTAGGCTTACCCTGGCGTGACATTTTGATAACCGTGTAAATCTCTCTAGGACAAGGTGACTTATCAATATATTCACCTGCATTTACCCCCCTCTTTTAGCAAAGGTGTCAGCTAGAGATGACCTGCAGAAACTTGCAGGGATTTGTAGTCTTGCATTATGTCTACATTGATGCTAATTAGCATTTTCAAATCTGAGAGTAAATAGAGCCGAATATATTGCTAAAAGTCACCTTGTCTGAGAGAGATTTACACGGTTATCAAAACGTTACGCCAGAGTGAGCCTACACAAAACACAGACCTTATTTGAAGCGTTTCTAAAAATTTCCTACGGGAAAAATGAATGGTGAGAAAAACGACTAGAACCATTTCCCTGTTTGACCGCTAGGTTTAATGGGTATTATGACACCTCCATTGTGGGGCTCTGTGATGCTTACAGATATGCACTGCAGACGACTACAATATTGCAATACTATAAATAATTTGCCATGACATGACACTGGAAACAGGCCCAATGTTTAATCATATACTGTGTACTTTGTAATTGCATATCGTAAATTTCCCCTTTTGTTCATGCGAAACTAGAGAACCCTACGTGACATTTGAAGAGCTACAAGTAAGCAGACACAGATTTATGTTTTGTTAATGTAAATCTCTTTTGGATACATAAACTGCCCTTTAAAAAAAAAGTACTCACGGATAAATACTAGTTAACAACATCGGAGTCATGTTGAACTGCAAACACTGGGAAACATAGCAAAATTGAGTTGGGGCAGAAAGGCATGATCCACATAGTGTGCTGACATACATCAGAGCCAATAGCTTCGAGGCATGACCTGCCGAGCTCAAGTTCTCCACCTGCCTCTCTCTAATCTGGGTGTAATTGTGAGGTTGATGGACATGCTTGCGGGGGTTGCCAACGTGGAGTGCCGGTACAGAGTTTAAGTCTGTAGCCCCGGGCCACTAGTTCCTGCCACTGTAATTACAGGGCAGGAACTCAGAGCTGAGGAGGACCTCTGTGAGAGCAGGCAGCCAGGGTCTGTTGTTTTACTGTGTGGATGGCATTCTGCTGCTGCTAAAGCTTTGGACTTGTTCATACAATAACAGTGACGAGTATTGCAGGTAAAGCTAAGAGTGTGTGTGTGTGTGTGTGTGTGTGTGTGGGGGGGGTCAGGGAAAACGACTGAGAATGGCATTCTCCATACATGACCTGATCCATGATGTGACTAGTAAAAGGCAGGTGTCGTCATTGTAAACTGCCTGTGCATTTTATACCTACCAGCATGTTCTGTATAAAGTGATGCAATGCCCACATGCTTACTTTGCTTATTCTATTCCCATGGGATTTAGAGATGATACATGGACGGATAGTCTTAACAATGACAAATTGACAAAAGATACGAAGAAATATGAATAAATGACCAGTTAACGTCGTCAGGCAATTTGCATTACAATTAGCAATGTCCGTAGGCTAGATCAGGTGTCATCAGTCTAATGCTTAACAGCCATGTCACCTAACATTCATGTTGGATAACCCGCGCAATATAACATTTTTTATTTATTTTTTAAATCAGGGTCTTTCCGTCCGTGGATCAGCACCAACATTGTCACAAACGACTGTTTGATTCGATATCATACAAGCGCCATTGTCATGTCGTTAGGGAGGGTTTGATGTTGTATCATGTGTTTTTCCATTCGACTGCGCTGGCGTGCAGTCAACTAGTAGTAGGGGTTTCAAATAGCTGGAGGTACACTCAGCAATCCAACTCAGCTCGGGTTCATTCCAGCAGAGCACATGCAATTACTGTACATGTCAAGGACATTCAGTACCAAGTCACACGCAGACGTCCAGTGTATGCGTCGCTATGCTAATTCTCTCTAATGCAGTAATTTGTTCTAAAATTAGAACATCAACAAATTACCGGTGTTGGTCTGAGGGGAGCGTCGCCACGGGACAAGGTAGTTGAATTTGATGAGTCAACAGACACAGATGGTAGAATAACAACTATGAAGGGCAACACAACACGGCGCCCCATGCCACATGTCAACGTGCAGGACAGACAAGACAGGACAGACAAGACAGGACAGACAAGACAGGACTGACAGAAGAGGAAATGGACATACGGTAGAAACTGGCCATAACGTAGTTTTGACAGCGGTCGCCAGTAAAGTCATTCGGACACCTGATGGAAGGAAACAAAACCACAAAAAGAGAGGGAGGAAGGGAGGAGGGAGTGAAAGAGAGAGAGCACGGGTGGGGGGGGGGGTATCGAGAGGAGAGGATATGCACAAGAGACAGGGAGGAGGTGAAGGGAGAACGAGAGAGAGAGAGAGAGAGCGAGAGAGAGAGACAAAGAGAGAAGCAGAAAAACACCGAATTAGAACCACAGCAACACCACGGACAGTAGAAGCAGAGTGATCCCACTGGTGACACCATTGTGCCGCACACCACCCACGGCTTTGGTTGACCTGAGAGGGAGGAGGAGGAGATGGTGGAGAAGGAAGGAGGAGGACTATAGAGGTAACCCAGTGACAACCGTGGCTCTGTTCTCAGCTGTGGGTGTCATGTGAACATACTTTTGTAAGGATTGGGCATGCGCAATCGTAACGGCTCAGTCTGCAAGCACCGCGGGCCGAAGTATCCATCCGGACATCTGGGGGGAGGAGGAGAGGTACAACGTCATATTGAAAACACAGCAGTGAACTCTGTATACACGTTACTGGTGAAGACCTTGATAGAGGTTATATTACAACATGCAATATTATGGTGGGGCAGAAACGTTCTTCTACCTGCGTCCCTGCTTTCAGTGTGCTAGACATTACAAAAACATTGCTAGGTTTTTGGTTTACTTGCTTAGTAAATTAATTGGGTTAGCAATCGGTGTCGCTCAACAAGGGTGGAATGTCTCCTGCTGAACAGAAGGCGGTTGACCAGGACGTCCTTGTTCAATGGTTCTCTCTAGCATCCTAGTTTAGCTGGATCTTTGAACAATCAATAGTGTCATGAGTTCAAACAAATGAACACTTGCGGGAACATTTCCACACCGCCAGCTCTTAGCAAACAAACTGCAGCAGTAGTACCCAACCGCATCTGTTGGTAAATAACCAGGAACTCGGAAGCATCGAAATAGAAAAATTGAGATTGAGGCATATAGCTGGATCGAACAACGGACACTGTAGCACATGGACTCAATCGCAACATTAGACAACTCTTGAAGTGCTGAAAACATCCGGATTCTGGAGTTAACCATCACTTTAATAACAAAACTGTGCCTCTGCATTGGATGGCACTTTATAAAACAACCAGAGTAAAACATGGCTAGGCAGAGTGAGTAGGAGGGTACACTGTTCAAAATACAGAAGCATTCCATTTTGTCCCTCCCAGTCTCTCTTCCACTCCCTCTCTCTGAATAGATCAAATGTTGCAGATATTATGGCACATATTTTGAACTTTATTAAGAAAAACGTCTTTTTTTTTTAAAATGCAGGAGTCTCCCGGCCTCCGCACTCCATCTTATAGCAACTGCATATATTGGCCATGACATTCGTTGCAATTTCTACCTGTCTGGTTCGGAGGAGTGCATTTCATTTGGTCAAGACAGTTGACTCACAGAGTTACAGTGTCACGACTCATGTTGGAAAGCTCCGTTGCGTTTGCTCTTGAACCACCACAACCATATTTATGGGGACACCTGTCCACTTAATCAAAACGCTGCAGCGGCCCCTCTCACCATCATTCTATTCTTCTTCTTCTTCTTTTGTCTCCTCTGCCTCCCTCTCCCTCGCTCTCATCAAATCAGGATGTGCAGTTCATTGAGCGGTGCCAGCATTTCACACTCTCTCTCCACCAACGGGACCGCCAATCCAGCAGAGGCAATTCCTCATGATTTATGAGATTTATAAAATGCCTCCCAGGAGTATTATGCTATTCCATGCCAAATTACTCATGCTGAGTGATATGTTAACCTGGGGAACACACAACAAAGGCTTCTGGAGAAATGACAAAGAACAATGCTCTGTCACTGTAAAAATCAGCAAAATGTTGAAATCTGGCCTCATAAAAGAACTCACTGATAGAGCACATATTGAAACAAATCAATATCGGTTTGAGTGTTTAAACAGGATTAAATATCTTTTGTCAACATAAACCAAGAAAACCCATACACCTAGCCGACTAGCATTTAGGCAAAACAAACCCCTTAGACAAAAGGCACAGTATTGAACCCAAAGGCAGTTAGCAGTCAGCCATCTGATGAGTGTTCTCCTTAGCGAGTCCCTTATCCTTCATGAAGACTAATGGCCTGTTGAGTGTCCCATGTACAGTACCTCCAACCTATAGTGCAGAGCATAACAGAGCTTGTGTACTCCATCCTGATTCATGCCGTTCACTGTTCATGTCTGTCTTTCTGTCCCCGACTTGCAGGAATCCTTATCGAGCAGACATTGCTGATGTGGCTGATATTGTGTATTATGAAATCCGGCGCTACATGTCAGGGAAATAATTACCTTCAGGGTCATTCGTTAAACTTTTCCTTCACTCTAAAAAGAACTTTATACTTCAAAGTGAAGGGCATAAAAATAGGGCCAGCTGTCGGCTGGACTTGTTCAGATGGTGAGTAATACTGGCTGAAGCCTGGCCTATATTGAATGAGATGGCTTTGGGGGCAACAATTCCCTGTAGGCCTCCCCTGCATTATTCAACTTTTCTGGACCCGTGCCTCGACCGTGAGTGAGTTAGCTGCAGCAATTGAATTATTGCTCCCTCCAATTTGTACACAGCTTATTGAATGGCTGTTGCAGCCACGCAGCACTGCTTGCCGAAGTGTTCCTGGGGCCAGCTGAACACACACAATGGCTGGCCAGTGGACCTCCACACCATTCTTCACCGTAGACCAACGTGGAAGCATATGTGCTATTTACATAAACGGACCAAAGCTCACTATAATAGGATGTGATAACGTAATTATAGAGCTGTAGAACACAACAGCCCCCCCCCCCCACCTCTTTCCCTGGCACAGGCTGTGATATCGACGCAAACTGTTACTATGCAGGATGACCGCGTCGTAAACACTCACTCGTTCCGAGACTGCTGCAAAGACGACACCCAGTGTACAAAAAGGCATGTACTCCGTGTACATTCTTGCATATGCTGTTATACTACAGCTTCTGCCCACCTACACAGGTCAAAGGCAAATCAACACGCTAGCATATAGCTAGTACATCCGGTACACACGCGAATCAGAATCTGATCCCTAGAAAAAAGGTAAATCAGCTCACCGTGGCCACATTCACAATCAAGAGAAAAACATTTCTCTTCCAAAAACAAAAAATGTCCTTAGCGCACTTGATTTAAAACCAATGTTATACATCTGACCTTCTTTTCAAAAGGTCTTGTGATGTAAGCAACGATCCTATTTAGCTCGCTAGAGGCCTCCGACTGGTGTAAATATTTGTTCCTTACACTACCAGTGAATCATGACATTTATAAAAGGCCTTTTCATATGCGAGGCTCCCGCACGCTAAACGTGGGCTGAGAACGACGAGCAGACCACAATCTAGCCTCCTTATCAGCAACCAAAGTATACATGAAAGAGACACAAACCCTTACAATAGACATCTGCACATACTGGCAATGCCGTCCTGTAATCCTCAGCTATGCCGGGCCTCCTGTAAGAGAGAGGGGGCTGGAAGGTGTGCTAAGAGGAAGATGGATGGGGGGGGATAGAGTGAGATTACAACCATACGAAGGGGATAGAGAAAAGGGCTCTGCTATGCTGGAGAAGAGGGTTAGAAATCACTTGACATGACCGGAGTCTTGATCCTGCAATTGATCTGTCATTACAAGAGCAAAAGGAGACAGCGGCTGAAAAACTAAAGACAAGTGTCCAAGTAGAGTTCAAAATATCCTCAAAATGTTGCACGGGGACGAAGCCAGAAATAGCGGCGAGGACTCACTTGCAGGAGAGCTGATTGATACCATGTATAAAGTAACAGTCGCCGCCGTTCACGCAGTAATCCTTCTCGGTGTCGTTGCATCTTCTGGCGTGGCCAGAGCCTGGCGATAGTGTGGTGGTTACTGTCGAGGAAGAAAGAGCGACATGTTAGCAACACAGACATAAGAGTACTATAGGCAGTTAGAGCTCTGTTACTGGAGTAGAGTACAATGTATATTCTGTCACTTAAATAATACTTGAATCTAAGACGGCTCCATTCGGGGGACTTAGGTAGAAGAGTAGAAACACAGTACGGAACATGCTACAATATACACTAACATGTCAAAAGGTTTTAAGGGGTTTTCTTTATTTTTACTATTTTCTACATTGTAGAATAATATTGTAGACATCAAAACTATGGAATAACACATGGAATCATGCAGTAACCAAAAAAAGGTGTTAAACAAATAAAATGAAAATATATTTTACATTTTAGATTCTTCAAAATAGCCACCCTTTGCCTTGATGACAGCTTTGCACAGTCTTGGCATTCTCTTAACCGGCTTCATGAGGAATGCTTTTCCAACAGTCTTGAAAGAGTTCCCACATATGCTGAGCACTTGTTGGCTGCTTTTTCTTCACTCTGGGGTCCAACTCATCCCAAACCATCTCAGTTGGGTTGAGGTTGGGTGATTGTGGAGGCCAGGTCATCTGATGCAGCACTCCATCACTCTCAATCTTGGTCAAATAGCCCTTACACTGGAGGTCTGGAGGTCTGTTTTGGGTCATTGTTCTGTTGAAAAACAAATGATAGTCCCACTAAGCGCAAACCAGATGGGATGGTGTATCGCTGCAGAATGCTGTGGTAGCCATGCTGGTTAAGTGTGCAATGAATTATAAATAAATCACAGACAGTGCCACCAGCAAAGCACCCCCACACCTCCTCCTCCATGCTTCACTGTGGGAACCACAGATGCAGAGATCATCTGTTCACCTACTCTGTGTATCACAAAAGCACAGTGGTTGGAACCAAAAATCTCAAATTTGGATTCACAGATTTCCACCGGTCTAATGTCCATTGTGTTTCTTGGCCCAAGCAAGTCTCTTCTTATTGGTGTCCTTTAGTAGTGGTTTCTTTGCAGCAATTCGACCATGAAGGCCTGATTCACAGTCTCCTCTGAACAGTTGATGTTGAGATGTGTCTGTTACTTGAACTCTGTGAAGCATTTATTTGGGCTGTAATCTGAGGTGCAGTTAACTAATGAACTTGTCCTCTGCAGCAGAGGTAACTCTGGGTCTTCCTTTCCTAGGGCGGTCCTCATGAGAGCCAGTTTCATCATAGTACTTGATAGTTTTTGCAACTGCACTTGAAGAAACTTTCAAAGTTCTTGACATTTTCCAGATTGACTGACCTTCATGTCTTAAAGTTATGGACTGTTTTTTCTCTTTGCTTATTTGAGCTGTTCTTGCCATAATATGGACTTGGTCTTCTACCAAATAGGACTATCTTCTTGGCTCAAACACATTAAGAAGGAAATAAATTCCACAAATGTACTTTTAACAAATCACACCTGTTAATTGAAATGCATTCCAGGTGACTACCTCATGAACCTGGTTGAGAGAATGCCAAGAGCATGTAAAGCCATCATCAAGGAAAAGGGTGGCTACTTTGAATAATCTCAAATATAAAATACAATTTGATTTGTTTAACACTTTTTTGGTTACTGCATGATTCTATACGTGTTATTTCATAGTGTTGATGCCTTCACTATTATTCTGCAATGTAGAAAATAGTAAATAAAGAAAGAAAAACCCTTGAA
The DNA here is from genome assembly GCF_965601325.2 of Salmo salar. Lineage (NCBI taxonomy): Eukaryota > Metazoa > Chordata > Actinopteri > Salmoniformes > Salmonidae > Salmo > Salmo salar. The sequence continues at coordinate 45,138,173 of NC_138294.1, forward strand.
TGAGTAGCTGTGTCCAAACTTTTGGCTGGTACTGTATACTTGTAATGTATGCAATGTAGGCAGCGCATAGAGACAGGTCCAGGAACTTTCCACTCCAGATGGCGTTTCTGAACAGGTCAACCAGTTGCTCTTTTGTGAGTGATTTTATACACAATACAAGACAAACACTCACTTCTCATTCAATCACTCATCCTCCACATAAAACGGTCACATCTTTCCTTCCAAGAATCGCATTGTGTCTCTTCAGTAGTGTTGACACTGACTCAAGACGCTCTATGTGCAAAGATAAATATTTCCTCCTGAAGAGCGTAGGAGTCCCTGTTTATCCCTTGATTCAGATCTTTGGAATGAAATGGCCTAAATGTCATGCCGACTAATCCTCCACTGTTATGTAAATAGTGCTAAGAGGTTTTGGGATGAGGCCTGAGGAGTGGCAGGACTGGGCAAGGAGAAGAGGGAGGACTCCTCTGTCAAACATTAGGATGTAGCCTCTACACTGGCTAGATTTCAACCCGTACCTTGCTGGGGTGTGACAACATGTTTGTGTTTGCCAAATTGGAGGTTGAATGACAAATACATACTCGTGAATGTGTAGCCTACTTTCCGTACATACAGTGTTGTTATGATATGGGGGGCAAGGTTAGTGTTCAGACATAGACAAACATGCCATCTAGGTTACACGTCCACACTCCATCCCCCCAGAGGGCAGCAGCAACCATGTCCTGGGTGCTGAGCCTGGTTGATAAGCACATCAGGTGATCGTCAGTCAGCGTCCCAGCTGGCAAGTCGTGAGGCTGCTGGTTTAGTTTAGTTTGTTTTTGAGTTTTTAGCTTGGGCATGCCTTTGTCATTTTTCCTTTTTGTACATATTTATGTTTCATCACCATCTGAAGAAATAATAATCCACTTGGACTGGCCGGCCAAGAGGTTTACGCTCGGTAAACCCTTAACTCGGTAAATTGCTGTCTCCTGGGCATATGTGCATCCAACCCCTAGACAAAGCGAGTGGAACAATATCCGTAGGCTAGTAACGGGTTTCGTAGAACAGTACATTGGTATACTTGCAATACTAACTCAATTCACTTATCAAAAGACCTACCCAAATTCAATTCCTGCTTGCAGTAACTTGATACGTAGTAAATTCAGTTGGTGCTGTGGTGGCCATGGTGAAAACAATATTACACAACACACACACACACACACGCACCAGACATGCATGCACGCACGAACGAACAAACACAAAACACTGCTGCGTCACGGTGTCGTCCACACATTGACCTCATTCATTCCAGCTATTGATTTCAATTATCACTATTGGCATACATAGAGGGATACATAGGTAGAGGATGAGAAAGAAAGACATTGCTGCTAACCTGACCTGTGATTGGTGTGATCAGCGTGTGATGAACAAGGCCGTTGCACATCTGTGGTCAACTAAACAGCCATTTGAACTTGCTGCCCCTGAATACGCTGCACATGTTCTGTTGGACAGCACATGCAACCTATTCTAAAGCAAAGGACACATATTTGCAAGAACTGTTTTCAATAAGTGGGAGAAAGAAAAAAAAAATCCACCAGCTCAACAGGAATGCTTTTTCTCTGAAAGTGCACAAAGCTTTGCAAATACGTTCTCCGAAGGTGCACGAAGCATTGCAGAAACCTGTTGCAGCAAATCATACAATAACAGATTGTGCGAAGGACAAATTGTACCTGTAGCCAGATCCCCCCCCCCCCGGCCCCTCAACTCTCCAGTTAACTCACTCACTATCCATTGCATGACATGGCAGGGAATCAGAAGAAAACATCCATGAACAAAAGCACTGTACACTTTGCTAATAATAGTGTTCTCACAGCTCGCTCAATTCATACATGGAGAGGCGCCCGTTGGACCAGGTCCAGCTGTAGCAGAGCGTGTATAGTGCTGTCTGTCAGAGGAGTGGAGTTGCTCCCACCGCGCCAGAAAGGAGAGAGTTTACAGTACCCAGGCTCTACTACTTGTTTATCTGTGAGGGGAACTAATGACGTGGGTTAACCACTGCATATTAAACTTAATTGTCGCAAGTGGGCGAAAGCACTTGTCTCTTAAAGACAGCTTCGTTTTAAAATCACTCTCTCACACGCTCCCTCATCTGTTTTATCAAATGATCCTCTTATTTCCTTGTTGACTTAAAGGCCCAGTGCAGTCAAAAGCTTAATTTGTCTTGCGTTTCATATACATTTCCACACGATGAGTTTGGAATAATACTGTGAGATTGTGAAAATGATGTTAACGCCCATTTAGTGTAAGAGCTGTTGGAAAAGACTGCCAGAAATGTCAGCTTGTTTGGCTGCGTGGTTTTTCTTAAAGTTAAAAGACCAATAAAGAGTTTGCCCTCCTTTCTGATCGTTTTCAGGTTAAACATCCCTCCAAGCAGGCGCCTCTCTCAGACTACTCCCAGACAGTCCTAGCAAAATTGAGAAATTGCATTTAGTTAAGAAGCTTTTTATTATTTGACCATTTTAATTGAAAACAAAATCACAGTAAGGTACTTCAACTGTTATCCAGAAATGAATTGATATTGACATAAAAATGGCTGAATTAGACCTTAGACTCTTCTGAGGGAGGATCTGAAATGTGTAAACCGTGATTTACGAGAAAACGTTTATTCTGACAAATAGCTAGCTGTTTTGTATAGTTACACAAACTGTGCTGTTCAGAGAAGTGACTATAACGAAGCAGACAGTGTGTGCATTCTGCACCATACTGTGTTTGTGGAATAAATTCAGCGTCGGACTGAATTAGTGTAGAACACCAAATATGTCCTTGTCTACCTGTGATGATCAATGTAGAGAGTTGAGTAATACTTCCACACTGTTAACGTCATCCTGTCATCCAGGAGTGCTCCATTCTTCATTACTAACCCTTCTATAGACGACTAAATACCAATGGGATTTTTTTATTAGTCGCAATGTTGGGTTGTTGGATTGTAGGTGATTTCAGTGCCTTTGATAATCAGTGAAGGAAGAGAGCTCATTTCACACGGCATGGAAAAAAAGTCTTCCTTTTCAGGTCTTGACATAGATTTTCAAGTAGATTTAAGTCAAAACTAACTTGGCCACTCAGGAATATTCAATGTCTTCTTGGTAAGCAACTCCAGTGTAGTAGATTTGGCCTTGTTTTGTAGGTTATTGTCCTGCTGAAATGTATCTCCCAGTGTCTGGTGGAAAGCAGACCGAACCAGGTTTTTCTCAAATGATTTCGCCTGTGCTTAGCTCTATTCCGTTTATTTTTACCCTACAAATCTCCCTAGTCCTTGCCGATGACAAGCATACCCATAACTTGAAAATATGAAGAGTGGTGCTAAGTGATGTGTTGTATTTGCCTCAAACATAACACTTTATATTCAGGGCATGAAGTTAATTTCTATGCCATTTTTATTTTGCAGTTTTACTTTAGTGCCTTAATGCAAACAGGATAAATGTTTTTGGAATATTTTTTTATTCTGTACAGGCGTCCTTTTCACTTTGTCATTTAAGTTAGTATTGTGAAGTAACTACAATGTTGTTGATCCATCCTCAGAGTTTAATAGCTGTGATAGGAGAAAACTAAGTGTTTTAAAGCCACCATTGGCCCCGTGGTGAAATCCCTAAGCGGTTTCCTTCCTGTACGGCAACTAAGTTATGCATCTTTGTAGTGACTGGGTGGATTGATACACCATCCATGCTCAAAGGGATGTTCAACGCCGGTTATTTTTTGTTTACCCATCTACCAATAGGCGCCCTTCTTTGTGAGGTATTGGAAAACCTCCCAGGTCTTTGTGGTTGAAAATGTGTTTGAAATTCACTACTCGATTGAGGGACCTTACAGATAACTGTATGTGTGGGGTAAAGAGATGAGGTAGTCATTCAAAAATCATATTAAACACTATTATTGCACACAGAGGGAGTCCATGCAACTTATGTGACTTGTTAAGAATATTTTTACTCCTGAACTTATTTAGGCTTGCCATAACAATGGGGTTGAATACTTATTGATTCAAGACATTTCAGCTTTTCATTTGTTATTAATAAAAAAAAACATAATTCCACTTTGACATTATAGGCTATTGTGTGTAGGCCAGTGACCCCCCCCAAAAATCTACATTTAATATATTTGAAATTCAGGCTGTAACAACAAAATGTGGAAAAAGTCAAGGGGTGTGAATACTTTCTGAAGGCACTGTACCGTTTATACAGTATATCAACATGTCTGACAATATCATCATTTTGGGGATTTTAAATCCATTGATCTTGCAATTCAGCTTTTCAATACAACCATTCAGTAGCTTCAGGGCAAAGGAACCGGAATCAATACTAAATCTGGGTGTTATTTTAGAAAAATGTTCAAGGTGCCTTTAGGTCTCTGAAAGGTCTGATGGTTATAGCTCAGTAACAGTATGGTGAGGCTGAGGCCAGGTCTGTTCCTGTTCTGACCGCTACAGACAACCTACCAGTCCTGACTGGTGCAGGGTAAAATATTGTACCAACCCACTATCCATGCAACCAGAATTCTGACACGTTTTCCTGAGCTCGTCGACCGTACTGTGAATACCTGCTGAGGCAGCATGGTATTCACAGCCGACTGTCTGAGAGGGAATGTTGAGCTCAGACAGCTCAGTGTACAGAGAAAACCAACTGCTTCTCATGCATCTAAATAAAGTAGCATTCTCTTCAATGCCAACTGATGATGAAGACAGGGAGAACGTGGACCACACTATTTTCCTACAAAACACCTAAGGAAGTTTGGATTGTAAGATCTCTCTCTCTCTTTGCCTCTTGCGTGCTGTCGTCTTTATAGCAGAAGACACTGACAGTGCTTTTATGTGCATTTATCCCCAGAAGGCAGTCCAGGAATGGGGCTGCTATAAATGGGTGACAAATGAGACGCTTCATCCTGATCACAGCGTCTAGTGCAGGGGTATTCAACTCTTACCCTTCGAGGTCCGGAGCCTGCCGTTTTCTGTTTCTACCTGATCATTAATTGCACGCACCTGATGTCCCTGGTCTAAAATCAGTCCCTGATTAGAGGGGAACAATGAACACATACAGTGGAACTGGCTTCCAGGTCCAGAGTTGAGTTTGAGGGGTCTAGGAGATAGAAATAGGGATTGTTCCCCCTCTGTACAACATGCCCATATTGTTGGGTCAGTATCTCCCGTCTCACAGAACCATGGCTGGGTCAGAATGGTGTCCACTGGCCTTGGAGCCCTTAGGGCCTGTGGCAGTTTACCAATCAGGGAGCAACTCCATTCACATGTGCCTGGTTTCTCATGTTTTGTAGCCATGTGGCTGAGTTAGTTCTCCCTTCAGCAGAGGAGCATCCTGGTCCTGATCCTCCAACTCAAGGCCAGTTCCCCTGTCTAAGACTGGGTACGATGAGGTGCTCTCATTCCCTTAGGGTTAGGTCAGTTTACCTGGTCTACTAACCTCAGGTTTCTTCTTCCCCAGTCTTGTGCCGACTGGATTTTCCACAGTGTTAGCTCGAGCCCAGTGGTTTGGCCAACAGGCTTCACCGCGGAGTTTGATTAATCCTTCATGGCTAGAGAACTGAAAAGAACGACTGGGGGTGCAAAAGGGGCCATCTGGAAACCTTCATAAACATGTCTGTCTTTCCGCGCTCTCTATTGGGTTCTAAAGAAAAGCTGTAAAAATGAAAGGAGATGTCCCTGTTCCGCTGTGGTTTTTCTTTTCTTCTTCTCCTCTCTTCCGGAGGCTAGCCCTGTTCGGCAACTCTCAACCCTCAACAATTGGGAGTGATTACAGTATATTCAGTACATCAACAGGGTCCTCATCACTTGGGCCACACAGAGTCAGTGGAGGAATCTGAATTTTACCAACCCAGAAATTGTCTTGTGTAAAAAAAATTTTTTAAAGATACTGTATGGAAATGATTCCCAACTGCAAAGTCTGCTGCAAAGCAAGAATCAATACTACGATGCAGACAATAACTGTAATTAAATGTTCTCAGCAGCAGATTCCATAAGGCTCTGGTCATTACTCTTCTCCGTGAAAAGCATGAAGTAATCCAGTTATGTTTCAGGGAAGAGAGCTATTAAAAAGACGGAATAAGCAGCTAAGGACAAACATGTTTCTGCCTCTGAACACAGCATGGCGAGACAACCAAAACCTTAAAACACTAGGAAAAGACTCGAGATGTCTAGTTTTGGTGGGACCCAGGTCAGATTATATAAGTCACCGGTAGTCATCATAGCCTACATCTTAACTGGAATGAACCAAGTCCAGGTCATGGGAATGAACATGATTGGTAAGAGGAAAAAGGTCCAAAAGTGCAAGCCCCCAAGCGTCAACTGACAAATGTATCTCCAAAAACCCTGACATATTTTACAGCTAGTCAAGTCTATATACCAGCAGAGTAGAAAGCCCTGCATAAACCCCCTCCCCAGTCCTGGCTGGGAATTTCAGACATGTCTCTTGTTACAGCTGGGACTGGGATCCTCTTATCACTTTGCTAGGGGTCAATTTTTACTGCATGCATTCTTCCTGCATCGGTGTGGTTTCCATTATGTGTAACATCCCTGTTCCCCCCCCCCCCCCCAGAGGTATTCGAACAGTCTCTCCATCTCAGTCCTCACTGTGCATGGGTACATTAATTAAGGGAAGATAAATGAATACATATTATGGTAGCTGCTGATAACAAAAAAAATATATATATATATAAAAAAAAAAGTGTAGTTCACAAGATCATATGACGGGTTGCCAGTTTGGCGCTCGTCTGACGTGTGTTGAGAGCGCGTGTGTTTGTGTTAAGTGGGTAAGGTTGAGGGACAGGAGATGAGCTCCATCTTCTTTGTCTCAAGGCAGCGGTTCTAAAAACTGTTTAACTGTTGTACTCTGTTGGAATATCGGAGCTGCGAAGCTCAGCAAGACCATACGCTCCAACAAACAGCGGCACTGACAAATCAAAAATCCCTTACGCAAACACTGCAAACACAAAATAGCGCGCTAACCAACCACCGGCCCCCTCCCACACACACACAAACAAACAAACAAGGCCAGTATCTATCGTGTGGGTCTTCGTACATTTCACAAGTTGAACCGAGTTCAACGAGACTGCTCCACCATCAACAGCCTGAGGGAAACTCGATCATTGTTTAGGCAAAGGGCCAGAACAGAACATTATCTCTACCAAGAATTTGAGAGACACATAAACAGAACATTACTAATGATAATTCACTAAAAGCCTGTTTCAAGAGGAAAGTGACCATCATTATTTTAAGGGCCATCCAGCTGGATAGAGAGAGACGGAGTGTTTCAAATGTACAAAATGGAGTCCGTTCTGAACTTTATCCTAATCTCCCCTCTCATCATGTTTTCATTTATATTCTTGCCTCTTATTGCCCTTTCTCAACCGCATAGCTGATATGCCTGGTCTTGCCTGCTACAGTCATCTCTGCATTAAGGGGAAATCAAAGAACGCCACAGCATGCGATTGCACAACAGCCAGTCATGTAAACAAGCAAAGTGAACATACTGAGAAGGAGGAGCTGGGTGCTGGCACTGTCAGGCAGCAGGGCAGGTTGGGTGTACAGCAGAATGGGTATAGTCAGGCCTGGTGTTGGCTGGAGCAAAGGGCCTGCAGCGGAGAGGGATGGTCCCGAGTGTCCTACTTTCAGGAGGACCCAGGGGCCCCGTTTGCGGTCCCACCTGCCGTCCCTGCTCTGTTTGGTGTATCTGTAGTGTATGGCAGTGGATAACTCTCCTCTTCCTCACCCTCCTCAGATCCAGGCCACCGGGGGTTTTGGAGCATGTGGATGTGGAACCCTGAGTTGGCACCCGGTGCAGCAGCAGGAGACAGGCACCCAGGCCCAGGATGAGGAGGAGGAGGGTGGGAAGAAGCAAGAGGAGGACCCTTCCGGCCCCAGAGCCCAGCCGGGGAACCCAACCTGGTGCCACCCTCAGCCCCCTCCTCACCAACAGACAGCAGCACAGGGATTGGATACACACAGAAATCCATCCCATTGCCTGTTCAATGCACTGTCCCCTCCCACAGCAGCTTGCCCTGGTAACAGTGGTAGAGCAGCAGGCTTTGCAACCCTGAACCAGATTCAAAATACTCCCATCTCTTTGTTAGATCCACTGGAATCCCCATGAGAAAGTATCCCCTTCGTGCTTCCTGCGCAAGGAAGCGTGTCCGCTCTGGATCACACCTCGCCCATGCCTCAGCCCTCCGTCCCTCCCAAATACGCGCACTGCCCACGCACCCTGGCGGCCATGAAATTGGACATCAGAGCACTGCTGCGTGGTAGCAGATGGTGCTGGTCCACTCCATGGCCAGAGGACAAACTAACAGTGGAGGGAGTCACTGAGCTCAGAGAGGCCAAAGCAACCTGACCCAGCCCAGGAGCACCGTGACAACTCCAGCCCCAACCAGATCCCAGCAGACCAAGCACCAGGGGCCTCAGTTATCAACTAGGAGTACATTTCGTACTAAATTCTGGTGTACGTGGAGATTATAGGATTTGCAACATATATGTTTTTATTGATAAATCAGAGACATTATAATTTGTGCGGTCTTTTTATGGTAACAAAAAAGCCCTCCATCACCTTTTATGGTAACAAAAAAGCCCTCCACCTTTTATGGTAACCATACATTTGTTGTATGGTTTTAACTGGGCCATGATAGTTCCTTAAAGAAAGCGCAATGGCAAATTTGATCACATTTCTGTAGAGATGTGGGCAGAACGCTGCAGTGACCTTTCCAAACTAAAAACGCAAGCCACCTAGCTAGTGCCAAACACTGGCCGAGCATTCTGCAAGATTCATTGTCCTTTTGAACAGTAAATGCTACTGCCCACACTTTTTGAACTGTTGTTCAATATTTTGTTTATCAATACATGATTGTGTTTTTTGTGTGTGTATTTTACCCCTCTTTTCTCCCCAATTTCGATCTTGTCTCATCGCTGCAACTGCCCAACGGGCTTGGGAGAGGCAAAGGTGGAGTCATGCGTCCTCCGAAACATGACCCGCCTAGCCGCTCTCCTTAACACCCACCAGCTTAACCCGGGAGCCAGCCGCACCAATGTGTCGGAGGAAACACCGTTCAACCGTCTAACTTTCGAGCATGCTTGGCTATTGAATGAGCGACTGATAAATGGTAGCCACCTAGTTGATGAGTAAACTGACATGCTGCTCTGGCAAATCCATCGGTTTTATCATTAGGCCTATGTTTGAATGTTTTTATTAGCCATTATTAGAAGTCCATTAAACACGTCCCATTTTCCCCAAACAAACAATAAGCCTATTTGCTTGCAACACCGTTGATCAACCTTCTAGAAGTTATGCACATGCATGGTTTGAGAATTGTGTGATGATACGCACACTTTCATCAAGTTCAAAATGGATAAATACCAACCTCAGTGGGAAAACTGCCGCACGCCAGGTTTAGTAGATCTTGTTTTCACACGCAACTTGATAAATGAGGCCTCAAGCCCCCCTAACTCGGGCTCCAGCCCCCATAACTCGGGCTCCTAACCTGGGCCCCCAGTCCTCCTAACCTGGGCCCCCAGTCCTCCTAACCTGGGCCCCCAGTCCTCCTAACCTGGGCCCCCAGTCCTCCTAACCTGGGCCCCCAGTCCTCCTAACCTGGGCCCCCAGTCCTCCTAACCTGGGCCCCCAGTCCTCCTAACCTGGGCCCCCAGTCCTCCTAACCTGGGCCCCCAGTCCACCTAACCTGGGCCCCCAGTCCTCCTAACCTGGGCTCCAGCCCCAGCTCTAGTCCTAACACAAGCTCTAGTCCTAACCCCAGCTCTAGTCCTAACCCCAGCTCTAGTCCTAACCCCAGCTGCAGCTCTAGTCCTAACCCCAGCTCCACCCCAGCTCTAGTCCTAACCCCAGCTCTAGTCCTAACCCCAGCTCTAGTCCTAACCCCAGCTGCAGCTCTAGTCCTAACCTCAGCACCAGTCCCAGCTCTAGTCCTATCCCCAGCTCCAGTCCACCTAACCTGGGCTCCAGCCCCAGTCCTAACCTCAGCACCAGCCCCAGTCACACTCAAGGGGCTACAGTCACACAGCCCTGCAACTCAACCCCATTGGTGTCCACTGACCAGCAGCATAACATACTGTAGCTCCCATCAGGACTTCCCTCTCTCTGCAAATATAGAAAACAAGACCCGGGAACGAATCATCCACCACGCCTCGGCAGACGTAATGAAGTGATGAATACCTCTGGGGCGAGACCACCAGCAACAAGAGACAGAGGCATGAGGAAACAAAGGTGGGGGGTAGGGGGACAGCTGTGGCAGGAAAACTACAAAAGGCAACAGTCCTGAGCATTAGGCAGTAGAATGGTAAATCTGTTCCTCGTGACCAGAAACACCTTTACCAACCATAGTGCAACACACCTTGAACAGACACACAGTAGCAAGAGGTCAGAGGGCACACAGGCCTCTCAATGGCCAACTCTCTGGGAATGTCACCACACACACACACACACACACACACACACACACACGGAAATCTATAAAACCACCAAACCAGTGATTGAAATAACAAAGCAGTCAACTTCTTGTTAGGTTGTGCTTAAGTGAAGTGGATCCATTTGTGGTGATTGAGGGCCCCTGTCAGGGTCTTCTCCAGTGGACTGTAAATACAGAGGGCTTGGCATGAATCTCCCTGAGTGAGGGCCTGCTCTACTCTGACATGGCCACCGCCGCTCGCCCACACCAATCAATGCCTATCGATTGGCTTACAGGTACTTCACATTCAGCCACGGTTGCAGCGAACATCCCAAAAAGATTTGGAGCGTCATTTGAGCCCAGTTAATCTGGTCATTTGTGATGTCACGGGGAGTGAGGTGTCTGTTTTTTTTTTTTTACAACCCAGAAAAAGGAGGGCGAGAAAGGGGCGGTTTATCTAGTTTAAAAACATACTATGTTTCCTGTAGACTATATTAGAAAGA